>NC_142575.1:31852500-32212500 GCF_041283825.1 Pyrus communis
GGGTCGAACCCGTATGGCAGGAGTAATGGGTGCATCTTGGGGTGCAAATTCCCTAATAAGCCAATTACGTGCCCGTGGATTGAGTGGAAATTTTTCTTACTGCATGGCGCAGTTTGGCGAAGCCGGTCAAGCTCCTCCCTCGACATTCTTGCATTTCGGGGACGACATTCCTCCAAAACCAGGCACGTTCACAACAAGTTTGGTGCGTTATCCGGGAGAAGGTTACTATTACGTGAACTTGATCGACCTAAGCCTTGACAACAAATGACTTCGTATACCCCCAGATGTTTTCGCTCACAGGGCGGCAGGCACCAGCGGAATCATCATAGACTCAGGCGATGACATATCGCTACTTAACAATGCTGCTTTCAACGCACTGAAAACAGCCTTAACAAACTACTTTCTTCAAAAGGGTTACGACTACCATGTGATTGCAGGTCAGCATAACCTTTAGCTGTGCTATTCGAGACCTGCCTCCTGGGCTATCTCCAACTTCCTACACTCACCTTTGTTTTCAGTGATGGTTTGGGTCTGTTGTGCGGAAGCTTCAACAAGTGTGAGTGAAAAATAATAAACCCTAGAAACTGATAACAGATAAATGAAACAATACCAACAAGAACACCAAGATTTATACTGGTTCGGCAATGCCTACATCCAGTTTGGAGACGACGGAGTATTCTACTATAATCAATGAGAACATACAATGGTGTTTCAATCAATTTCCCAAAGACCCGAATAACCCAAGCTCACACACTTACAATAGGAAGAGAAAATATCGAATACAAAGCAAAACAATTTGAGAGGATTTTTTTCTTTCTCTCTACCGAATGGTTTCTTGCTGTTTCTCTTCTGTGTATCTATCTGGGCTGCTCCAGCTTCTTCTTATAGAACCGAATAAGATGACTTCTCAAGAGAACCAAAGGCCAAAGGTCTTCAGATGCCAACGCATTGAGCATTTGCTTTTGTTTGTCTACCACATGCAGTAGATGGCAACGCATGCCACCACAAAAGAACATATGCTTTTGTTACTCTCCCACATGCTGTATGCCAACCCATGCCAACCCATGCCACTGCAAAAGTAGCAGAAACCAGATATTTATCAATTGTTTATTGTTTGAGCCAATAATCAACAATCTCCACCTTGGCTCAAACCCTCTAAGTAGAACTCCAAATTAGTCATCTCCCACTCCCCCATGGGGCAATCAACAAATTTTACAAATGCCAACCAAGTCTAAGCAGTGCTTAAACTTGAGCAACGAAATTGGCTTTGTTAACATATCCGCAGGATTGTTAGCGGTCCCAATCTTCTGAAGAAGAATATCTCCCTCGTCTATGATCTCACGAACAAAATGGAACCTCACGTCAATGTGTTTTGTACGTGCATGATGAACTTGATTCTTTGCTAAATGAATAGCACTCTGACTGTCGCAATGGACATCCACATGGTCTTGTTGAACCCCTAAGTCATCAAGCAACCCTTGAAGCCAGATGACTTCCTTTATAGCTTCTGTTACAGCCATGTACTCCGCCTCAGTAGTCGACAATGCAACTGTAGATTGCAGACTCGACCTCCAACTTACCGGACCTCCAGCAATAGTGAATACAAAACCAGTAGTAGACCTACGCTTGTCTAAATTACCTGCGTAATCAGAATCCACATATCCAACAACACATTTACCAGTAATTTTATCCTGCTGGAATAATAAACCAACATCCACAGTACCTAGAATATACCGTAGAATCCATTTCACAGCTTGCCAATGCCCTTTTCCTGGATTATGCATATATCTACTGACAATACTAACAGCTTGTGAAATATCAGGCCTAGTACACACCATAGCATACATCAAACTACCAACAGCATTTGCATAAGGAATTTGAGCCATGTACTGTCTCTCCTCAACAGTTTTAGGAGACATAGAAGCACTAAGTTTGAAATGAAGGGCAAGAGGTATACTAACCGGTTTTGAATTTTCATTCATCCTGAAACGATGTAGTACCTTCTTCAAGTATTGCTTTTGACGCAAACTAATCTTGCCCTTTGCTCTATCTCTTTCAATTTCCATACCTAGTATCTTCCGAGCTTCTCCCAAGTCCTTCATCTCAAATTCATTGCTCAGTTGAGTCTTCAACCTTTCAATCTCCACTTTGCTCTTACATGCTATAAGCATATCATCAACATATAAAAGTAGATAAATGAAGGTTCCATCTTGTAGTTTGCGAAAGTATACACAATGGTCATAGTGACTTCTTGTGTACTTTTGCCCAATCATAAATCGATCAAATCGCTTGTACCATTGCCTTGGAGACTGCTTCAAGCCGTACAATGTTTTTCTTAATTTGCAAACCCAATTTTCCTTTCCAGCAACTTTAAAACCTTCTGGCTGGGACATGTAAATCTCTTCCTCCAAATCACCATGTAAGAACGCAGTCTTGACATCAAGTTGGGCTAACTCAAGGTCAAACTGCACAACCAAAGCCAACAGAATACGAATAGAAGAATGTTTTACTACAGGAGAAAATACCTCATTGTAGTCAATGCCTTCTTTCTGAGAGTAACCTTTAGCCACCAATCTGGCTTTGAATCTTACATTATCTTTTCCCAAAGATTCCATCTTCTTGGCATACACCCATTTACAACCAATTTCTTTCTTCCCCTTCGGTAACTGCACCAGTTTCCAAGTCTCATTTTTATGAAGAGATTTCATCTCCTCATCCATAGATTTCTTCCACTCCTCGCACTCTGGACTTATGACAGCTTCTTTGTATGCGGATGGAATGTCATCTTCAATAACGGGAAGTGCATATGCCACAATATCAGTAAATCGAGCAGGCTTTCGAATTTCCCTTCTCGATCTTCTGGTTGCAATATAGTCTTGTTGCTGTGGAGGCTCTTGTGTAGGTGCCTCTACTTCATCATCCACGTCTTCATCATCAGAATTAACTGTAGGGCTAGGGTTTGTAACATCGGACCTTACTGGGACAACTGGAGTCTTCAGTAACTCCACCTGCTTTGTGTTGCTCATGATCTTGGTTGCTTTAGTTTCACCTTCATGCTTGTTCTGATTAACCATACCAGCCTCATCAAAAGTCACATCTCTGCTTACAACAAATTTCTTCATATCTGGACACCAGAGTCGATATCCCTTCACGCTAGTGCTAAAGCCCATAAATAGAGCTTTCTTTGCTCTAGGATCCAACTTGCTTTCTCTGACATGATAGTAAGCAGGACAACCAAATATGTGTAAGAACTTGTAATCAGTACAAGGTTTATTAGACCATACCTCCATGGGCGTTTTGCCCTCGTTTGCAGCAGCTGGCAATCGATTAATGATATGGCTTGCATAAGTGATTGCCTCAGCCCAAAATGCCTTGCTTAAACCAACATTAGATAACATGCACCGGACTTTCTCAAGCAACGTACGGTTCATGCGCTCCGCCACTCTATTTTGTTGTGGTGTCTCCTTAACCGTAAAGTGCCTCACGATACCCTCATCTTGACAGACTTTCAAGAAAGGATCAGACTTATATTCACCCCCATTGTCTGATCTGAGAGTCTTGATCTTTCGATTGCTTTGAGTTTCAATCATCTTTTTCCACTTCAGGAATATTTTCAAGACTTCATCTTTACGCTTCATGGTGTACACCCATATTCTTCTAGAGAAGTCATCAACAAAGGAGACAAAATAATGGCTACCTCCCCAAGATGCATTCTTGGAAGGTCCCCAAACATCAGTGTGAACATAATCAAGAATGTTTTTAGTGTGGTGAATAGTAGTGCCAAATTTTACCCTAGTTTGCTTACCAAACACACAATGCTCACAGAATTCCAATTTGCATGCCTTTGCACCTTTCAACAAGCCTTGCTTCACCAATCCTTGCAACGCTTTTTCACCAGCATGCCCTAGACGCATATGCCATAACCTTGTGGTGTCTGTGCTATCGTCAATAGCTTCGGTTATGGCTGCTCCACCAATAATTGTACTTCCCTGCAAGAAATACAAGTTATTTCGTCTTATACCTTTCATCACCACCAGTGCCCCGTACACAACTTTAAGAACTCCACTCTTCATGGTGATCTTAAGACCCTTGGATTCCAAAGCTTCCAGAGAGATAAGGTTTTTCTTCATATCCGGTATATATCGAACATCACTTAATTCTCTGACTGTTCCATCATGCATCTTCAAACAGATTTTGCCTATCCCTTGTGTTTTGCAGGCATTATCATTACCTATCAAAACAACTCCACCATCCAGCTCCTCGAAGCTAGAAAACCATTCTCGAATGGGACATATATGATAGGTGCAACCTGAATCCAAAATCCACTCCTTGGAGTGACCATTAGGAGATGAACTAGCCAAAGCAAACTCGAGATCATTATCTCCTTGGTTTACAATATTTGCTTCAGGACCCGCTTTCTCCTTCTCTTTGTTCTTCAATTTGGGGCAATCTCTCTTCCAATGACCCTTTTGGCGGCAAAAGGCACATTCATCTTTAGCAGGAAACTTCCCTCGTGACTTTGAACGAGATTTTCCCCGTTTCACATATTTTCTTTCCACTGTTCGACCCCTTGCAACAAGTGCCTCGGTTTGTGAATTGTGAGTTTTTAGTTCCTTCTTTCGACACTCATGATTCACCAATGCCGCAGACACCTCATCAAGTTTCACCTCGGTTTTTCCATACAACAAAGTAGTTGTCAAATGATCATAATCATCAGGCAATGAATTTAACAAACATAATGCCTTGTCCTCGTCAGGAATTTTCACATCAAGGTTTGCTAAATCAGCAAGTATTTTATTATAATCATTGAGGTGTTCATGCATAGAAATACCTGGACTATACTGAAAACGGAAGAGTCGTTTCTTCAGGAAGAGCCGATTTTCTGCGCTCTTGGTCATATACTTTTCCTCCAATTTTGTCCATAACTCCTTGGCAGAAGTTTCCTTCATATACGGGTATTTCAACTCCTTGTCAAGAAATGATCGAATAGCAGCACAAGCATGAAGATTAATTCGCGTCCACTGCTTGTCCTCAATATCTTCTGGTTTCTCTTCCAGAACCATATCCAACTCTTGTTGATACAAGACATCCATAACTTCATATTGCCACATACCAAAATTATTAGAGCCATTGAATTTATCAACCTCTAACCTTGTAGTAGCAATTTGGTGTCTGTTGGATGTAGGTGCCGACTCCTTCTTCTTCACAGGTTCACCTTCATCTCCAGCCATCTTCTTCGGCACTATTCACGGGAATGCAGCGCCAAGAAATTTTCCCTTTTTTTTTTTCTTCACTCCCACGAAAAAAACAAAGCCCTAGTCGAAAAACTGGGCTCTGATACCACTTGTTGTGCGGAAGCTTTAACAAGTGTGAGTGAAAAATAATAAACCCTAGAAACTGATAACAGATAAATGAAACAATACCAACAAGAACACCAAGATTTATACTGGTTCGGCAATGCCTACATCCAGTTTGGAGATGACGGAGTATTCTACTATAATCAATGAGAACATACAATGGTGTTTCAATCAATTTCCCAAAGACCCGAATAACCCAAGCTCACACACTTACAATAGGAAGAGAAAATATCGAATACAAAGCAAAACAATTTGAGAGGATTTTTTTCTTTCTCTCTACCGAATGGTTTCTTGCTGTTTCTCTTCTGTGTATCTATCTGGGCTGCTCCAGCTTCTTCTTATAGAACCGAATAAGATGACTTCTCAAGAGAACCAAAGGCCAAAGGTCTTCAGATGCCAACGCATTGAGCATCTGCTTTTGTTTGTCTACCACATGCAGTAGATGGCAACGCATGCCACCACAAAAGAACATCTGCTTTTGTTACTCTCCCACATGCTGTATGCCAACCCATGCCAACCCATGCCACTGCAAAAGTAGCAGAAACCAGATATTTATCAATTGTTTATTGTTTGAGCCAATAATCAACAGGGTCTTCAAGTTCCGGCTCGCAATGTGTTTATACTAGACGGGGACGCCAGAACCAAATACTTTTGCCTGGCAATGCACCGGAGCCCAGTCCAAAGTTGTCTCATAGGAGCCTTCCAACAAAGAAATCAGCGTATCATATACGACAGCACAAACGGGAAGCTGCATTTTGGCACAGAATTTTGTCATATATCTAAGTGAGTTGAGTGTCTCATGCATGACACCATCTAGTTAATCGTTTTTAGAATAATATGCATTTAATTATTACCAAAACAACAATCAAGCAATATACTGTCAAACATAAGATCTCTCAATTACAAGGGAACAAAATACCAGTAGACCAGAGTATATCAAAAGACGTAGAAGATGTCTCTTGAATTAGAACTTTTCCTACAATGTCTTAAAAGTTTTATTCAATAACTAAGATAGTATGAGATATTTCTTCATTTCAAGCTATACTTTCTTTGAAAAAGAAAATTGACCCTTTGATTCTGTTTTAATACAGCTAAATGCTTGTGGATTTGGACGTTAAAGAAAGGGAGAGAAGAAGGGGAAAAACATTTTGCTAGATAATTAATTAAATTGACTTTTAACCTTTAAAGATTTTCTTTAGGCATTTTGCTAGATGTATAACTTCACCTGTGTAAGTTTATCTTACGTTATCGGTCTCAAGTTCGAATAAAAAAAAGAGGAGGGTGGTCGGCATGCGGCACTCCATTTTCACATCAATCCTTATGATTTTGCTAGATGAATTAATCAAACAAACAACCCCATAAATAGAAGCCGACTGATCATATAATAAGTGGCATGGCCAAACCAATAAGTCTCTACATTTTATATGCAATCTTGTTTTTTGAGTACGACTACTCTACTCTTGTACTTGGGAATAAAACCAAAGGCTTTACCGTGAGGCTGATCCACCGTGACTCTGCTGACCCGCCCTTCTACCCCGGCAACCTCACCCATGCTCAAACCATCGAACTACTCGTTTATCAAATCAAAGCTCGCGCGTTACTTTGTACAATTGGTTCTTCCAAAAGACGACATATCAGCAATAGTACCGTGAATCCAAAACTTTTTCGCCTGAAGACCGAATTTCAGATTCATGGTGTGATGATGGACACGTTCCTTATTGATGTAGGCAAAGGCAACTTCCCGACTAGAACCACAGAATTCATCTTAGCACAACATCACATGGATCTCCTTATCTAGCTAACGTGGGACATTCCAGCACCAGACACCCACCACTGCGTCTTATCGACCTCACTTATCTTTACTTAGGTTTGCAAGTTGTGTTTGGTCAATGGTGACGCTTCAACTTTGGATTTTATGTCACTTTGGTATTTATTCTTCTACTTTTCCAAAACCAACATATCCATAAATTTCAAAGCAAATGCGCAAGATTAGGCACACTGTCCTGACCTACTAGCATAACCTACGTCTTTGAAGTTACATAACTTGAACATGAGATGCTTTGTACATTTCTAATATCCCATTCGATCACTGCAAAAGGAGCCTAATACAAGTAAGTACAAGATGTTATATTTTTCAGAAACTAGCAAACAAAGGATCCAAACTACAACATCAAAACCTAAACACAAGATTAATAATAAACAATCCTTAATCACTATAATAGCATCTTAATTTTCTCAGGGACTGCATAGCAGTTGTTTTGCCGACTCTTGCAAAATGTTCTAACTTCTAATCCGAACCAATATCAGTACAAACTCGTTTTATATATTCCTCATCTGATTTGAATGTCAAAGCTGTTTGAAGACGAAGGCAATGCGTGAATATGAGGAAAGAGAAGTCTTAGTCTAAATGTCACATTTTCTTGCCATTCTATCAGCTGTCCATCTTCGCGAAACGTCCTTTAATTCTCGTCCTACTTTCTGCTCGAACCTTCCGCGATTCGTATCTGATGTGCTTCTCATACCTGGTTTTTGTTTCCAAGCAACATAAATGTCAATTACCAAGGTTCAAAGATGGTGGTCAGAAATGGAGGTGCATAAATAATTGAGTTAAGGTTATAGTTACACCACAACAACCACTAGATGGAAATAATGTACAGAGCCAACCATTGATGAAAGAACCTCATAACTTCCCCCAATTCTGAACTTTTCCATCGATCAATCAAAACGTCGGATGATCCCCCACAAAAGGTTCAACAAGTCTTCAAATACAAAAAGAAAAGGCCTCCATTACCAAATATAAATTTTGGAATGCCAATTACAACACAATATTTGTGAGTTACCCAAATATCGTGTTGGTTCTAATTTCTTTTTCTTTCTGATACAACAATATTCTACTGGAGTGGGGGACCGTAGTGTTTGTGGCTGTTGGAACTTCTAGTTGTCAATATGAAGTGAGCACAAAACTTTACAAAATGCTTTAACCAACTCTAGAATCTAACCGGATAAACACTTGAGTTTCGACGATATTCTACTCTGAAGGGAGAAATACCACTAGACTGTCGTGTTAGTACCTATTAGTTCCAAACGTTTAGTTGTAAACATGAAGTGAGCACAAAAAAGATGTAAAATCTAAATCTTTCTTTACTGCAATCAAACATATCCCAAAACTTGACGAATCTCGTTGGCTAAAACCAATTTTCGCAATCGTCTAAAGGCAATTTCTAACCAAGAAGAGATACTTGCGGGAAAAGGGGATGATGTACCTCCTTGTTTTCTTCTTCTCCTTGTACCGCGAGAGAGCGGTCTCTCTGTTTTGACAATGTGGAACAACTTTTGGAAAAGCTGAAGAGGCTCCAGAGTTCATTTCCCCTCCAGGACCCTCATTAGAACGACTTCCACTGCCATCGTCGTATGAATGTTTGTCAGGAACTACACAGCAGTCCTGAAGGTAGCTCCTTAGCATGGTTTTCGGGCACGAATCTTGATTTTCTGCCTTGCCGCAATCATTATACTGCGATTCACGGGCCTGCATGGAGGGTATATAATTAACTATTTTTCAACTGCAAACTAAAAGCACAACAGAATATAATAGGCTCACACCTCAAAAGCAGGAAACGCAGTTGGCTCTGCATCATGTTCAAAACCTGTGAAGAAACGTCCTGGTTGCGGATTTTGTTCGGACGCGAGGGATTGGAATCCCTTAACATCCACATCTTCACCAAACAAGTTGGGTTCCGACTTGACAAGCACACGAAGCTGATGAAGTATCTCTTCCTTGTGCTGACCGCAAGCAGCATTGCGATTCTGGTTCAACAACAATATCCTGAACCATGTCAAAATTGCAGTAACGGATATATGGTTTCAATAGTCATACACCAACATGAAATCCTAGTTCTAAAGGTATAGAAGAATTAATAAAAATTGTTAAAAATGCACAGACGTCAATTAGGCCAGTTAGCTTAAGTAGTGTGCCGAGTTGAATCCCCTTTTTTCTTTTTTTTTTATAAAATAGAGTAGTTTAGAATATCGTCTTATTGAAAGAAAAACAAAGGATAAGGAGGTTAAAATACAGACCTTAGGCAGAGGAGGAACTCCCATGGCCTGAAATTTGTAAGCCGGATTGTTAACAATCAAATCATCAAGACTAACAACAGAGGGAGTATCCCAAACTGGAAAGTCCGAAAACCCTTCTTCCAAATCCGAAAACCCATCAACCCCACCAACCCCACATCCCCAGAACCCACTATCTCCGCCGCCGCCGCCGCCGCCACCACCACCCTCATCACTCAAAAGCAGAGCCTTTTTATCCATATTCTCAAACCCAACAACAGCAAGCAGCTCACTCAAACAAGGACACCCAGAGAAGCCCTCCAGCGGCCTCCTATCGTGCACCGCCGTCGCAGCCGACGACGACGTAAGATTATGGCTTTCCCAGTCACAGTTCTGGCACAGAACAGAGCCCTCCGTCGTGCAAAAAATGGAGGCAGGGGATTTATCACATGCGTCGCAGAGCAGCGAGCGAGTGTGCTTTGTGAAAAGCTGATTGGCCGAGTGGACCTCGCGGTCGCAGGAGAAGCAGAGCTTGGCTGAGTCGGCTCTGCAGTACAGCAGCGCCATTGAAGTCCCACAGTAATCACAGACGCGCTTATGGGTCGCTTCAGATTCTTCATTTCTCGTCCCTCCATTCATTTCTCCCTCTGTAAATTATTCTGGCTTCTCGGTTTTCAGATTTCTGTATAAATCTCTGTTTTTTGTGTTCTTCCCTTTTATCTGAATTTTCTTCTTCTCTTTTTCTCGAAATTTTGAGAAGTTGTCGTTACTTGGTGAAGAAGGAATATTAAATAGGGTTGTTGATTTGTGGCTGCTTTTCCGAGAGATTAACCAATAGGAAAGTGAAATTTCAACTTTGCTTAGCACTTAGCAGTTGCAGTAATTATATGACTGGTTTTTTCTCAGAATAAAAGTTGGATTTGAAAGTTGCCAGTTGGAGATATTTTTTTAGTGTGCCAGAGGACATGAAGTATCATAATACAATTCTTTTAAATTCTTTTTCTTCAAGTTTCCAGCCGATAGCATTTCCACACTTATGCATTGAGTCGTGTTTACGATTCACTTAAAAAAATATAGAACAATTTGATACTTGATAGCAGAGGATGCAGGTAAAAGGTAAACTTTTGGGGATGAGCATTCTCTTCGAATATTCTTTATAAGAATTATAAGGATCCTCACATTCTAACTATTTATCGTATATCGTGCGATCAATTTTCGTATTATTTATGTTTAATTTTAAATAATTAAATTCAAATAATTTCTAATATCACAATATACGATGAATGACTAAGATGTGAGAATTCTTAATTTCCTTACTATTTGGATTTTGATGGGATTCAAATCCAACTTTTGAGGGTGACGTCTCTCCTATTTATGTGGACTGTGAATAAAAGGGAATAATAAATAAATAAAAAAGCATAAGAATTAAGAGTTTCAAGTTTTGGGACCTTCGAGCTGAATGAGTATTGGTCTGTCGACAGTCATAGTTTTGAAAAAGTTCTAAAAAGAACTAATAAAAAATTGAACTAAAATCATAAAATAATGAGTACATATGAACCTGGATCCTCTTTGTAAGAATTCTGAGGATTCATCAATTTTGTCTGTTCATAGTATATCGTGTGGTCAGAAATTATTTTAAATATTTTTATTTAAAATTAAACACAAACAGTACTTGACAAAAACTGATCGTACAATGTACGATGAATGAAGACGATTCACAGATCTCCAAGATCCTCATCAAAAGAATCCGAAGAGGATCTTGTTGGAGTACATATATCTCTCATTTGAGTTCTAGTCCATGTAGATCCAAAAAATTTGGGTGATTTTAAATATTCGGTACTCTGCGTGCCTTAACTGCTATATCTTAATTTTTTAATTTTTCACTTTCATTTTTGTAGTTTGTTTTATTGTATATCAATTCTTGTAGTTTCGTTTTCAGTTCAATTTGTCAACTAAAGTTCATTTTTCTTTCAATATTTGCACATTTCTCCATTTGAACACTCATATTGAAAGAAATTTTGGTTTATTTGACGGAATGATGGTGTTAACAAAATGAAGCTACAAAAACAAAAATGCTATAGAACAAACTATAAGGGCAAAAGTGAACATATGTATTAAAAATATATATTATAATGTTAATGAGTTAAGAATTGTTTCACATGTCAAGCAATTTTCATCATCACTTGAAAAGTTGCATAAGTGTCCTATCTGATTTCTCAATTAAAAAAAAAAAAAAAAAAAAAAAAAACGAAGAGGTTAAATAGTCAATAGAATTCTATCATAAAAAAGGTTATAAAATTCTTTTGAACTCAACAAAAGTTTAGCACAAACTCTCAAAAATCTGTAAAGTCTATCATTAAAAAGTTCGTGATTTTATAGAGTTTCTAAAAGTCAATAGAAATCTACAAAATCTACAAAATTCTACCACATTAAAAAAAAAAGTAATGCTAGAGAACTAAATTTGGAGGCTAAATTTGCAAACTAAATAATGTGTTACTAATATGAATGAACACGTTTATCAACGCTTAAGTAATAAATCAATCATCAATTTCCATGTCCTTTAGTTTTCAAAATTTAATTTACAAATTTAGTCTTTCTAACATTATTCAATAAAAAAAACTTTGCAAAACTCTATATAAATTTGAATACAAAACAACCGGTAGGTGATGTAATGAATGATATCATGAATCAAAAGATATGATCTCAATTTTTGAATAAAAAACATTATGCTCTATATATACATAATTTCTTGATATTATGATGTGTTGTTGATATCACGTCTCTTCAATCGGGGTCCTCTTCATCAATTCATCAAGAACATTTTTGTCCACAAATGGTCGACATATCATAAAGTTGAAGACTCACACACGCAATCCACAACGTCGATCATCAATATTCACTCCTCGTCTCGCTACCAATGTCGGTCCAATTCATTAGCTTATGGGGTGGGGGGTAATTCTCAGTACCTTGTCGCCCAAGTCCTCAAGCCACCGGCGCGTGAGGGTGAAATTTTCAGTCTAACTGTCACACTGTTATGTGGTGTTTTCAATTCATTCATACAGTCGGGTAAGATAAATGTGATAAATTGAGTTGTTCGATGTGAGAAATTACCATTACAGTGTCTTATAATCTCGGGTAAGGAATGGCGGTCGAAATTCACGAACCAAATGTGACAAACTTCTATCTTCTCTCATACAGGTTAAAGTTTACACAGCAAAAGGCAAAGAGATTTCACGAGGCAGGCATGACAAACTGCTCACATGCAATTACAGTGAAGACATTTCACGAAAAATTATCTCAGCTCAGGCGATTCAAAGTTCTCCTATCCCCTCGACAAAAAATCAATGATTCGTTATGATTTGGATGAACCGATGAAACCTAGTCAATTACAGCAGCTGTGGATTCTTTCATGCGCTTGGCGTACAAGCGTCACAGGAACAAGAGGACTGTTCTAGTCAAAACCGACGAAAGCATAGCCAAAAGAGTCTAATCTGAACAACATAGCCTTTGGATATTCGCTAACTTTTCTAATTAACAGAACGTCGTTGATGATTTGTAGGTTATCGATTACTCTGGTGTTGTATGAACTGCAGTTGATGCACTTGTGCCAAAAAATGTGGAAGGTGGCATGGCTAGTTGTGTTGCAATCGTTGCAAAAAATAAAATAGCAATAGCAGTGAAAACTTTTTGCATTCAATTTGTTCACAAAACTGGTTTAGTGTAGATATACGCTTACACTCAGGTATAAAAATTCACATGAAAAATATAAAAGCGATTGCAAGTTGACAATTTCTGTATGTTTCGAACTAGGAACGATAGAGTAATAGTAGAGCTATGGAGATGAAACAGTGCACGTAAAATCCATTTCTTCTAGCCGAAAAATGATGTGTAATAGCATGCAATGATTGAAGACCCTTATCAATGAAAACCAATTACAAGGCCTGTAGATGCACAAGGTCTGTATACTATGGCTAAGTTAACTGAAAGAACGCCGAGCCTCATATATAGCGTGGACTTGTAACTAAGCAGGACATTAAAATGATTGGTTGCCTGCATGAAGCCTTTAACAGAAAGACGGACCACCAATTTTGATAATCGAAATTCAACGACAGCAGGTTCGGCTTGAAATAAGGACATGATACGAAAAACAGAAATCAACAAAAGGCAGATAATGATCAGTCGGCTAAACTACAAATTCCACACTCGTTGCAATGAAGCTAATTATCTTACATCGTCATCGAAGAACTTGCAAATGTCGCAATAATAACAACGCAGTTAGAACAAAGCTGAGCAACCTGGAAACAGATTACAGTGCAAGCAAAACAAACCTCACTTGATAGGTTCAAAACCATTCAAATACACGATGCAAACAGTGAAAATCAAATCTGTTGTTCGGTGTTGCAAACGGAGCATACAACCAACAACATGAATTGCGAAACCCAAATCATGTTTTCAATCAAAACCAACAATAATCAACACTATGATTATACAAAGCACTGAGAGCATGAACAAATATATGTGAGACAAAAATGACTAATCACAAATGAACACGTGACCAAATAATTAAAGAATTCAAAACTCGAACCAATATCACTCCAAACAAATAGACATGTCTATTTTCAATTGGGTTTTCAGCAGGATTAACTGTTCTTCTTTCAGTAGCCACGCATTATTTTTTATCTACTGACTTGTCAATAAATCTGAAGAAGACATCGAAACGGTTGGGAATTGGACCCATTCCTAATTCATGCACGCCCAATACTATTTTTAACTGGTATAAAATGCCCATATTGGCTATAGCTACGCTTCCAATGGATCCCAGTTGGAATTTCATTTCCGCACTTTAAATTAGTTTAGAGTATAGTACCACTGGTACCAAAAGAAAAGTTGGAAACATGAGGTAACGGAGTGGGTATGGTAACCTCTTTTTTATTGCATTTTTGGTTTTTAATTGAATACAAATTATTATGTGAAATTCATATGTATTAGTGAACACACGAAAAGCTAGAAGGCGACAAATTTTAACTATTAGTATGCAAGTAAATTGAGAGAATTCAAAGAATTAGAATAATTTCAATACTCTTGAAAACAAGTAAACAGGTTATTATGGTAAATCTCATATAAGTAACTTTTAGGCGTGCTTGAAACAATGTCATCTAATGTTACTATTCTAAGTCAAAGCACATAACAAAATGCCACACGATAAAATTGCCACACGATAACACGTGAAATGGTAACACGCGTTTGACACAAGCCGAGCAATAACTTCAGGTAACAAAGGCAACTTTAACTGCATGACTACAGATGTGAATGAAATTTTCACACTGCACTTGCATCAAATATGAAGGAAAAAATTACAAAAATTTGAGAAAACCGAACGCGATCCATCCGCTGCAATCGAAGCCGCAGAGAGCCTGCTTCCCAGATTAAAGGAGGGTGCAGGAGCATGAATTCATCTTTTGCATATCTTTCTGTTTTTTTCCTGCACAAAACTCATCCCATATAGAAATTAGGCACTGATCATCCTCCATGAACACGCAGGAAATTTCAGAGATCCAAATATTTCCTAACAATACAAGATCTGAAGATCATACGAACTTCAACATTTTTACGAACAAAAATGCAACGTAAATCTGCATTTGAGATGAAACAACTTAATTCAAAGGAGGGTTTAAGCAAATTAACCTGTCTTTTTGTTTTTGGGTACAAGAGGCTGTACTACTGCATGCATGATCACAGCCTCACCGGTCTGGTTACCGGCGGTTATTCTGGAATCAGCAAGTGTCTTGCTATTCTCTAAAACTTTGCCACCGTGTATGATTTTTACTTCGTCTACTGACTTCGGTGTCACTGTTTTTGCTGTGGTGATCGGAACATGTATACATACGGTAAGTGCAGCTAAATTTTGTATGAACGCATCTATTCATCGCATGATCAGTTCACCAAAATCCAATTTTTAGCAAATCAAGTTCATCATCAAAATCCAACATTTAGCAAATAAAGTTCATCAAAATCCAACCCTTAGCAAACCAAGTTCATCAAAATCCAACCTTTAGCAAATCAAGTTGTCAAAATCCAATCTTTAGCAAATAATGTTCATCAAAATCCAATCTTTAGCAAATCAAGTTCATCAAAATCCAATTTCAGCCAATCATTCATCAAATTCCAATGTTCAGCCAATCAAATTCATCAAATTCCAATTTCATCGAGCAAAGAATAATCAAATTAGAGAGAGAGGGTGTGTGGCAAATTTCTTACCTTGAGGCCACTCAGCAAGTAGCCTTTTCTTAAGAGATGATACTGTCATAGATGGTGCATAAGTATTGATTCCTATATCTGTCCCATCGTAAATCCGGAACTTGAGTGCTATATGCTCCCCTCTTTGCCCCATAGCATATGCTCCCCTTCTCCTTTGTTCTTCCCCAAACTCGAAACCCCAAACCGACAACTTCCTCCACTCGTAAAATTCAGCCTCCCCCAACCCACCTGAAGAAAATAGAGCAAAAGAAACATCAAATATTGTGATTTTTCAAATCCCTTTTTCGAAAAAGATTATTCAATACTATAAAAGAAATAAAAATGCTCATAATCTTTAACAAATAGGACTCGAGAATGCCTAGTGTAAACGAAAATTCAGACTCCCAAAATTCCTTTTCCGAGGAATATTTATGACGTACATTCAACATTGTATTTCAACGTTCCAAACAGTTCATCTTTTTAACTCAAGACTTCAAACTCCCCCAATTGCTTTTCCAAGGACTGTAATTATATTTCAACGATCTAAACCGTTTATCTTTTTATGAAACAGTTTATCTTTTTGACTCAAGACTCAAAGAATGCATAGTGTAAACGAAAAGTCAGATTCCCCAATTCCTTAATTGGGACTATTTATGACCTCCACTCACTCAACATTGTGTTTCAACGATCCAAATTGTCTATGTTTCAATTCCAGACTCAACAATGCATAGTAGTTTAAACGAAAACCAAAATTTTGTGGAGAAAACGCGATTCTTACCTCTGTGAATTCAGCAAATGACGATCGATTCTTTGAAAGAACTGGAAAAATCTGTACATCCGAATCAAGGGCTTGGGGACCAATCCAACCAAGTAAGAACCTCATATGACCCAAGTGCTTCAATTGCTCGATCGAATCAATATCTCTGCACACGATGATATAATGCCGAATCTATTCATCTCATAAATATTCATAAAATTCGCAACGCAAGTTCCGAAATGCAATCTGACTATAAAAAAAGTTAAAAGAAAATGTGCGATCCGTGCCTTGATCTTGTACCAAATAAATCCTAGCATGCAAATCTGTTTAATTAATTGCGAATAAAATAAATAAAATTCCAAGCAGAAATCTCCATTACAGTGATTGTCGAAATTATCAAGCATGAGAATAAAGTTTTCACATTCGTAGGGTCAAGCTTGTTGTAACAACAGCAAATTAAAGATCCGAGAAATCTCACATTTTCCGTCGTAATCGTTCATTTTCTCGGCAACCAAACAGGAGGTAAGAGAATCAATTCTGGAACGAAAAGAATGAAACTGTAAACGATTTCTAGCTGTGATCTGCAGATAGGACAGCCCCGAATGACTAATATACCCCTCGTTTGGTCTTAAGGATAGTGACGTGTCGTGTCGTGATTGGTTAGGAGGAGGTCCTTTGGTTTGAGAAATGGTCTAAGACACGAGTTCGTTACTATTAGTTACTTCAGATTACCTTAACCGGGCAACGCTCGTGTGGGGTAGTGCTCAGGGTAGCTCATATGGACCACACCGATATGATTTTACCAAGTATTTATGTGGCTTGCCACTCGTTGTTCTCATTTTTTAAGAAAATTCATTATTAAAATCGTTATTATGTTAATTTTAGTGTTGAGACAGTTGTCGTCTATAGCATTATAACACATAAATTAGTCATCGCCACATTAAAATTGTTTTAACAATAGAGGCCTATTCTTTTTGACAATCCTTGAGGCATCTGGTCCAAAGTGTTTCTTCAAACAAAATTAATTGGAGATCGATGGATGGAGACATCTAAGATATTTTTTAAGTAGCAAGATCTCTCTCCAATATCGAATCCTCTCAACACATTCTCTCATGCATGGCATTAATTTTTACGTGAGAGAGCATATATACGTGATCGTTGAGCTTGATAGCCCTACTTTGATATGATATTAGAATCTGACTATTGGCTTGACCATGTGTGCAAGTCATGAGAAAGACTTATATGCAATGATTCACCACCACTGTTTCCTTTCCAATAAAATAATGACATGTGTAATGTTTTTAACACATAACATTGTATTCTTTAATTAGGTCAAGTGCAAACCCGTTTCATGTAAGTTGCTTTTACAAGTTGCTCTAGTCCGGTACTTTCCTAGTTTACGCTTATAAACCCTAATGTACTAAAAGAACATATTTTAGCGGTGACAGCTTAGGGGTATTCAACTGATTCGAAACCCTAAAACAACCGACCATAAATGCGTTTTGAATTGGATTCTGCAGGCCATGGCTGCAAACCCTAGATACCGTTGCATCACCAAAGTCCAGGTGCGGCAAATTCATGTCTGCCCTAATTTCTACTTGCTTCCAATTAAAAACAATAATACCGTTTTCTTTTGAATTTTCCAGATTAAGATTGACGGTGATTGATCATCAAAAGGCAACAATGAATCTTTGGTCCAGAGTGATTTTCTGGGGCAGCCACCACTCGGCAGTCACTCAAATGATTTTACAGTCATGTGCATGTCTCACTCCATTGGGGAATCTTCACGGAGTACTTTATTCCGGTATAATTTCGTTCAATTTCTCTACATATATGCATATTGATCCTAGGAGTTGAAATTGTTAGAGATGTCTAGGGCTAGGACCATTGCAACTGGGAGTATAACCTGCAAAATGACATAGAGAGGGGGGACCATTCACTCCACAAAGTAGATGTCTTTGTATTTAACATATATATGCATTAAACCTCATCCCCATCGCAGATACGCCATAGTGCATGTGAATCCTAATAACCCTAATACTAAACCCCTAGTATTATGTCGGGAAATCAAAACCTTGCATAATAGTTTATAGTACATCTGATCTCCAGCTCCATTCACTTTCAATTGAGTTAGATGCTCACATTCTAATGTGGTATACTAGAGCATACTATTCACGTGTTGAGCCCGATGCTCACATGTCCTCATTGTCACGCAATATCTTAGAGCTCTCCACCCATCAATTAGTTTTGGGCTAGATGCTCCCAAATATCTTATTCATCGTTTGGCTATATGATAATTACCATCATATTCTTCGTAAATTTTCCCTACACCTTCCAAGTTACTGGAATTCGAATGTCAGAATAGTACTAGTTGTATGTATAAGTTGCATTACTAATTGTCATAAATATTTTCTCTATGAGAAGGATATGTCTGAGACAGTGACTCCGAAAAGGAATATATATATATATATGTATATATGTATGTATGTATATCTCAGAGATGCGAATGCTATCTTGCTCCCGCACTAATAATATGTGGAAACTGTTATTTCCATTACAAGAATGATATAGGTTGATGACACTGACTGCCAAACGCAAGTCTATCGTTGGAGGGAAAGGAGCAAGAAGAGAATAAAATAAAAGGAACCGAAGTGGGTAAAAGTAAAGAATGCAATAACTTTCTTTATCTGTCATAAAGTTGAAGAATCTATGCTTAGAAAAATAGACCTCTTCTTCTTTTCTTTATACCCTTCCCATATGAGGGAAGGCAAGATTGGATTGCAAAAGTCAGATTTTATTAATTTGTCTCCCACTACAAGCTCTGAATTTTAGGCGATGTTCAGCAAGTTCAATTTATCTGCATTGCTTCAATTTTTCTGTTGCATGCATCGATCTGATCTTATAATGTTAAACAAAGTGTGTATTCAGTTTGTTTATCACAAGTTCAGAAAAAAGAATCACATTTTACTTGAAATAAATTTGAAAAGGTAATTAAAAGTCACTACCATACGGTATGAAAGCGAGTTAATTAATGTACTGTAGATATTATCAGAGAATTTTCAAGGTAGTATACTTTGTTCACAGGATATTCTATATGTAGGTTGACTGGAGGCAAAAATGGCAGAAGAAGAAAGAATATTTCTTAATCATGTTCAATAAACTAATTAGTTAGAGGTCAGTCACTTAAATTTTGGTTTCAAGTTGTAGAAAGAGAGCTTTTCATTCTTTCTTTGTATTTTATTTCTGCAGTCTGCATCACTGCAATATTTAGACTAGATATAATTTTTCTTCTAACACCACCGTATATATTCTAAATTGCTCTAATGGAGAAAAGGATTCAAATTTGGGTGCATGGGAGCGCTTTCACTGTACACGATGGTGTTTAAATAATGGTGCACCAAGACGTATAAAACTACTTCATTAAAAATAGGAAACAGATGGCTAGATTACAAGCTATAGCTGATCAAATCTTACAGAATATAAGACACGTGAAACACTACATAAGTATTTTGCGGAAAAAAACAAGAAAGCACTACATAAACTTTTTGAATACGAAGCTCACTACAGTACTAATTTGAACCAGTTTATTTATTTATTTTTCAACACGATATTTGAGTAGTTAATTAATTAAGACAAATTAAGTCTGCTGCTGTTAAGTCTGCTGCTGGTAAGGTTTCAGCTGTGGGATCAGCTGGCCTTTTAGGTGGAGGGACATGACTTCGTTGGTCGATCCAATGAGGTTTCCACCTATGAACACTGCGGGCACAGGCGCAGTACACCCCAGCCTTGTAAGAGCCTTCTCCATTTCCCGGCCTTCGGGATCTTGGTCAATCTCATGAACCACAGGACTCACCCCAATCTCTTGGAATAGAATCTTGACTGCATAACACAGGCAACATGAGCTCTTGCTAAAAATCACCACACCCTTCTCGGATGCCAACCTCATTACTTTGTCCATCTTAGGAAAACTCGAACCTTTGCCTTGAATGGAAAAGTAAGTTATCGAAATATGGCAAAGTTTTACCTAAGACTGCTTGTTTAATTAAGACTTGATCAAAACCTTCAGATCGAATTCGGACTGAACTCGATCCAATGGTTGGATTGGGTTTTGAAATTAGAAGAGAATTAGATAGGCTAGCTAGAGAGAGAATTGTTTGAAGGCTTAAGGTTGTTTGAATATTTGAGCTCTCATGCTGGACTATTTATAGGGACAGCAGTAGGTGTGGACTGCATGCTTCCTTTGAACAACAAGAACATCCAAAGGAACATGGTCTTTACTTAGATGCCCTAATAGAAAAATGCTACTTTTTTATGATAAAGACTAGCATGTTCTATAACTATTAGACTGAACAAGTTGCAGATGTTTTTGCGAGAGCAGTGTATATGTCTTTTGCACATGAGTGAAGTGAATTAATTAGTTTACTAGATATAATTGAGTGGTGAAATTAGTATGTGACGTGGATGGCCTATGCACCATTTCTTTCCCGGTAGTGAAGATTTGACGCAAGGAAAGGGATCCTCTCCAGATTCCCTTCCACCTAATTCACCTAGTCCGGATCCAGGCTGTTCAACGGTTACCGTTATTATCACTTTTAAAGGGACCTCCTGTTTGTAGCTGTTGGATCAAATTTGAACAGTCCGGATTCTGAACTAAGTGGATTAGATGGAAAGGGATCCGGAGAGGATCCCTAACGCGAACAAAGACCAAATGAATACTCACTACTGTCTCTAGACACAACAAAAGTAGAGAAATTTTCTATAATGCAGCTGGTCAATTTATACCAGATTCTCTGCAACCACCTTCCCTTGAATCCTTGTGCAGAAAGATGGGGATGAGATAGATGGCCTTCGGTGCTGTGTGATTCTCTTCAGTTGCATGCACCCACCAACTTGCACGATTCCTTTTCGCACGTAAGGGCACGTAGGGGTCCGGCGGGCACATGCGAGCTGAGACATTGCTCATACGCATTCTGATATTGTTTTTTTCCAAACTTGCCATGCTCCATATGTATATGGATAGGCATTATGATGACCACACGTTATAGAAACATCGCACAACTTCCCCTTCAGTAGAGATGAAGAGGATTAATTCCTCTTCTTGGAGGAAACCGTTACAATAAAATGAGAGATCAGATTATATATATCATTGAGTAAATAAATTGCTTATTCTGAAGGCCATAGTGGAGAACTTTTTGTTCAATTGGGTTTGGAGGAATACGAGGCACAAAAAGTTCAGGGCATCTAATTGTCGTTGTCTTCTCTGATCCTTTAGCGGCTCGAAAGATTCTGCTGTGTAACCGAGATGAGAGATGTATGTAGATACAAAAGGATATATCCTCGGTTGTATGGATACATCTTGTGTATAAGCGTCATGCACTTGTTGTCGTTAAAGTGGGGCGAGCCTGACGTTCCAAAAATCCAACACACGTAGAGGTGTGGCGGGCACGTGCGAGCTGAGACATTGTTCATACACATTCTGATATTGTTTTTTTTTCCAAACTTGCCATGCTCCACATGTATGTGGATAGGCATTATGATAACCACACCTTATAGAAACATCGCACAACTTCCCCTTCAGTAGAGATGAAGAGGATTAATTCCTCTTCTTGGAGGAAACCGTTAGAGTATAATGAGAGAGCAGATTATATATATCATTGAGTAATAAATTGCTTATTCTCTGAAGGCCATAGTGTAGAACTTTTTGTTCAATTGGATTTGGAGGAATACGAGGCACAAAAAGTTCAGGGCATCTAATTATCATTGTCTTCTCTGATGCTTTAGTGGCTCGAGAGATTCTACTGTGTAACCGAGATATAGATACAAAGGAACATATCATCGGTTGTATGGATGCATCCTGCGTAAAAGCGTCATGCACCTGGTGTGCCGAAAGCCAGTTGGCAGTTGTTAAAGCCAAGTGATGTTGATATTCTAGTCTGTGGCTGCGCCAGAACGCTGAGAACCACCCATTTCATCTTTTGCGTTGTAGATATTAACCGGCCTGAGCGCCCACAGCCTAGAATATATAGTGTTTCCTATAAATGCAAAGGCTTGAAATTCTTATCTTATGTTGATTCCATATTAGTCATGACTCGCATACAATTAATTAAAATAATAATGAAAACTATAGCACATTTTATAATATATACATATATATCTGTGTGTGTGTATATAGTGGAAAAAGGATAGGCCCTAAGCTAGTGGATAAGTTTTTAATATTGGGAAATTAACAATATTATTGATCAAATATTCAGAAATCTTGATGATGATAAAAAGTGATATACTATATAGTTTTGCATGGAACAATCTTCTTTGAACACTCACAAATATATGAAAAATGCTCTGCAGTTTATAGTTTCTTGACTTTTATGCACTGATGTCGGGTGCATATCACTTGCCGCCTAAGTCAACAACAAAATTTAGAATACATAGAAGGACTTACCAATTAAAGCTGCTATTCACACTCCACAATAGAAATAGTCATATTGCAATTCTTTTAATGAACAAAATTAAGGTTGAAGAAAATTACGGTTCCATTATAAAAACAATTGGCGGGAGTGCATAATGACTATATATTTTGTAATGAAAAAAAAAAAAAAAAAAACAGTTCTCTTTCAAATTTTATATAAGTCAATTGTCGAAGTTCGACCTATTATTGCTGATTTGGCAGATAGGTAAAATAATGCAGTATTCAATTACTTTTAGGGTGGTGCTATGCACACAATATTTTTTACCTTAACTCCCTTCTCAATTTATGATCATCAGATCAAATGAATTGAAGAGTATACTTTTAGGGTGGTGCTATGCACACAATATTTTTTACCTTAACTCCCTTCTCAATTTATGATCATCAGATCAAATGAATTGAAGAGTATCAAAAGACATAAATTAATTAACAAAGATGTGTAGAAGATAAAAAGGGGTGTGAGGATAGCATCACCCAAACTTCTAATGGTCAATAATTAGTAGAAGATGCTTAGTTAGAGAAAATTTTCAAAATTCTTCAGGATACTTTTCATATGAACTGACTTCATTTCATATATATATATATATATATATATATATATATATATATATATAGAATGTTGCCGGGAAGTTAAATTACATACAAAGTAGAAGAAGGTAAACTACACCTCAATACTCATTTTCTTTAAGCATGGTGATGGTATTGCGATTCTTTTCTGTGTTGACTACTAAAACTACAGAACATTAGCATAGCAAGCTTAAGCATAATATATAGCTACTAGGTAGCTAAAACCCTAGCTAGCTAGAACCAGATGGCTTGTGCATCTTTGAGCATTTGTTTTAGAGATCCATCGACATGGTAGGATATGATGTCTTTCGAGGAGCCGACATATTTCCCGCCTATGAACACAGCAGGAAGAGCAGGGTTGCAGCCGAGGTTTCTCAGTGCCCACTCCATGTCCCTCCCATTGGCGTATCGGTCGAGCTCGTGAATCGCCGGGCTTGCTCCGAGCTCGTAGAAAAGCGTCTTCACGCTGTGGCATATGCAGCAGGAGCTCTTTGTGAAGATCACAGCAGCCTTCTGTGAAGCCAACTCTCTCACACTCTCCATCACTAAAAACAATAATTGGTTTCTTAGAGAACAAGTAATGCAGCTGAGTTACTGGAAATGATGAAAACCGTAAAGCAGAAAGATATTTATGATTTGTGGAGCTTGCGGATGGTGGACTTTGAGGTTCATGTGCCTGGCTATTTATAAAGGATGTGGGGGAGAATTTGTTTAATTTAGATAAAAGGAGAAACAATTTAAGAACCAGAAAAATGGATAAGAAAGAGAAAGCAGCTTTAAAATATTTGGATTGGATAAGAAAAATGCCCCCTTTGTGATGATTTGCATATGATGGTGACTCCGTTAAGATTTTAGACTGGTCATCGGATCACTTTTTATACCGATATTATCATCTAACTTGCATTTACTACATGCAAAGCTAAGCAGATATATGTGTTTTTCACAAAAGACTAGATGTCAAAAAATATATATTAAAGTTGTCTATTTTGACTTGAAATTCTTGTATTCTTCAACTGCGCCTACTATATGCTATAAACAAATTGCATGCAGCATATTTTTATCACACAATAAATCATAATTCAGATCTCTTGAGATGTCGTACGATGAACAGGATTTGAAACTTTGAATAAGAATCAAATACACACGTGTATATTAAGTTATTAATCAACCCACAAACACACTTTAGGTCCTGGTTGATAGCATCAAGATATACTAATAAATGTTAACATTAGTAATCAATACATTACGTTCACTCATTTTTTGCAATATGTTTGGTCAATTTGTTAAAGTCGTAATCAATACATTACGTCCACTCATTTTTTGCAATATGTTTGGTCAATTTGTTAAAGTCAGATCTGGCTAGGACTTGGTTGCCCTAGCTAGCTAGATATTATATAATATGGATTGGAGCAAAAGATTTTTCAGTGTACTAGGAAAACAGAGAGCGTACGCCATATGTTATTATTATACAAGTGGTGGAAAATTCTTTTTTCAATTGTTCCTCCAATTATACAATTACATATGGTGTATTGTCTTGTGTTCTGGGAATACCGAAAAATCTTTGATTGGAGGGGCGCCTTGACATTGTACATTAGCAAGGGATTGAAAACTATAACTCAAATGATTAACCTGCGTCTGAATTTTTATGTTCGACTCCCCTGTTCCGATGTTGTTTCACTGTATGCATCAATTTGCTAGTTGTTAGGATTGCATTGCATTGCATGTTCTGTGATTTGCTCTTTGTGAATATGGTAGCTGGCTGCTAGCTAGAGTGATGCACGTGGCTGATGCGGAGAAAGATAGAGTTTATCCAATTAAATTCCACTTTGTTCATATGGTCCCTCCATGAAAATGCAGGGAATATATAGGGATTGGGACTTTTAACAACATAGTTGACTTAATAATAACGAACCTACGGGACCGACCTTCAAAAGTTATGATCTATATATTTTTGGGTTTTACTAGTACTTTAAACTAAGTACTAACTGATGTGTGATAGTGTTTTAATTTATTCGCTCATATCTATTGTTAGATCCCGCATTATTCAAAAAAGTGGATGATTTATGCTTTATATGTATATACCCACTTTCATATAGCACGAGACCTTTTGGGAACTTATTGGCTTCGGATTTCATCAGAACTTTGAAGTTAAGCGAGTTCGGACGAGAGCAATCCTAAGATGGGTGACCCACTAGGAAGTTCTCGTGTGAATTCCCAAAAACAAAACCATGAGGGCAATCCTAAGATGGGTGATCCACTGGGAAGTTCTCGTGTGAGTTCCCAGAAACAAAACCGTGATGGCGTGTTTGGGGCCCAAAACGGACAATATCGTGCTACGGCGGAGTCGAGCCCAGGATGTGGTGGAGCACGGGTTGGGATGTGACAATTTGGTATTAGAGGCAATCCCTGGCCGGAAGTGTGTCGACGAGGACGTCGGGCCCCTGAAGAGGGTGGATTGTTAGATCCCACATCGCCCAGGGGAGAGGATCCTCTATGCTTTATATGTACATGCCCACCTCCATATAGCACGAGGCTTTTTGGGAACTCACTGGCTTTGAATTCCATCGAAACTTCAAAGTTAAGCCAGTTGAGTTCCCAAAAACAAAACCGTGAGGGCATGGTCGGGACCCAAAACGGACAATATCGTGCTATGGTAGAGTCGAGCCTGAATCGGGATGTGACATCTATAATTCAATCATGCATGCATGCATGTCTTTTATCACGTCCGTCAGTATCAGAAACTTGAGATTTTATTTTGAAAAACTATTAATTGTTCATATGTGATGTGTTATTGGATGAGCACATTAGCAAATATTTAAGTTTAGTCAAGTTGGCTACAACATCGGGTATTACTAATCACATTTAAATTCGAATATCTCTGCATTTCAAAAGAAATACATAAAAGGAAATTTTATAAATTAGAGCTAAGGAATACTTAAAAGAAGAATATTTTATAATAAATTCAATGTAATCATCATTTGATTTATAAAAAGTGATTAAAAAGAATTAAAAGGAATAAGCTACCTCATCCCAAAATTCCCAAAGAAAAAAAGAATTTTATTCCAACATGGCTGAACGTTGGGAAGAAATGCATCTTCGTGATTGTTCAACATTCTATACATACTAAAAGCCGTTGGAAAAGCACTGTTTATTAACGGTGCCCTGCCGGTTATGCGCCTAATCTAACCACAGTTTTTTGGCTTCTTCAAGATGCTACATGAATTGGCAATTTTGCCCATGCCACACGCGTTCTGGGGTTTTTCGCACTTGCTCTCCCCATGTGCGTCGTTTTTGGTGGGGAAGGTGCTCGAAGGCTCTTCCATTTTCTTCGTCTCTGTTTCTGTGCTTTTCCCTTGTGATATTCTATATGCAGGAATAAGGCACATGTCATCACATCCCACCCAATACAAGAATAAAGCCATTAATTCATGATCTCGATGATTCATGACATTAGCAATTTTAAATTTTCTACACTTATTTTGTATGTGATGATTCTGTGACCTATCATTAATTGACATGTATTAATAAATTTAATTTTTTTTAACTTTTTTATTATATTAATAATAGAAATCACAAAAAGACCACACACAAAATAAGTGCAAAAATTTTGATCTCGACATTAGCAATTCAACATTGTTGTCCTTATCAGTCAACATATACATGATGATAACAATGATCAATAATCAGGGTTCCATTTTCTCCTCCGTAACAAAAAAAAAAAAATAATAATAAAAACAGTAAAATAGAAGTTTATAGATGGCGAAATTTTCTGAACTCTCCAGGATACTTTTCGTATTATCTGACTTCATTTCATATATTTAAAATGTAGCCAGGAAAGTTACATATGAAGTAAAAGAAAAAAGGAAAATTAAACCTCAATACTCATTTTCTTTAAGCAATGGTATTGGGATTCTTTTCTGTGTATACTACTAGAGCTAATTAACAGATCATAGCTTAAGCTTCATGTGTAATAATATAAGCTGCTAGCTAGCTAGAACCAGATGGCTTTTGCATCTTTGAGCATTTGTTTTAGAGATCCATCGACATGGTAGGATATGATTTCTTTCGACGAGCCGACATATTTCCCACCTATGAACACAGCAGGGAGAGCAGGATTGCAGCCGAGGTTCCTCAATGCCCGCTCCATGTCCCTCCCATTGGTGTACCGGTCGAGCTCATGAATCGCCGGGCTTGCTCCGAGCTCGTAGAAAAGTGTCTTCACGCTGTGGCATATGCAGCAGGAGCTCTTTGTGAAGATCACAGCGGCCTTCTCTGAAGCCAACTGTCTCACACTCTCCATTACCGAATAATAATTGGATTCTTAGAGAACAAGTAACGCAGCTGAACTACTGGAAATGATGAAAACTCTAAAGCAGAAAACTAAGTAAGATTCGTGAGGTTTGGCGATGGTGGACTTTGGGTTTCATCTGCCTGGCTATTTATAAAGGATATGGATAAGAAAGGGAAAGTAGCTTTAAGCAAATATGGAAATTTTATCCCAAAACCATCCACAATATAAGGCATATTTAATTTGTCAACTCTCAAACATGGGATTCTTATATTCTTCAACTGACACCTGCAACATGCTATTAAAAAATAAACATAAAAAAAAAAGTGCATGCAGATTGCAGCATATATAATCACACAGTAATCATAGTTCAGATCTCCTGGAATGTTCGTACGATGAATGGGTCTTAAAAACTTAAGATAAGAATCATAGGCAAGTGTGTGTATCTATTAACCCACCAACACTTTCGGTCCTCGTTGATATATAGCATCACTACCGCATCAGGATATACTAAAAAAATAATAGCAAATAAATATAGTAAATTAACTCTTCGGGGAAGAAGGAGACAACAAGAATGAACTTTATCAATTAAACACATTATTTTGGAAGAAAAAAAAAAGAATAATTAAACACAAAATGTTCACAGGGAACCCAGTTCTTTCTTTAAATTTTGCAACAATTTTCTAAAGTCAGTGTTTAGCTAGGAATTTGGGGCCCTATATAGCTAGATAATTTATACAGTGGAGTGCTAACAACTTTTGCACTAACCTTTTAATGTTGGGGTGTGCTATCTACACACCATTTTTTACTTCATACACACATTTTTAATTCGTGACCGTCGGATCGATTGAATTAAAAAATATCAAATAACAAAAATTAACAAGTGATGTATGAGAAGTACAAAAAAATATATGGATAGCACACTATTTTAATATTTTTGGCTAGAAATTAGTGATGAAACATAGAAAAGATAATTTCAATTTCAAAGGAGTTAAAGACGTGTTCCGTAGAAAAATGACATGTGAAATGTGAAGCAGTAAAAAGATCTAAATGCAAAAGCTGCTATCATTCCTCTTTTTCATATTTAATATATTTTTCCGGACACCTTGACATTGTAATTTGTATATGCTACTAAATTCTTCAACGAAAGTCACAATGTCATGCATAAAGATAACCCTATATATTTATCATTGTAAATGAAAATGAGATCCACCATTTTAATTCCTTATTGACTTATGAACCCAATTCTTGATTTTCTTCGCGTAGAATAGGGTCCATCTCTAAAGAATTTCTAAAACAATTCTCTTTTTTAATAAAGAAAAGTTTACAGGGAGATAGATTACAAATCACTACCAGCGTCAGGACATACCTACAATCTTAAGCCGAAAGTGATATCTAATTGCTAAGTGTCACTGGTATGAATTTATGTAGGAATTAGTTTATAGATCAAGCATAAACAAAAACTTGGAATGAGTGTTAACCACAAGCACGCCCTTACCAACTAAACCAACCATGTTGGCTCCCTAAAACAATACAATACATATAGATATAATAAGAGACTTATAATTTAACTGATTGATCTAAATTTGTTAAATCAACAATTAACCAAGGAATGTGTTGTGACTCTCCTTTCCCAATATCACTCGAGTACTCAAAAATGCTACTTTTATCACATAGTTGTAGCATCATTTGTAGCATTTATCTAATAGAGAGGAGACTCATATGCTTTGACGGGTCCTATCTCTATTAAAAAATAGTTCAAATGATGGTACAAATAAATGGTAAGTGTAACATTATTCCTCGAGTACTACATGCGTGCATCAAACTGCTTTCTGTTCGGATTGCATTGCATTTTGTGTGTTTGTTTCTTTTATGAATATGGTAGTGTTCATGTACGTGGCTGATGTGGAGAAAGATAAGGGTTTATCCAAATGAATTGTTCGATAAGGTCCTTCCATGAAATTCAATGAATATTTAGGGATAGGGACTTTTGACAGTTGTCGAATGAGAAACTAACTTACATGACCGGCCTCCAAAATTATGATTTATGTTTGATACTTATACCTATTGTGGCGATATATGATAATGATCAATTTATTCCTTTATATCTATGATCAATAATGCATGCGTATGCATGTCATTTGGTACTTATACCTATTGTGGTGATATATGATAATGTCATTTTGTGTGTGTGTTTTTTTTTTAATACAAGTAATAGTGAGAAGCGGGAAATCAAACTAGGAACCTCGATTTTGTTTTGACGGATCATTATTCCTCTGTTATGTAGAGGCAACGTCATGAAGGGACTAGGATGGTCCCAGGCTCATTCTGATTTTTTTTTCACACAAAAAAATTTAGTATTATGCTTATAATTTTTAAGGTTCTTTATAGGCTCAGGGCCTAATTCGACGTTTTTACTTTAATTTCTTTCATCGAGTTTGATTTGAGATTGGTGGCTTTTATGGAGTTCAGGCAATCTGCTGCTTGTGGTTAAGGAGGACTCTGGTCTAGGGATCAGTGGTAGGAGAGGGGAAGAAAGTTAGAGAGCTTGAGGTTCAAGTTTAAGGAAGAGGATAATGATGAGGAGGACATCATACCAGACCCAAACGATGGTGGTCGGTTGCTCATCACACGACAAAGTAATTTTTATAAAATCAAGTGAGTTTCGAATTGAAACTTTTGGACTCCTTCTAAGCTAAAATCCTGACTCTGCCGTTATGTGTTAGTAAGTCAACTGCCCTACCACTGCAATCTCATCCCAAAAACTCCAAGAGAGAAAGCGCTTTCATTTGAGGACTGTAACATTACGTTAGGGAATGGATGCATCTTCGGGAGTGTTCTGCATGATCTTCAAATGCAAAGAATCCTGATATGAATTATCCGAGAATCTGACACGTATCTCCTCCATAAACATATACTCATCCCACCCAATACAAGAATAAAGATAAATAAAGCTACATTCATGATCACGATGCATGACATTTGCAAATTTAGCACTATCCTCGTCAATCAACATGCATGATGACACCACTGACAAAGGCATTTAGATTTATGATTGGATGATGACGCAGCAATGCTCTTTGCACTCCAATTAGAATACATATTTCTTAATTCGGATCTCATTCAAATATTGCCAGAAAAACCCTATATTTTCAAATACAAATTCTTTGAATATTAGAACCACGTTATTTGTAAAACATGGTACGTTTTATATTCTAATACCACCAAACGTCACATTCTTACCGTATATATATGTGTAAGATGCTCTAATGAAACAACCTAACCAAAATTTTTGTTCTGAATAATAAACGAATGTTGGGCTCATTTTTTTCATAATTTAGTAGGTTATTCATTTTAATTCAATTATATGTTTCAAAAGAGCCCATTTACTTTATTGTTTATTTTTGCTCACTCCTCCTAATTCAAGGTAACCGTTAATCCCACCCCTTTCACAATTGTGTCGCGTGTATAAAGAGTATATACTAACTGTGGATGCAAATTTCCCTCTTCTTCTTGGACGAAAATGCACCTGCAAAACAATTAACATCTAAGGTCTAGGCCAAGAGCCTCAAGCACCCACGATGAATTTGCCGGGGGGGGGGGGGGGGGAGGGGGCTTTGGCAGAAGAACCTCTGATGCTAAAGTTAGAATTTGAGAGAGAAAGTGTTTGGAGAATTTTGGAGAATTTTAGAAGAGAATTGGACTTGGGTTTTAGGAGAAATGAGGGTGTTTATATAGGGGTGTGGCCGGCCCTCTTTGGAGAGAAGGGGTCCGACCACTTAAGGTGGTTTTGGCTCTAATTGCAAGATATTATATCAAAATAATATCTTGCAATCAATTAGAAAATTAATTAGAAAATTAATCAATTAATTTAGGTAATTAATTCTAATTTGAATGAATAATCGAGGGTTACCTTTGTGGGGAGGATTTGATGAGGATGGATGAAATATGTTTTGAATAAATACCTATTTTGATCACTTTTGACCTTGATTGAATCGTGATTGTCAGCTGCTTGAGCGTGGGAGTTCCGGTTTGCCTTGAGAGTAATTTTGTCTTTTTAACCCAAAAATCCACATGTCGCCACCATATTTTTCTTGATTATTTTTTGCTCCACAAATGCCCCCACACCTGCTAGGCTACTCACAGGAAAGGGCAGCAGGTGTAGAGATCTCCAACTTTGATGCAGATTCTCATTTTTACTTGGAATTAGATTCTTCTAGGAAAGGGAAATAAATCACCTCCAAAGCCTATTTAAGCCTACCTTAAGTAGGGGATTAAATAAACTTTGGAGGGCAATTATTTATCGCTACAAGAAAGAGAGAAAACTAGAGGATATTTGTTCCCCCTCCCCTAGCACTCTTCTTTGCTTGCCCGTTCAAATAACCGTTTTCCGTTGATTTCTTTGTCTTATTCGCGCCGCACCAATATAAGAAAAACTTAATTCTTCTTATCTTCTCCTTGGGTGGTGCTGCCACAGGGCAGCCGTTAGGGTGGTACGGCATGTCGACCGGCAGAGGCCAGGAGTCAGCTCAGCATGGGCCAAGGAGGAGGTGTGGCAGGGGTCATTGCTTGTGCTGCTCGGCTTGACTAAAGCTAAGGATTGGCTCGACATGGGCCAAGGAAGTGGCGTGGCATGGGCCACGGTTTGGGCTGCCATGGGCTACTTGCCAAAAATGAGGAAACTGCTTGAGTTTGATTTCTCAGCTGCTGTAGATGGAGCTGCCAAGATCGGAGCTGCTAAAGATAAAGTGTCGAATGAGCGAATTGTTGAGTGCAAAGTGGCAACTGCCCCCTGACCGTTTGCTACTTAGTTGGTCTTCAAGCAATCGATCTTTTGAGCTATGTGGCATTCTCGCACTGAAGAGCTTACCTAGATGGTTGTCGGGGAATTAGTTTACCCTCTCGCACTGGAGAATAATTAGTTTACCTTATCGCACTGGAGAATAATTAGTTTACCTTATCGCACTGAAGAGCTTACCCATATGAGTGTCGGGGAATTGGTTTACCCTCTTGCACTGGAGAGCAATTAGTTTAACCTCTCGAACTGGAAAACAGACTCATATGGGTGTCAGGGAATTGGTTTACCCTCTCGCACTGAAGAGCAATTAGTTTATCCTCTCGCACTGGAGAGCAGACCCATATGGATGTCGGGGAACTGGTTTACCCTCTCGCACTAGAGAACAATTAGTGTATCTTCTCGCATTGGAGAACATACCCATATGGATGTTAAGGAATTGGTTTACCCTTTCGCACTTGAGAGCAATTAGTTATCATCTCGCACTGGAGAGCAGACCTAGATAGAGCTTTGAGCAGTCATTGTAAACAGCAGTTGAGCCTGGCTTATGAATAACTTCTTGAATCGTCATTGAGAATAAATAAATGGATCAACTGCATAACAAACTGGATAATCTTTGGCTTATAAGGTCTTGTTCGTCAAGCTGTTTGATGAGACTTCGAACTTAGTTGGAAAAGCCCTAATAGGGTTCATGGGGTGATGGAGATTTCCCCTGCTTGTGTAGGCCGTGTCATTGACCTGTCAAGATACTCGTCGCACCGGCCCTTATTTGTCAGCTTCTCAAGGTACTGCTTTCACTTCTGACAACTATTGGTTGTATGGCATGGTCCTTGATGGAATGCACAATCCTTTGTCTGATCCAGCCTAGTAAGATCACCATTCATGGGTGGTGGCAATTTGAACCAAGATTTGTTCTTGAGCTTACGGAGAATTTGGCCAATTGGAACTGTGAACTTGGTGAATGTTTCGAGCACTGAGTCTTCTTTGGTTGGGGAATGTTCCATACGCCTTTTTTTCTAACTCGTTTTTGTTAGATTACTTGGCCTCATCCCATAGTGCGTGCTTATCCACCAAAGTATACGAAGCTACTAGGGTCAGTTCTCTTCCCATAATCAATTTTCCGAATAAAGGGTGTTCAGTAGGAAACCCATTTCTAAATGCTGTCGTTGCTATGTCTTTATTGCAGCCAACAATCCTGGCCTTCTCCGCTTTGAACATCTTGACATAGTTGCAAATTGTTTCCCAATGGCCTTTTATGATGCTGAAGAGATGATCAGATGTCTTTTTTATTGAGCGGTTAAATGAATATTCCTTAGTAAAAACTAAGGAAAGTTCGTTGAAACTCCGGATCGATTGCGATGACAGTGTGTGAAACTAGTCTTGTGCCTCGCCTTGTAGAGTTGTGGCAAAATTTTTGCATATAAGTGCGTTGTTGTTCCTGTAGAGAATCACGGTACTGCGGTAGTGCAGGAGATGTCGGAGTGAAGTGAGGCATAGTGAACCCCCGAGATGGATCTGTTAACTCAATCTCATCCATGAATGGTGACCTGTTTATGTTGGTCATGTCTCATCGAAGCACATTGTCTATAGCTTCTTCTTGAATTTTCCTCTGCTGGGGCAATGAAACTTTCAGCTGCCCCAGGTCGTGACCTATTGGTCTAGGCCGTTCTTCCCTATGCTTGACTTGTCTATGCCATGGCTGCGGTGCACGTGGTACGTCCCTAGCAATCGAGCAGTGTAACATCCCACATCACCCAGGGGTGAGGATCTCGTAAGCCTTATATGTATATTCCCATATCTACCTAGTATGAGGCCTTTTGGGAGCTTATTGGCTTCGGAGTATAAACTCCGAAGTTAAGCGAGTTCGCGCGAGAGCAATTCCAGGATGGGTAACCCATTGGGAAGTTCTGGTGTGAGTTCCCAGAAATAAAACCGTGAGGGCGTGGTTGGGGCCCAAAGCAGACAATATCGTGCTACAGTGGAGTCGAGCCAGGGATATGGTGGGGGCCCGAGCTAGGATGTGACAATTTGGTATCATAGCCAATCCCTGGTCGAGTGTACCGACGAGGACGTCAGGCCCTTAAACGGGGTGGATTGTAACATCCCACATCACCCAGGGGTAAAGATCCTGTAAGCCTTATATATATATATATATATATATATATATATATATATATATATATATATATATATATATTTCCATCTCAACCTAGCACGAGGCCTTTTGGGAGCTCACTGGTTTTGGAGTTCATCGGAACTCCGAAGTTAAGCGAGTACGTGCGAAAGCAATCCTAGCATAGGTGGCCCACTAGGAAGTTCTCGTGTGGTTGGGGCCCAAAACAGACAATATCGTGATACGATGGAGTCCCGTGATGTGGTAGGGGCCCGGGCAGGGATGTGACAAGCAGGTTGTTTGTAGACTGCTGGTTGAACTTGAGCTAGATTGAGTGACTGCTTCACTTCATCCGTTGTGTTGTCTACATCGATATGAAGTGGAGAATGTTTATTGCGAGCCTAGTTGTGAATGAACACTTCGCTTGGAAGGTTGTCCATCTTGATAATCGGAATATGGCCTCAACTGTGAACGTATGCTTGTCCGTAAGCTTGATTGTGAGTGAACGCATTTTCGTGAGCTAAGACGAGAGTATACGTTATCCCTAGAACCCAAGCAGGAGCGTAAACTGCTAGAACGCTCAGATCGTGGCTGGTTTAAGGGCTACTAAAGAGGTTCATGATTTGCCCTTGTCATGCTTCGGGACACCTCGTCTAAGGCACGTTGCATCTCGATGTGTTGCAAAAGCTGATTCACTAAGGTCATTTGCTATGCGAGGGCACTTGTCAACTCTATGACTTGTCGAGACAAGTGTGGTTTGTCATTTAGGTTAGAAGAACTTGGACAGTATACGTCTTCTTGAGTAGTGGAAGTGTAATGGACTCCGAGCGCGTGATTTAAGTTGGGAAATGTCAAATCTGCGGAGAAATGAGGTGAAAATGCCCTCGATTCAATCGTCGATCCAGAAATATGAATCCGAGATGGTTGAACCGGTCTTAGACCGTTCGGGATCGCTAAGTGAGCCACGGAAGCGGGTTGGGTCGCAAAAGTAGGTCGTGCCACATACGGGGTGCGTGGGCATAGTGCAGCGCTAGAAACGTATTGGATCTGGGCCGAGGGAATGGTTAGCGCAGCTCAGGCCTACAATGCGTCTTGGGCAGTGGTTTGGGCCTACTCGCGCTGGGCTTGGCTTGGCTGCCCTGCAGCGTGGGTTGCAGATTATGTCACCTGCTAGGCTACTTGTGCAGCTGCTACCAACGCCTGGGCCTGGGCTTAGTCCTGGGTTTGGGCTGCTATTGTGGCAGTGCATAAGGCGATAGTCTGTTGCCATGGAGCTGGCCTACTCCCCACTACCACGGTGGTTCTCGTGGCTACTATGGTGGTGGTGTTCCGTGGTGGCAAAATTGCTCATTTTGCCACTGCGTTGAGCCTTGTGGATCGTTATTGTGGGGATACATCACAATCTCCATCACTTGATCCGGATATTTGAATGTAGGAAGTTTCCTTCATTGTGGTTTGATAGGAGCATATTCATGCGACTTAAATGGCTTGTTCTCGTACATTTACGTTATGTTTCTTTAGTTATTTTAGTCCTTTATGCTTCTTTTGTGTGTTTTCAGGTTCTAAGGGCTAAAGGAGCAAAGAAGTGCATTTTGGGCCTTTTGGAGCACTATTGGGCTAAGGATGGATAGCTTATGCTTGGAGCCAAAATGTTGGATGAAATTGAAGGCCTTGTATGCACCTTAGGACATAAAACAAAGGGCTTAACCCATGCATAACCCACCAATTTCAGCCACATGCACACAAACACATTCATTGCCGTGCACACTCCATCCCACTTTAACCTTACAGCCACATACATTCATCCTATCATTTTCTGCACATTCACTTCCATATTCCCTCTTTAATCCACATGCATTCTTAATCATTCACCCTAGCTTGTATCCACATGCTTTTCCAACAAACAAATCAGCCACATGCACACCAAACCACCCATGCCGTGCATCCCTTGCATTTCCAGCATTCCCATTTGCATTTTCAGCTTTCCACCAACCAACCTAGTTGTCATTCCACATGCATTCCCTTCTTTAATCATTCCTAGCTGCCATTCACATGTTCTCCCATCCATTCTTTCCCTATAAAACCGTGCAATGCATTCATACAATTCATTTCATTCACCACAACACAACACACAACACAAACACCATTCTTTGCCGTGCATCCCCTTCCATTTTCTGCATTTCTTCTCCTCCATTGCAGCCACTCCAACCACTCCCCATCCCTCCAAAACACTTCACACCATCACACAACCTATCCTTAGACCTTGTGCCACAACAAAGAGGAAGAGAAGAGGGCCTAAACGTTCATACAATTCAAGTTTGAGTTGTTGGAATGTTTAGGTGTTTCTTTGATTTCAATGTTTAATTTCAATTCTCCTTGTCTTGTAAGTATGAGGAACTAAACCCCCTTTAGCTAGGGGATGATTCGAAACCATGTTTATGCTTGCAATATGAATTGATTACCTTTGGTTGGAATTTCATAAGTTGTGGATTCAATTTGTTTAACCGTTTGATTGATAACTTATTTATGTATGTTTATTGAGAGTGCACGCTTAATTTTCATGCATGAATATGACGCTAGAATATAAGTGAGTTTCACCTAATAGTTATGAACTTATATTCACAAGTAGTGGAGGTTGCTTATAAACAATCGCGTTAAATGAATTCTTGGCACTAGTTTCATGCTGTTCATAGTAACGAAGGCCTCGTCAACACTTATAATTTTCATGATGCTTAATGATCTTTGATTGTATCTTTATTGTGCTGTTCACGTAAAGGACTTTTGGAGAATGTTGTGAATTGCGTTGCGCAAACCCATCCAATTCATTAACTTAAGGAGAACTTGACGGTTAATTTAAGCGGACCTAATTAACCCGGAGTGTTGAGTTTCATAATTTATCGAAAGACCAACTGAAAATAAATCTTGTATGCAAGTGTAACATGTGTGGAGAAGAACCTCCTAGCTAGCATTCCATCCATAATTTCATCGCATTCATATTTACATTTTGCCCTTAATTATAATCTGTCCATTTAATTTAATCTCGTCAAAAACTCAATTCCCCCCCCCCTTTACTTTCTTGTTCTTTAGTGCGTAGAATCTGTTTAGTTTATGTTTTAAAGTATTTTGAATCAAGCCATAATCTTAAATTCGTCCAAAATTGGGTTTAAGGTCAGAAACTGCCTAGTTAGTGTTTTTAGGCAGTTTTGAGTCTTTTGGTTTGTCTTAATGTTTTAAAGTTTAGTTTTGCATTCTTTGAGTCTAGTATAGTGTTTTATATTGTGTTTTTACGTTTTTGAGTCAAATCCAAGTGATTAACAATCCCTCCTAATCCCCGGTCCAGAACGATCCCTACTTATATCTATACTACAATTGTCAAAAGGAGGGTTTAATTTGTGTGCATATAATTCTCGCATCATGGTTTCCAAATTTCTTGTCATTGTACTTTTCTTTTACGTTTATTCAAATAATTTTTTATATGAAAATTTTCTAGGAATAAGATCGTACAAAAAATCTACGAATGAACAAAAAATGAGAAACCTTGAATGCAAGAGTCTTCTTTGAGCGTGTGAATCAAACTCTCAATGGAAGCACCAATTTGTGGATACAAATTTCCGTCTTCTTCTTCTTGGACGAAAATGCACCTGCAAAACAATTAACACCTAAGGTCAAGGCCAAGAGCCTCACGTGTCCACGATGAATAGGGGCTTTGGCTGAAGAACCTCTGATGCCAAAGTTAGAATTTGAGAGAGAATGTGTTTAGAGAAATTTGGAGAATTTTAGAAGAGAATTAAACTTAGGTTTTTGGAGAAATGAGGGTGTTTATATGGTGGTGTGGCCAGCCCTCTTTGGAGAGAAAAGGTCTGGCCACTTATGGTGGTTTTTTGCTCTAATTGTAAGATATTATTTCAAAATAATATCTTGCAATCAATTAGGAAATTAATTAATTAATTAGGAAATTAATCAATTAATTTAATTAAGCCTAATTTGAATGAATAATTGAGGGTTGCCTTGTGGGGAGGATTTGATGAGGATGGATGAAATAGGTTTTGAATAAATACATATTTTGATCACTTTTGACCTTGATTGAATTGTGATTGTCTGCTGCTTACACATGAGAGTTCTGATATGTCTCGAGGGTAATTTTGTCTTTTTAACCCAAAAATCCACGTGTCGTCACCATGTTTTTCTTGATTATTTTTGGCTTCACACTAACTATGGTTGGTATTGGCCACTTAGTACTATAGTCTAGTAGTATTCTTTTTCATTTGTAAGTTAGAGGTTTTAGGTTCGATCTCGTCAAAGGCGAATTTGAACCAAATTATTGCTAACTTATTGTAAGGCTAAACCCACATCTTCTCCTTAATTTAGATAATATCGTTTGTTCAAAAAAAAAAATTATGATTGGTATTCAAACACGTGACACAATTATGAATAAGAGTAACGATTAATTTGAGTTAAAAGAGGTGAGGAAAACGGTCTCCTTATTTTATCATAAGGAAACTGTTATTAACACTTCAAACATCTCATTCTACACTCCTCATAAATATATTTTTCTTTCTAATTATAGAAAGTTTTGAGTGTCAAATGAGATTTTTGGAGTACTAATAACAATTCTCTATCATAATAATATTTCTTTAACCAAAAAAAAAAAAAAAAAAAAAAAAACAATAATAATATTTAAAGAAAGTGAAACAATTATCCTTGGCTCTTTTCAATTGGGGCTTTTGCGGAGAGTAGAGTGTAATAGGATTTGGACACAAGGGGTTAGGGCTTTTGCCGTGGCAAGCTTCAGAGGACTTAGCTTGCGATCGCCGTCGACGGCAAAGGAAGACTCTTGGGTAAGTTGATTTCGTTCTACCCATCAGCTAAATTAAATTTGGAATTTGAAGTTCATAGTCCTAGCATAATATTCAAGCTTCCAAACTGTTGATTCAAATTCTCAGAACCAAAAAACAGAGTCTGAATGTTGGGTTTTTTTTTTCAAAGATTCTTAAATTTCAATTCTTAAGTTGAATTATCCCAATTGGGATTATTATTTTTTGTGATTGATTTGGTGTAGTTCCTTGTATAATTGGGGTTATTTTTTGTGATTAGATTTGGTGTAGGATTGAAATATTCTTAGTTTCTGCTTTGATTTTAGATGTTGGGTCAGGCTAGGATTTAGTAAAGATTCTAACTTGACGATTTTCGTGATGGATGATGTTATTATTTGTCGAAGTTGATTTCAGGGTTGTTTCAATGGAGGATGCACAAGAAGTATCTGATACAATGTCAGACAAAGCTTCTGAGAATACGCTGGAAACTCGCGATGAAATGCTTTCTAGGCACAGGTGATTTTCTCATTAAGTTTGCGTTATCGGTTTTTATCTTTTGGATTTCATATGATTTTGTGTTTGGCTGGTGTTCGCATTGGTGATGCAAGTAAGGTGAGTTATCTAAATCTGTAAGGTAATCGAACATGCTTTTGTGGGTCGTGTAATATGAAAACGTATCTTCAAGATATTTGAATTGATGAAACTTTGTTGATGATATTCTATTCGATCATGAAATGCATAGGGCTTCTCCCAAAAGTGGTTGAGAGTAAGAATGAGGATTTGTTGTAGGCTCATTAAGGCCAGTTTGTTAACTTTCCTACGAATTATCCATGTCATTCCCCCGTTCACGACATGTTTGTTTATACAGGAAAGAGATATCAAAACTTCAGGACAAGGAAACTGGAATGAAAAAGGCAGCTGCCAAAGGGAGCAAGGCTGAACAAAAAACTAAGAAAAAGCAGGTGGAGGAAGAGATTACTCAGCTTTCTGCTAATCTCAAAGAGAAGCAGGCCGCAGAACTTGCTTCCTTAGGCTATAGCGCTAGTAACGGAAATGAGAAGAGCGAACTCGACACTTTAGTCAAGGCCATAGCTGGTGTTTCTGTCACCAGTCAACCTGAACATGCAAAGCCCAGCAAGAGTTCAAAGAGGCGAGAAAAGAGGGCTCAGCAAGATGCAGCTAGGGAGCAAAGAATTCAAGAAGAGCAGAGCAACCTAGTAAGTGATCGAGTGATTGAGGATGAGAAACTAGAGAAAAAGCTCGAACCCTTTGGCTTGACCATTAAAGAAATAAAGCCCGATGGACATTGCCTCTACCGAGCTATCCAGGATCAGCTGGCCCACCTTTCTGGAGGTTCATCACCTTACACGTACCAACAGCTTCGAGAAATGGTGGCTGCTTATATGAGGAAGCATGTATCTGATTTTCTCCCATTTTTCTTATCGGAGAATCCGGCAGATGGAGACTCTGATGATTCACTTGCAGCGAGGTTTGAGAACTACTGTAAAGAAGTGGAGTCAACAGCAGCATGGGGAGGACAGCTAGAGCTTGGTGCCTTAACTCACTGCCTCAAAAAGCCTATCAAGATATACTCAGGATCCTTCCCTGATGTGGAGATGGGCAAGGAGTACAAATCCGATAGCGCGACTGGTTCTTCCGATTCGCGGATTATGTTGTCATACCATAAGCATGCATTTGGGCTTGGTGAGCACTATAATTCTGTAGTTCCAATATGATCAAATAGCTGCAACCGTGGATACACACACTTGGTTTGCTCGTCTGGTTTGTAATTTGTGGTGTGAACAAGCACGTTTTGCGCCCTGAATTAACCATTGATACAACATAGACTGGTTATATTGAGATTGGTTTTTCTTTTTCTGGGGATGGTTTTTCTTTCTTTTAAGCTTACTAAATTTTAGGGATCAAATTTTGTGGCCTAATCTTGTTCAATTACTGCCTTAAAAATTCTATTTTTAATTAAAAAATGGGAAAATGATTTTATTTTAACTTTAAAACAAAAGTATGTAATTTAACATTAAAAAATGCCCAATTGGTACACGTGTAGGTGTGTAAAGGGATAGTATAAAAATAAACTTCACACTGTAATAAAGTAAAAAATTTAGGTCTCGTTTTAATAAACTTGCCTCCACAAATAATAATTAGCAAATTGTCAACAAAGACCTCCCTTAATATGAGGGAGCATTTCTACTCATCGTCATAAATTATGATGTATGCTCACCATACATCTAATCATCTGCTACGTGTCATTTCACTAAATCTTGGTTAAGTTTTTCCAACATTTAAAAAGTAATATTTAATATGAAAGTTAACTAGAATTAGATGAAAGAACGCGTGATAGATAATTAAGTGTATGGTGAGCATACACCATAGTTATTGTCCTTACTTTCTTCTTCAAGTTCATTGGTGCCATGGCGTCTTAGGGTTCATTGATCAGATTCTCTAGCTCTCTTAGCTATAATGTGTTCTCGTTTTCCTCATATTTTTCGAGATGGCAATTAGGTTGTTGATTCCTTAGCTAATTATGGGGTTAATCATGTTGGATTTCATTGGTTGGAACACGTCCCTTCTTTTGCGACTACAACTTATTCTAAGGATGTTTCAGGATTCCTTAGCTATCAATTTTCATAACTTTGTTGGCATAAATGTTTCTTCTGTCCTAATGTTTGCATCTTGGGAATTGACATATTCCACTATTAATGTAATACTTTGTAACCATGTACCCTTTAGCTTTTTTGAAGGATAACTAAGTCAAGAAGTAATTTTTGTAAGTACACCTCTATTAAGTAATAACCTCCTATTTTTACTATAGAGAGCTTTCAGTGTGTGTAGAAGTTTTCATAGAAAATCTAAGTGCTTTCTAGAAAGCTCCAAAAAATGCATCTTGAAGAAATACATAACAAGTGCTTCTCAAGATATAACAATTCTAAAACCCATACGCTTTTAAAGTTTTTCTATCAAAAGTAGTTAGATGTGTTTTTTTATAGTCCTAAAACACTTTAGCTCTTAAAAAGCAAGTCCAAACAACCCCTTATTTCTTTAAACCAATAAATTTTCTTGTATGTACAAGTACCATCTAGTTCGTGGTCGTATCAACCTTAAATCCCCTTCCTCCTGTTGTAAGTCAAAAGGAAAAGAAAAAAAAAAAATTACTTTTAACCAAAAGAAAATTTTAATAGAAAATAATTTTTACTCTCTCTCTCTCTCTTCCCCTCCATGCACATTCTCTTCATTTTCAACCTTTAGATTGAAAAAAAAAAAAAAAAAAAATCAATAAACAAAACAAACGGAAGTCAGCAGAAAGAAAAAAAATAATTTTTCCAATCTACACGTATAGCATATGCAAAGTTAAACCACACACCCACCTAACTCCTCAAAAGTCCAAACATTGATGCGAGAAGCCTTATATTGAAGATCATCCCTTTTTTGGATCAGTAAATGAATATCATCTTTATAAGAAAGTAGATCAAAGGAGCTGGAGGGATGGGAAATATCCTATGCGAGTTTAGTTTGATGGCGGAGGCGGAAGCGATGAGGGTGGCTTTGTTGGCTTGTATGGAGAAAGGCTTTGGGAAACATATTCAAATATTATGGTGGACATGTTAAATGGAGTATTACAACCAGATGCCGTCATTGAAGGTTTTCTTTGGGACATTTAGCAGCTAAAGCAGCAATTAAGTTCGGTTGAGTTTCCTTTCACTCCCCGTGCTTGTAATGGGGCTGCTCATCAGGTGGCGTCTTATGTCATGCGTGTGGGGATTATCATATGTGGGATTGCTTTGAACCAAAATGATTGTTTAATTCTCTGGCTTCTAATGTAAACATTTTAATTCGTATCTAATAATCTTTGCTCTTTGACAAAAAAAAAATATATATATATATATATAAGAAAGTAGATCGAGTTGCAAAGGTAGAATACTACAAACAAGAAGCACTCTTTAATATTTATCTAACCCTTTGGGGATGCTAAAGAACCATCCACGCCCGCATTTGTTAAATTCCACATATTTCTAGCATAATAGGAGGCTCCTTTAACAAGCTATGTATAGCTTTGAGTTGTAGCCAACCCGAGAAAAAATTCTGACTCCATCTCTACAAGCGAGGGTTCAGTTGTATATGTATATCATGTCTTTCAGAAGGGCCAAAGGAATATTTTATGTCCACTTACATTTCCACACCCGATGATGGTACGTATCAGCTGAAATCATGTTCGTGATGTGGGGAAATAATATATACCCCAAATCCTTTCTTGGGTTTTGTCAACCGTACCAAATTGGTGCAACTGCTTGCAGAAATAATCCACATTCATCGAGATAGCTTTTGTGAATGCAATCTCTTTAGGAACCTCATGCATGCTGATCAAACCGGCCAATTATTTATCACACGTTTTGTTGTAAAGAAGATTTTAGTATTTTAATTGTTGAATTGATCAAAATCAAATAACGGTAAGTGACCCTCTATTACAGTGGTGGAGAAGAGTGCTGCTTGTGCACCATCGTGTGAGTTCGAACCCCGTCAGTTTCCTAATCTAGCTAACAAATCTATCATTTGACAAAAAAAAAAAAAAAAAAAAAAATCAAAATCAAATAATGACGATGTATCCATCAAACTAACGACATTATCAATTAAATATTGATGACATCTCGACAAAATCTCAAAATTAATAATTTTAGCAATTGAAATTTGTATTTATTCAGCCAATTTCTGATAGAAATAAACCATTTAAATGTTTGATAGGCTAGCAAAGTTGGATATGAAATGAAATAAGAGATATTTATTGATTTGGAATTTCTTCTTTTTTCCCCTTCCATTCTTTCTTGGATTTTCATGCTGCGAAGGGCCAAAGGGGCAAGATTAATTAACGAGTTGATGACCTTTAATCAGAATCTTACGTATCCAAAATTTTTCTTTACTTGACTTTAAATATAAGCTTTTCGGTTCTCTTCATCGGTCGAATAGGACGCGAATCTTGTCTTGTTATCTTACTCATTAGATAAACCGAACTTCTTTCTCCACTTAACTAGATATTCTTAAAAAACCTAATCTTATGATTTTCATTGGGAAAATTTATTGAGACCCATTTATCTTCTGTCTACACCCAACTTATTATTTTTTATTCTGAAATTCCAAATGTGCCCAATAATTTTCTTTCTACACCAACAAGAACAAAAAGAAAATAATAATAATTTAGCAATAGGCAACTCCAGCCACCCTATCTCTTCGAACCTCAACCGCCCAGTTTCTAACCTCCTCAACTCCCCACTGCCACCTCCCTTACCACCCACAACAATTTGGAAATTAGAACATTATTCCCAACAACCCCCTATTAAAAAACCCAAAAGAAACATGTCAATATATTTTTTTTTTCTTTTTTTGGAAAAATTAATGGTATTATTAACATATGGTCCAACACAATTAGATTCGACACGTCAACAATTTCGGCATAATTCGGACATGTTAGAAGGACTGCATGGAAGCGAGAGCTATTGTGTGGCCGGTGAAAGGTTGGGAAAGGGACATTGATGGCTGAGATCTTTGGGGGTTTCATTGTGGGTGATAAGAAGATGGTGGTGGGAGGTTGGGGAGCGGTAGAAAGTGGGGGTGATTAGGGTTTGGAGTGATGGCATGGCCCGGGATTTCTAGTGTTGGAATTTTATATTTATATTTTTGTTCTTTTTCATTATGGGTGTAGAAAGAAAATTGTTGGCCAGATTCGGAATTTCAAAATTAAAAAGTATAAGTTGGGTATAAAAAGAGAATAAATGGGTCTGAATAAAATTTCCCTTTTCATTTCACTTAATTATTAATTTTTGATACACCAAATATTCTACACTAAATTCATCAAAATTATAAAGGAAGATTCGAACTTGAATAGAAAAGAAAGAGCAGACTGTTTTAGTCAATTGGCTAAGCTTAGGTCTGCTCACTTAATTATTAATTTAGTTTGTGATAGGTATACGCAAAAGAAGTTAATTAATGTCTGTCTATATATATCATTTTTTTTGTACGATAAGGGTAACTCAGAGATTTTATGCTGCTGTCACAATTTGCATGCAATATATATGTTATGCAACTTGTTTATTCCATATCCTTCATCGCTAATTCGAAATAACAAGTTTCACCTCTACTTTTTCAGAATGCTGGTCTGACACATGCATGAACAAATCGGTCTACAAGGAGTAATTCAACTCTTTATAAACATATATAATGTTACTTAACTTTTCGATGTGAATTTCACATTCTTAAGATTCAATCATGTCCTACACAAAACCAGTGACCCAGCTAGGGTTACCATCAAGTAACATGCATGCATAAAGGGTAATTTGGGAATCAGATTACAGTATCCTACTAACCCTAGCTAGCTAACTTTAAGCTTTTATTCTGTGAATAAAACTAAAATATCGCAAATCCTACCACACTGAATAATTAAACAGTATAAATAGACCTATAATGCACCTCAAGTTCCTCACCAAGAAAAAACTTCCAAGTACAATTTTAACACACATACACACATCCAGTAATATCCAGTGATGGACACGGTGGCGAGATTGGTGGATGAGAAGCCATTGGTGATCTTCAGCAAGAGTTCTTGTTGCATGAGTCACTCTACAAAGTCATTCCTACGTGGGTTCGGAGCAAACCCTACAATTTACGAGTTGGATCAAATGCCTAACGGGCAGCAGATCGAAAGGGCACTGCTGCAGCTCGGTTGTCGACCAAGTGTACCTGCTGTGTTCATAGGGCAGCAGTTCGTGGGCGGTAATAATACGGTCATGGGTCTCCATGTACAGAATCGGCTAGTCCCTCTGCTCATGAGAGCTAAAGCTATTTGGATTTGGAACGACCAGTAGTATATATGGACTTAATTAGAGTATTAAGAGATATCTACTGAACCCTTAACCCTAAACCACCGGCTCTATGAAGGTGCCGGTTCGATCTTTTTGTACTTTGATCTAGGTATATGAGTACTAAATGAGATCAGTACTTCTGTCACGTTTTTTATGAATACTGGATTTCATATACTTCTAGCTCTCTGTCTTCTTAATTTCTTCATTTTTGTCGAAATTTTAATATGTATTGTATTTGAATACGAAATGTAGTGAGTTTGACGAGGAACACTCTGTCTATCGGCAATCCACTGCAATATGACATTAAGCAACCCACCCACTTTTTATCTCAACCTTAAGTTCGAGAAATACATTAATCGAGAATCCTTTAGATTTTGTTTTATGAACTATATATAGATCACTGACACCTTCTTATGAATTATAAACTCTAGCTAATTAAGGTGAAAAATCTCGATACTCTTGTTAACGATGATTCGGATTACAACTCTTCTTACGTTTGTACCTTTACCAGTAGCGAGCCACCGGTTCTTTGGTCCCAAGACAAATCTGCACATATATGGCAGTGAGAGAGTTTTCTGGTCCAACTTACTAGCATGGAACGTACGTATACGTTTGAGAATTAGATTCTGTGAGGTTTGAGCTCGGAAGATTTAAGCTACTTGTACAATGTGATAAAATTTGTATATTAGCTATATTTTGGTAGTATTTTAGATATTGTCACTCACGTATTATCAAGTGAGAAATTTAAACCGTATGCCATGTGTATTTTATTTGAAATTCCCCTATAATGACTCTCTCTTATGAAATGCCGCCATGATAACATTTTTATTATGTAGAAGAGATGGAGAAGGATTGTATGGAATGACCAACCAAGTACACAATTATTATAGTGTTTCAAATCAATAATGTGATGCTGTATATGTATATATAAATTTTTCATTACATAACATTGTATTATTGCTCAAAACGCCACGATATCAGTGTACCCACTCCATACAAGTCTCTTACGCGGGGTTGATGATCCAATGATGATCATACTATGAATAAAAACGTGTTGCATGAGAGGTCCCAGCGATGCTCACATCCCGTGAAAATGACAAGAAAACATGGAATAGGGAATAGGGAACCACGTGATGACAAGGAAAAGAAGAAAAGAACAACTTATTAGAGCTTTACACGTAAAAAGATGCCATATCGGGAATTTTCTGACGTCGCTAAATTTAATTTTGTCTAGGGTTTTGGCTGTGCTGCAAATAACGTTGATTTTCTCTCTGGTGGAATATTTAATTTTGAACCTAAACAATATAGATGTATAATTTTGATATATAGGCTGTAAACTCGATCATAATATTTTGTGATGCCACGAACCGTCCATGCAATCTATACATATATTCTTGTTAGATATATACAGTCCCCAATTATCCAGAAAGAAAAAAAGAAAGAAAAATTCAAACTTGTTGTCCTACCACAATATAGTTATTCTTGTGCATGCAGACTATTGAAGTAAAAAAAACCACGTATCATGAATTAAAAATGGAGCTAGGAGCTTATATAGTTATTTTCCTGTCGCAAATTTCTGAATAGGTCCAATAGTTGTCCACCATAAAATTATAAATCAGCATTAGTACTGTCTTTAATTTAATTACATATGCAATTCAATAGGTGTACAAAAGCTGACATCAATGTAATTAGTAATGAAATGCTTCAATATAAGAGAAAGGATAATGCTAGCTAGGTAGCCTAATTTTAAAACCAAACTCTAAACAATGATGTGTCACCAATTGAATATAAGAACGTTAATCAACACTTAAATAATAATTCAATCATCAACTACATCATTTGGCTTACAAAATTTAGTTTAACAATTTAGCATTACCATAAGAGAAATTTAGCTTCACTAGATTTACGATGTGAGGCAAACTCTTCAACATCTTAAAATGCGAAAGTTTTTTGAAAAATCAAAAGAATATTATGAGATTTAAAGTAAGAATTTATATGATCAGGTTCATATATTATCAATCGTAACTGCAAAGTGCAGATAAATCTACAATAATAATGTCTTATTCCACTAAATGAGGTCGGGTGCTTGAATCCTATAACGCTATTTCGCTCGGTTTTACGCTAAGTCATCCGTTAACTCCAAATACTCTATAGCAAATGACTTGAAACCCCAATATCAGATGCATGCATTATGCTCTTGAAACCCCCATATCAGAATAAAGATCAGACAAAATCAATTATGTTGATCATAATTCAATTGAACTTTAATTAATTCATCCGGAAAGCTATATACCTTCGAACGAGACGATGTATACTAATTAATAAGTGGCATTTGCAATAAGATACGTCGAAGTTCTTTATTCAAATCTTGATTTAGTTTCTTTTGATTGGATTATTCTACAAAAGGTGCGTACAAAACTCTTAAAGGTTGTATTATCTCCTTAAGTTATCATTCTTTGTCGACTAGGTAATGACTCGAATTTGATTATAGGGGGTTAAAGATCCTTGTCTGACATCAATGCTCACTACCCAAAATAAAAAATAAACTAAAAAAATAGCTACGGAGTAAGATTGGCTGTTATTAGGACTTCAGTAAAAGAGTACCATAGCATTGTCACACTTTTTACTTTTAGGCACCCGTTTTTCATTTTTACTTTTTATCACCTTTAGCAATAGTTACGCTCACGCTTGGTCATTTGATTGTCAAATTTTGTGGGCATATATTGCAAAATGAGCTATGAGGTGATTTTCGAAATAAGCTATGAGGTTACAATGATCTCACATTGCGCTATGATGTGGTATCAATTTACATATTTTGTCTTTTTGAACGTATAAGCATCCACTAAATTGATGATTTTTTTCTTCCTTTTTTTGTTTTTTTTTTTTTTGTTTTTTTTTTTTTTGTCAAAGTGGTGTAAATGTAGCTTGCATGTCACCTATATATAAGGGTCGCAAGCTCACCATGTCATCAATTTAATAAATTATCATACAATCAATTAGAGATTGAATATACAAATTGAAGAAGTTAAAGTACCACCATAAAACTAATTGGCAATATGGAAAGTAGTTCAACTTTTTATTAGTTGAAAGTTGTTACATATTCAACCACATGAATACAATAAAAATTTAAGTTGATGATGATTTCTATATCCAAATGTGACTAGCCAAATTATAGTGTTTAGCTATGTAAAAAGTGCATGGGTCCGTTGTAAAATATGTTTGAAAGCATATAGGTTCTCAAGAAAATAGCAAGCTTTTAGTCATAATATTGGATGCCTAAATCGCAGGAATATTTTTGCTCATATTTAATGGTGATGTTCATCACTCTATATAGCACTGTTAGATGAGTTTAAATTTTGAGATTTGTGAAGTAGATAGACACACATCTTAAAATTTAAACTTATCTGCCGATGATAAATAGAGTGATGAATATTACCACAACTTAAGGAAACGAGCAAATTGCACCCTAAATAGCTCATGTTTAGGGATTTGAATCCCATCCGGACCTAAATTGTGGGAATCCTAAGGATCCTCACATTATAGTCATTTATCGTATATCGTGCAATCAAAAATTATTTTGAATTTTATTATTTAAAATTAAGCATAAATAGTACTTAACGAAAACTAATCACACGATATATGATCACAATGTGAGAATCCTCACAAAAAAAATCGGAAAAGATCTTCATCCTATGTTTAGCATCTCTTAAATTGATAAAAAATAAATAAATAAATAAATTAAAAAAAACACATGTTAGTTTACTACTTTTCGATAAAGTGGGGTGTGGGTCCTTGAGGTATCTTCCCCTACTTGTACGGTAATCACGTGGATTAATTAAAAGAAGAAAGATTAACCTTATATCAATAATATTTTGTCAACGATAAAAAATAAAGAGCATATCTTGTCCCTCACAAAATCTCTTTAACAATCGCTTTCGGTTTGCTTCAACTGAAATGGATGGGAATCTTTTGCCCCTTCGGATAAACCCATCTTCTTTCTCCACCTCAGTAGAATATAGGGCAGATGCTCCAAAATAGATAGAGCTGAAAGATCGTGTTCTTTATTTAGATAGGATAATATTTGCATTTTCTTTATTGGGGGATAAGCTCATTCCCACTTACGAATATTGTATGCTAGCTGTAATTAATTTATAATTAGAGCCATTCAATTTTTTAATCTTCTTTTGAAGATCACCTCAACAAAAATTATTTCAATCATAGATCATTCAATCATTCAAATGTACCAACAATGTAGGTATTAAGTAACGTATTTATAATGAACCGTTCAATTGTTTTAACATGTTTGGATGATTAATCGATCTCCAATTCAAATGATTTTTTGTAAAAATGATCTTCAAATGAAGATTAATAAAATGAACAGTTCCAATCCTTAATTTTATTCGATCAAAATATATTATTCGTAAATAAAGAGATATGTGCAGCCCTACATGGAGGGTGCAAGTATTATCCATTTTGATATATGTCCAAAAGTTTTATTACCATAAATTCCACTTTTTCCACCTGCTGGTGAATGTGAACATGCTAATGCCCTTTGGGTCTCAATGACATCCTCCAATGAAAACCCTAGCTTTATTCAATAGTATTAGAGCCCTTTGGGATTTCTTCTTCAAAAATCGCTTCCGCAGTTCTGCTCATAAGTTCCTATTAGAAGTGTTTTCATAAAAAATCTGTTTGAAATATCTATTAGAAATCTAAGTACTTCCTAGAAAAATACTTAGAAGTGCTTTCTTATTAAACACTTGACTAAGAGTCTATAGAAAATGCTTATATGACAAAGAAGCATATTAAACATTTCCAGATTGCTACTAAAGAAAATTTAACCGTTTTCTACAATAACACCTGAAGTGCTACATTCTTCTTCTAGAAACACTTCCAAGAGTACTTTTATGACAAGTTTTGGCAAACGTGGCTACAACAGATTGTTCCAATAGAGTCTTAGTGTCTTTGTGACAAAAATACCAACCACTCTTCTTTCCAAATGAGCAAATGCAACGATCGTGTCCCACGTCTAAGTTTGTTCTTTACCACTTTTAATTTTCTTGGCAAAATGCGGCCAAAATTGTTTTTGGCTATCTGAAAATGTTTTTAGCCATTTGAAACACTTTCAAATTGTCCTACGTATTTCCTTCGTACAGCAGAGGTTTTCTAAAAGCTAAAAAAATTTGTTATCACACAAGGACATTTCCAAAGGACAACAGTAGCTTGAAGAGAGCCGAAGGGGGTCTTTATCAACTAATGATTCTATCTGCTCCATCTGTAAAGCATGCAATGCACTATAAATAGACGAATCGAGTGTTCTAAGTTGCTCACTGGAAGCTAGCAAGCTCGACTAACTCACTGCACAATCTTCACACTCCTCACATTTCCATACCCTTTTAATCGTTTGTTCCCAGTCTCTGACTCGCAATGGACACGATAACAAGCATTGTGGCCGAAAAGCCGGTGGTGATCTTCAGCAAGAGCTCTTGTTGCATGAGCCACACCATCAAGTCACTCATATCGAGCTATGGGGCAAACCCAACAGTGTACGAGCTAGATGAAATGCCAAATGGGCAGGCTATTGAAAGTGCACTAGTTCAGCAGCTCAAGTGCCAACCAAGTGTGCCGGCCATTTTCATAGGACAACAGTTCGTAGGTGGAGCAGATCGGGTCATGAGCCTCCAAGTCAGAAACCAGCTTGTCCCAATGCTCATAAGGTCCAATGCTATTTGGGTTTGGACTACAACCTGAATGACATCCTCATATATCTATAACATAAGTTATACTCTAAAATCCAGACCTACACTACTTAACAAAGCTCAAATAACAGTTTTTCTATTCCCTCGTAGCATTTATCCTTTCGGTTGGTATCATGAACGGGAGTCAGTATGAGATCAATGTATACTCTATCGAGCTAAGCTTTTTTCACCTTCTTTATCTTGTACTAGCACTACCCTTGACTTCTTCTTTGTCTGGGAAAGGCTGAAGTTAGTTCCTCTTGTTGAAGAGGATGAGCTTGTATGTTTTTAGTTCCTGTAATCTCCCTTTACTATATGCATGTTTAACAAAAGCAGAGAGTGCACATATGCTTAACCGCAATAGTTCTACAACTGCTCAGCATATATCCTCGACTAAGATGTACGCGAGTCACAAAAATATGAAAACTTATAATGCTGAACTTACCTCATGCTCAAAGGAAATCCATCGAAAATAGGACCTTAAGTTCTATAAGTCATGGTTAGGATGCCACGAATCGATCTTGCATTTTGCTTTACTTTATTCTGGTTCTGAAAAATATATTCACTAAACGTCATTCCCCCATAAGCTGTAGCACATCTCAAAACTTCCTTCTTGGTCACAGTTATGGATAAAAATTCATTTCTGTAAAATAACATGCAAATGATAGGAATAAATACGATAAGATTTAGACAGATCATGAGCATTCGGTGGGGAACAAACAAATTCAGTTCTCAGGGATCATAACTACAACCGGCATATACATATGCAAACTTTTATTACCTTATCCATGTCAACATTACACAGTGTGCCCATAATTTAACATCTTTGAAAGATGGGATGTATGGATACTTCACTAAGTTACTACCGAGTAATTATTTAAACTAAAACAAATAACGCATTTCCTTCTTCATCAAAAAACATAACAAACGAAACTAGGAAAGAAATACTTGCACTGCACATTGGTGACAGGTTCTCACCAAGAGCAAGAGGGTGAAGAAACTAAGAGAGCCTTCCTTCAATTTCGGTGAAAAGCTCTGCTGACGAAGAGGGAAGTTTATGTATTCAAAAAAGTTTGATTGTTCGATATCGATTACCCATGAAAAATGGCTTGAGCAGATCCTTCACTTCTGAATATAGTCATTTAAGAACGGATTTGTCTGCTCTAGGATTGCATTCCGTCACCAGCTTTCCACTGCCCTCTGAACCGTAGCATTTGCCTTGCGTGTCTCTTCAGCAGAGAACTTGTGTTCTATGATTCCTAAAGGTCCAGGCTGCAGTACTTTCACCACAGTTTCCATATCTCGCTCCAGCTGCCTAATCAACAATAAACACAATAAACGAAATGCAAAACGAAAAATAAACACGCGTTGCAGGTTCCAGGGATGCTCACATCCTGCGAAAATGACAAGAAAACATGGAATAGGGATTAGGGAACCACGTGATGACAAGGAAAAGAAGAAAAGAACAACTTATTAGAGCCTTACACCGTACAAAGATGCCATATTGGGAATTTTCTGACGTCGCTAAACTTCATTTTGTCTAGGGTTTTAGCTGTGCTGCAAATAACGTAGATTTTCTCTCCGTTAGAATATTTAATTTGGATAATGTTATTCACACACTTCTTTTTATCTTTCACATACATTTGTGTAAATTTTTGTCCATTGATCTTTTATAATTCATTTTATATGTTGGTTGGAAAATAAAGAATGTGCGTAAAAACAAATATGTAGATAACACCATCCTTAGACAAAATAGATGTATAATGTTGATAGGCTGTAAACTCGATATTAATCTTTTGTGATGCTACGAACCGTCCTTGCATTGCAATCTTTTACATGTTCTTGTTATACATATGTTATCCACTAAAATACAATCCCCCAATTATCCAGAAAATGTATCATTTAAAATTGACGTCCTACCACAATAGTTATTCTTGTGCATGCAGACTATAGAAATAAAAAACCATGTATCATAAATTTAAAATGAAGAAAGGTGCTTATATAGTTTTCCTCTGTCAAATTTCTGAATTGGTCCGATAGTTTCCCACTACTAATCAATATTAATAGTGTTTGAGAAATTTTTTATTGTATTGAAAACAAAGTCTGGTACACCAACTATCGTAATATAATTAAGTGGTTAGATATGTAGATCGATGTGCATGCAACATAAACATGCAAGTATATACAAAAGTTGGGATTAGATTTGTTTTCATGAAAAACAATCACATCCAAGGATGAAATCAAAATAATATTATCTCTACTAATTAATAAAACACTTATTATCAACCAAAATGCATTGAAATTACCAGTTTAACTCTCTAATTAAAACATAATAAATAAGCAGAAATGTAATTTCACACAATCAAATTTTACTTTTTTTTTTTTTACAAAAACAAAAAAACAAAAACAAAAAACAACAAAAAAACAAAAAAACAAAAACAAAAAAAACTTCCCACTCCCACATTCTCTATCACTCTCTTCCTCTCTCCTTCTATTTCAAAAACAAAAATAAAAAAAATTCTCACACACTTTATGTGTGCCCATATGCTAGTGAGATTTAAAATAAGAATATATATGATTTGATTAGTTATAGTCACTGTAAATTAATAAGCTCAGGTATGAGGTTCATATATTATCAATCGTACTGCAGAGTGCATACAAATCTACAACAATATATAATAAAGTCTTATCTTATTAAGTAGAGCCGTTTGTATGAATTTTAGAGTGTCACTGCGCTTAGTGATGAGTCGATATTATTCTATATTTTTACCCTAATTTTAGTTATAATTTATTTGTTATTTTAAATGAATTTTGATACTTTGCTTTTATATTTCAATTGCAGGACGTGTGAATCTACTTTGGGCAAAAAATGATGAAACGGGGGAATTTTGGAGTAATTCCAATTGAAGTGGATTCATGAGTCTCTCAAGATTTTACTCGGTTTAACGCCAAATCTTCCGTTAGCTCCAAATAATCTATGTCAAATGGCTTAAAACCCTAGTATCAATTGCATGCACATGCTTCAGTTAGCTCCAAACACTCTATACGTGGCTTGAAACCCTAGCATCAGTTGCATACACATGATGCTCTTGAAACCCTTATATTAGAATAAAGACCAGACAAAATCAAATTATATATTGACTGTCGATCATAATTCACTTTGAACTTTAATTAATTCATCCGGAAAAGCTATACCTACGAGTGCGACTGGCCAATATTACTAATTAGTGAGTGCATTTGCAATAAGAACCAACCGTACGTGGAAGTTCTTTATTCAAATCTTGATTCAGTTTCTTTTGATTGGACTATTCTACAAAAGGTACCTACAAAATTCTTAGCGGGTAGCTTGTATGTATTATACCCTTAAGTTATGATTCTTTATCGACTAGATCATGACTCGAATTTGATTATAGGGATTAAAGATCCTTGTTTGGCGTCAATGCTCATTACAACAGGAAAAAAAAAAAAAAAGGAACAATAGCTACGGAGTAAGCATGATTGTTGCTGAATAATTATTGCTAAAAGCGTGGCAATAATAGAAAAAGTATAATAGTATTGTCACACTTTTTTATTTTTAGGCACATTTTTTTTCCTTTTTATCATCGTTTTTAGCAATAGCTACGCTAACGCTTGGCCACTTGATTGTCGGAATTTGTGGTTTTAAATAGCGAAATGAGCTATATATCCGTTGATTTTCAAAATGAACTATGAGATTCCAATGTTCTCACATTACACTATGATTAGCATCTCTTATATTGAATATAAAAAATAAAATAAAATAAAATAAAATAAAATAACACATGTTAGTTTACTACTTGTCGATGAAGTGGGGTGTGGGTCCTTGAGGTATCTTCTCTTACTTGCACGGTAATCACGTGGATTAATTAGATAGTGAAGAATGTAGGGCAGATGCTCCAAAATAGATAGAGGAGAAAGATGTTGTTCTTTATTTCGATAGGATAATACTTGCATTTTTTTCGTGGGAATAACCTATTTTAATTGTAATGGTATGATTTTTTATTCTTCATGTGAAGATTATTTTTATAAAAAATTATTTCAATCGGATTATTTATTTAAATATATTGACCAAATAGATAATGTAGGTACCAAGTAAGATAAATTAAACAGTCCATTTGATTAATACGGTTGGAATCGTCTATTTGTTTGATACGTTTAGATATTAAATAATATTTAATTTGGATGTTTTTTGTGGGAGCGATTTTCAAACGAAAATTAGTAAATTGAACAATTTCGAACGTTTATTTCATTAAGTCAAAATATGTTATTCGTAAATGAAAATATATGTGCATAGCATTATCTATTTTGATATATGTCCAAAAGCTTTATTACCATAAATTCCACTATTTCCACCCGCTGCTGAATGTTAATATGCCAATGCCCTATGGGTCTACAGTGACATCCTCCAATGAAACCCTAGCTTTATTCAATCACTTTGGTGCCCTTTCGGATTTCTTCTTCAAAAATCGCTTCTTCTTGTAAGTGTTTTTGTTAGAAGTGTTTTTGATAATAAATCTGCTTGAAATATTAATTACAAATCAAAGTGTTTTCTACAAAAAAACATTTGAAAGCACTTCCTAAAAGCACTTGACAAAGAGTTCATATAAAACGCTTGTATGACAAAGAAGCACATTAAACCCTTCCAGATTGCTCCTAAAGAAAATTTTAACTGTTTTCTACAAAAACATTTGAAGTATTTCATGCTTCTTCTGGAAACTATTCCAAAATTCTTTTATAACAAGTTGGTAGATGTGGCTACAACAAATTGTTACAACAAGTTGAACATCAAAGTACGCTAAAGAAAACAAAAATAAACTACGAAGATTATTTTATTCAAGAACAAGCATGCTGAGACAGCTACATAACTCAATAGACTACATTGTAAATGACTTGATCACTTTTGAATAACAAAGCTTTCTATTTATAATATACTAATCCTAATCCCTAATAAGAAAGGAAACGAAAACATAATTCTAATGGACTAAGCTCAAATCCAAACACTAAATAGATTACTATTTTCCAACACAACAAAATCTCAGTGTCTTTGAGACAAAAGTACCACTCACTCTTCTTTCCAAATGAATACAAATGCAACCATCGTACCCTAAGTCCGAGTTTGTTCTTAACACTTTCCAATTTCCTTTGCAAAATGCGGCCAAAATTGATTTTGATTGTCTGAAAATATTTTTAGCTATTTTAAAAACACTTTCAAATTATCATTATTGATGATTAGCTAGATTGCAAGTTGTTACCACACAAGGACATTTCCAAAGGACAACACTAACTTGAAGAGAGCCGAAAGGGGTCTTTATCAACTAATTATTCTATCTGCTCCATCTGGAAAGCATGCAATGCACTATAAATAGACCAATCGATCGAGTGTTCTAAGTTCCTCACAGCAAGAAGCTAGCAAGCTCGACTAATTGACTTCACAATCTTCACAACCCCCATTTTATACTCTTTTAATCGTCTGTTTCCAGTCTCTGACTCGCAATGGACATGATAACAAGCATGGTGGCCGAAAAGCCGGTGGTGATCTTCAGCAAGAGCTCTTGTTGCATGAGCCACACCATCAAGTCACTCATATCGAGCTACGGGGCAAACCCAACAGTGTATGAGCTAGATGAAATGCCAAATGGGCAGGCTATTGAAAGTGCTCTAGTTCAGCAGCTCAAGTGCCAACCAAGTGTGCCGGCTGTTTTCATAGGGAAACAGTTCATCGGCGGAGCTGATCAGGTCATGAGCCTCCAAGTCAGAAACCAGCTTGCCCCAATGCTCATAAGGTCCAATGCTATTTGGGTTTGGATCAGAACCTGAAACATCCTCATGTATCTATAACATAAGTTATACTCTAAAATCCAAATCTACACTACTTAACAAAACTCAAATAACAGTTTTTCGATTCCCTCCTTGCATTTCTCCTTTCGGTTGGTATCACGAATGGTAGTCGGTGTTGATGTATACAAGCTTTTTTCACCTCATTTATCTTGTACTAGTACTACCCTTGATTTCTTCTTTTTCTGGGCAAGGCCGAAGTTAGTTCCACTTGTTGAAGAGGATGAGCTTGTATGTTTTCAGTTCCTGTATTCTCCCTTAACTATATTATATGCATGTTTAATAAAACAGAGAGTAGTCAAATACTTTAACTGCAATAGTTCTACAACTGCTCAGCATATATCCTCGATGAAGAATTACGAGTCATAAAAATATGAAAACTTATAAATGCTGAACTTACCTCATGCTCAAAGGAAATCCATCGAAAATAGACCTTAGGTTCTCTAATTCGTGGTTAGGATGCCACGAATAGGTCTTGCATTTTGCTTTGCTTTATTCTGGTTCTGAAAAATATATTCACTAAAGTTGACATTCCCGCACAAGCTGTAGCACATCTCAAACTATCCTTCTTGTTCACAATATATGGTTAAAAATCCATTTCCGTAAATTACCATGCAAAGGATAGGAATAAGTGCGATAAGAGTTACACGGATCATAAGCATTCGGTGAGGAACAAATATGATGAGAGTTACACGGATCATGAGCATTTGGTGAGGAACAAATAAATTCAGTGCTCAGAGATCATAACTACAACCGGCACATACATATGCAGACTTTTATTACCTTATCAATGTCAACATTACACAGTGTGTCCACAATTTAACATCTGCGGAAGATGGGATATATGGATATTTCGCTACCGAGTAATTATTTAAACTAAACCAAATAAAGCATTTCCTTCTTAATCAAAACACATAACAAACAAAACTAGGAAAGAGATAAATGCACTGCAAACAGGTTCTAACTTCTCGCAAACAGCGAAAGGGTGAAGAAACTAAGAGAGCCTTTCTTCAACTTTGGTGAAAAGCTCTGCTGAGGAAGAGAGAAGTTTTCTATTCAAAAAAGTTTGGTTGTTCGATTACCCATGAAAAATGGCTTGAGCAGATCCTTCACTTCCGAATGTAATCTTTCAAGAAAGGATTTGTCTGCTCTAGGATCGCATTCCGTCGCCAGTTTTCCACTGCCCTCTGAACTGTAGCATTTGCCTTGCGTATCTCTTCAGCAGAGAACTTGTGTTCTATGATCCCTAAAGGTCCAGGCTGCAGTACTTTCACCACAGTTTCCATCTCTCGCTCCAGCTGCCTTAAGCAACAATAAACAGGAAATAATCCCAATTAAATGCAAATGAAAAATAAGATAACATCGTTAGAAAAAACTTGCAAAATATAGAATGAAAGACGTCAAGCGCACAACTGACATTCAGCAGAAACATCACTCCCTTCTCTCAGATACATAACTTTTAAGGCCATCGGAACTAGTTTATAGCAAGAATTCGATACACAGGGTGTCAGAGAAGACACAAATTCAACCCCTACTATTACACACGGCGAAGGACACAGTTTTCGTTTAATTCATGACCCCAACAGATGAAAAACCCCACAATTAAAACAATCCTGAGGTTTTAACAAAACCCTTCGCATTCCCCTGTCCTTACAAAGGGAGATTAAACAGGGAAAGCAGTTCCTTCACCACAGCAGCAAGCAATTTCAACTTGGGAACATGGCACGATCAGTGTCAGGACAGCGGGTCAATCTTAGATTAATCAGTTCACCCACTCTACAAAACATGACACCAATGCAGCAACATCACTCCCTTCTCTCGGATACATAACTTTTAGGGCCATCAGAACTAGTTTATATCAAGAATTCGATACACAGGGCATCAGAGAGACAGCGAAGGACACAGTTTTCGTTTAATTCATGACCCCAACAGGCGAATCAAATTCCCTCTGTCATTACAAAGGGAGATTAAACAGGGAAAACGGATCCTTCTCCACCGGCCAGCAAGCAATTTCAACTTGGGAACACGGCACGATCAGGGTCGGGACAGCGGGTTAATCTCAGATTAATCAGTTCACCCCACTCTGCAAAACATGACACCAATGCAAATACCGGAAAGCTGCAAATTTGTATCTTTTACCGTTCATATAACCATCCCAGCTTGAAACTCTTGCTGAGAATTTTACAGCCGAAAGTAAATTAATTTTACCAAACAACTACGGCCAATGAAAATTCCCATATGCCCTAGATTAATCTAACAAATCTGGGATATGCAGAAACCGAAACCAACAGACAAATTTAAATTCAAAGCCTTGAACTTTAAGGGAAAATTAGGGTTAATAAAACAAAAATCTAACTACAGAAAACCAAGCAGGTTTAGAATCGTACTATCAGCCATTTTTTCGGAATCGTTCGAAAACCCTAAAATTGAAGCGAAGAAACAAAGGAAAAAAATTTAAAAATTTAGATTAGGGTTTTACGGGGAGGTACCTGAAGATTCTGGAGAAGGGAAAATACGACCTGCTCATCTCTCTCTCTCTCTCTCTCTCCCGATTGATCAACGATGATGCGCCGCCGTCTCCCTTTGTTCTACAACGGTTGCACGCAGAGAGATCTTCCTGCTGAAGATACCGAAACGTGGTCGTTTTCGAGCTTTCCCCTTGAAAACCAGCGAAGCGGCAAATGAGCGAAAAAAAAGGAGGGAAGTTTAATTAACAAAATTAAAAAAACGACTCTGCTGGGGATCGAACCCAGAATCTCTGGTTTCGTAGACCAGCGCCTTATCCATTGGGCCACAGAGTCGACTTGTTATGCTTTCAATCATTATATTATTTATTAAATAAATGTAAGATAGAACTCAACAGGAATTCTTTGTGTAGGATGTCGCATCTCATGGACGTCATTAAAAATGTATTGATATATGATAACATATTGGTACGGTTTGATATGGTAATAATACCGACACATTTTGTATGGTATTATCATAATTGTGATAAAAAAAAATGCGTTGAAATCATAAACAAACTATACCAACATGCTATCAATACAATTTTTAACAATGTCAATAGAATGAGACAACGTGCACAAAGAATTCATATTGGGGCTTACAACGAACATGATCCTATCGTTTGTCTTAAACATAAAAAAACTTTTAAGAATAATCGTTACACAATCACGTGATGTTACTAACTCACATATTATAACATGAATAGAAAATGTTTCACCAAAAGTTCAAGGGAGCTGTGATATTCATGTTATATATATAGCAAATAGAATCTCAAATACACTGAAAAAAAACTGTCAAACTTATATTATAACTTAGAAAACCCACCACACTAATGTATGATCATATGCTAATACAACAGTTATATATACTATACACACTTGTAACACTTTGTATACATATTCACACTCCCTAGTTTTTCAAGAAACCGAATGGCGCCTTCGCTTCTGGAACGGAAATCTGGACTCCGAACGCGCCTTCCCCCCTAGAGGGTTGATGCTATTGATCTTGAACAATGCATTGAGCTTCCCCAACTTTTTGGCGAATGCTTTGAACAGCTTGGTTGCAGGATGTGACTTTACAAGGTCTTGTTTCATAGAAACATGATCTTTTTCCAAGTCTGTCAGCCTCATTCGCATTCTCGCAACTTCAAGCTTCAGCTCGCGGTTCTCTCTTCGGACTGACGCGTAGTTGTCTCTCGGTGAAATGGCTCCGCTGCCTGCACCACTGCCTGATCTTTGAGGGAATTGTGCACCGTTAATTGCCCCGAAGAAGAACTGGTTGTGGCCACCGTTCATTGCGTTTCTGAGCCTGATTTGCTCAAAGTAGAGCACTTGAACTGCCATTTGTACCGGTAGCCTTTCATTCTGTGCCGCGTGACTGCATGCTTCTTGGGATAGTTTCTGGCAGTCGATGGTTTTGCAGAGGCGGTAGCGTTCAGAGTCCTTGAGATTCGGATGGACCTATAAAAAGAAACACAAATCCAGATTGGTATTGATCAACATCTTGAGAAGAAAAATGCATTCACAAATTTTAAGGGGAAATTATCTCTGCACTCCGTTTTTCTCCCCTGCACGCCTCTCTCCATTCTAGCCGTTGGATGGATATGTATTACTCACTTTGAGGAAGATATCCACAGCTCGGTAGAGTCCATCGCTTACTATTCGACCATGGTCTGGAAGTAGTTCTGCTAGAGCTGTAAACCTGGACGGCATCAAGTTCGAGTCCAGTGCAACTTCTGCAAGATAATTGTCTAGCAACTTTGATACTTTCAGGATCGAACTTTGCATAGGAGATCCAGGGCTGTCGAAATCATAAACCATTTCTCTTTCGTCCCTCAAACGATTATCTTCATCATCATCATCCTCATCCAAGTTCAGAAATGTCGAAAAGATCCTCAATACAGCATCTGTGTCGTAGATTGTGCTGTGGTTGTTTCCATGTGAATTTGCCGGAATCAGGATGTCTTCGAGAATTGCCTGATCCAGCTGCAGACCAATCCGTCTCTCTAAATCGGAACTGCAGGAAACAGACGACGATGCTGCAATCGCAGTTTTCAACAAGCTCGAAAGAAATGCCATTGGAACTAGACTCTTCCTTGATTGTGTTGGAAGCAAACTGACAATAGCTTCAACAATGACACTCTGTTTGTTTTGCAATTCTAAATCCAAAAGGCTTCCTTTTACCAATTGGTTATCTCGAATGACAAGTCCTTGTAGAGAATTATGAGCATAGTTGATCAAAATTTTGCTGATCATATCCTGTTTAAGACCCTTGGTTTTCACCGTGGATATAACACGTTTGAAGAAGTCGAGACTAAGCACTGTAAGCGCTTTTCCCCACCAGTCTGCAGGCGTTTCAGGTTGCATATTTAAAGCCGCTTTCGCAGGAAAGTTGTGGTCAAGTTTCAATAAGCCAGAGGTGAGCTGCTCTTTGCACACATTGTTTGCAATTGCGTTGATAAGCCTGCTTACCAAGTTGGTTTCTTCTGCTGCAGGCAAGAGGGTTTCGCAGCGATGAAGAACTGATATCGACTTTGATATGTTTGGGAAAACCGTCTCCTTCAGATAAGCTTCAGTTCTGGTTTCCATGTTTTTCTCAGCATACTCTTCCGTCATTTCCAGAAAGTGCGCTACGCAACGAAGTGTGGCAACATTTGATTGCGTAATCTCAACATTAACTCCGTAACAGAATTTCGCAGCTAGCTCAAATCCCTCTGGTCCACCCGGAACAGATGCAAGAATTATGCGCGAAACTTTTGAATCTTTTGCTTCAAGCAACAGCTTCCGAATCTTTCCACTCCGAGAAACTAGAGGGAACTGCAACATAGTCACCATCACATTACTAATTCTCTTTGCTTTCATAATTCGACATATTTTTCATTTAATCGTCGCACGACAATATCTTATCACAAGCTAATAAAACACAATAATTATTTTGTAACTACAACAAATTGAAACAATAGACTAGTTCTGAACCAATTTCACTCACCTTGTGAAGTGCAAAGCTTGATGCTCCTATCTCCACGGTAAGATCGCTAGAAACATCGGAGATTGGCCTGTGACAAAGACAAAATTTGTTGAAAAATGGAATCGAAGCGAGGAAAGAATCAAAATCTGCTACAATCTAGAACTACAACATGCATACATTCTCATGTGTGCCAACATATCAAAAACCCTGCAAGGAACCTCTGTATTTTCCATGGAAGTACACTACACACAGTTTCAAGTTCAATCCAAACATATGGACAGCGTGATCCTCCCTCGATGTAATCATAGTGACTCGCTACAGAAGGACGGCCCAATAATTGCGAAATGAGTGGTGGATTTGAGTTTGCACACGAAGAGTAATTTTAGATTATGGTCAAGGATAAGAAAGCTGATTGAAGTCTGCAGAACTTGTTGTGCTGCAGAATTGGAAAAGATTGACCAAATGGGGCCCTCGGGATTAGCCAACCTAGCTGAGCGGATTCATTATTCTACGTGGCGGTGTAACAGTGACGCTGAATAAAGCCAGAACCAATGGACAATTTGCACAACTGGTCTGTTCATGTCTTCAGGGCCTACAGATGGTAAACGTACAACAAATAATTGATCCACAAAAAATTAATTTGGGGTGGCAGTTGGCACTTCAAGAATGTTGATAGTGAAATTTGGCTGCATCTGGACAGCAATCAGCCCGGTCCACCTCGTGCCATTGTCGTTTCGATTTCGTACTGTCTGAGCAGAAACTCACAGGATTTATTGTGTGACCATGAAATGTAATTGTCTTCCTTAAATTCAGAGAACCTCTCAGAGTCGTAGACTGTTTGAAAAACACAGGCTCTGTTTTGACACTCAAATCCCAAAAAAGATGCTAAAAAATAAACTTTATTTTTGTGTCCTTTCGTGTTGTATCCCGCTATCCGTATCCGTGTAACGTAGAGTTACTGGTAAGTGGAAACTACCATATGGCTCAAAGCTAGAGAAAATAAGGCTAAAATTGAAAAACAGAAAATTAAATGCAGGTAATCTATCAAAAGTAATAAGATTATAAGAGATGGACGAAAACGGAACTAGGCGTAGCAAAGTTGGCTACCACAATATGCACCCAAGTTCAATTTCCGCTATTTTAGATTAGACTAGAATATCGCTCAAAAAAAAAAAAAGCAGAAGATAAGGGGGAACGTTACCATTCAGTGGCATGCCTTATGCTTGAACTCGGACGAATAGACCGCTTCCCGGAAATGCTAGGCTTCAGTTCACCAATGGTGACGACCCCCATCTTTCCTCGACCACCTTACGATCAGAGTTCCAACTCAAAATCCTGCAGCTCTAGTCCCACTACAAAATTTCAAGACTCCCAAAGTTTCAACAGTACAAGCACTTTCACTAAAAGCCCATATCAGATTTCTCAATTTTTCAAACACCTTATGTTCATAAATTCCCACTCAAAACCCTGCACCACCAAATCCCACTACAAAAAAAGTTTAAAGGACTCAAACTTTCAGCAACATAAGCACTTTCAACTAAAACCCCATCTCAGATTTCCCACCATAAGCGGTTTAACAAAAACCCCATCTCAGAAATCTCACTTTCCAGTTCCACATTGCAGCATTTTTCTGAGGGATGGTTTGAGGGAAGAGAGAAAAAGAAAAATGCTGCTGGAGAAGAGAAAGTCACATGAAACCATGCAGGAACAAAGGGGAGGGGACTTTGATACAATATAACTACTTTAATGAGTGCCTGTGATGAGGTTTTGAATCTAAAAAGTAAAGGAATTGCAGCTGCAAAAGCACTTTTCGGTGAAAGGTAGTCAGAGGGAGTGAGTGGTGAATTGCTTTTACATGGTTAATGTTTGTGAGGGAATTTTGCAGGATTTCTGAGAGGATTGCAGTGCTTTTGGGATTGTAATAGCTACTCGCTTAAAGCTTTTGCTTAATTAAGTCCCTAATTATGTGTAAAGCTAATTAAAGTAGAGATTTAAAGGATGAGTGGGTTTACCTGATATAATGAGAACCATAATGCATCCACTTAAACTATAGGGAAATTCGAGAACCAAACATGCATTTCCATCGTATACAGTAGAACCTCCATAATTTAAAAATCAATAAATTTATAATCTCGTTAAATAATTTTTTGACCAATCTGGAGATAACGTGCTAAATTAATAATTCGTTATAATTATTAGATAATATATATTATTAAAAATTCATATAGATCCTACATAATATATAAATTAATAATTTTCTGATACATGTATGATTTGACTATGAGGCCTTCATAAAATATGAATCAATTATTATTTATTTTTTCTTGAAATTGATGTTATCTTGTATCTTATCTCTAATTTTTCTTAACATGATAAGAAGTTCTGACGTGGTTTTCTCGTACTACAAGCCTACAACATGATATTATTCAATGTCATTGCCACTTTAAGAGCTTCTTTTCGCAAAATGGGCTCCATACTCTATAGTAAAACTAGCATCTTCGACTTCATCATCTTGAACAATGTACAATCTATTTTTGAAAAAAAAGTAAGTAGACTCATGAATTTTAATTAGTTAAACAAATATATAGAATTGTTAGTTTACAAAACGAGAAATTAAATAGAATGTACAATATCTTAAAAAATAAAGAATACTTTCATAAAATAATGAATTATTAATTTATCAATTACTTAATTTTCCACTAAATTAATAGATTCCTTTGGTCCAAAACTATTAATTTAGAAAATCATCATTTGACACTATAAAAATCTAATCGTGCACGGTGCACTCCTCATGAAAACATTTTTTTTTTTTCTAAATATATAAAATTTGGACTGCACAATTAAAATTTTGAATGCCAATAATAATTTCTTTAATTTGTAGATGTTTAACTGTATTCCATAAGAAATGTATTACCCATATCACATAATCTCGTCCACTACAATTTCATCTATCTGTATTATAACATGGAAATTGATTATAATGCGTAACTGCACCATATAGAGGATTATATAAATGAATTACCTCGGCAACACATGCTTGTATTAAATTTGCTTGTACATATATTTGTGGTACTCAGTGCTCTCGATGTGACGTTGTTGGACTCATGATGGCCTTGGATTGAGTTGATCGGTTGGCAATGATAACCCCATTAATTCTTTTTCTTTTGTGTTTGCTGGATGATCGGTAGGTGGTGAACAACATTTAAAGATTAGTCGTACTCAGTCAAAATTCAAAGGCACAGTAAACTGTTACTGTGGCGTTTCGCGTTAATGATACAACGTTACGTTAATAAAAACTTATAATCTGTACAAATCGGTAAAGAGAAGTGTATCTGTGTCGTGAAAGTCTTTCTCTAGAAAATCGATCGTCAAGTTAAATTCTCTTTCTTTGTGAACAGTTGGCAATTGGTCCAATCCATATGCTGCTTCAACATTGCTACAGACGGCAGGGGAAAGAGAAGAAATTGGAGTGCCCTGTTCCGCTGGGTGCACTTATTAATTCCAGTTTATTTCTTGTTTTAATTTGTTTTTTTAGGCGCAAACATGACATCAAATCACGAGTGACTAAGTGAACGGAGAGATTCTTGCATACATTCGGAGATATATATCATTGGAGGGATTCAATGGCTTGCAACTTAACGTAGCATCCTCTCTTCCCTTCTGGCATGGGGCATGAGAATGAGTTTACCGTCGTATGACTGACCGACGATTATTAACGGTTCGGGACATTATAGCACGCGTTGCCCGGGGCGTAAGGGGTGGAGAATGATAACTTGACATCATCCTCACCTTCCTCCGGCTTATCAATCCCCTACCTAGTAAATTCCGAAAATGCATCGTTGAATGAGCTGGGCCATTAGGTAGCATGAAGCACGTCTACTCATACGTACGCACTTACAAGCGCTTTTCTTATAAACGCTCTGAAATTTGTAATAACGATCCAAGTGTTTCTTAAAAAAAGCACCTGGAAGCGTAGTCAGAAGCACTTTTGGCTGTCAAAAAGCGGTCCTCATCAAACATTATGAAATAGAGTAAAAATTGCAGGCATAGTTTATAATTGTAATCACTTGAAGTTGGAAGAGAGGAAAAGAAGACATGGGAAATTTCGATACTGCAGCTTTATTTGGAATTTATATTGGATTCCTGTAATATCGAATTGACACAAGCATCAACAGTGTGTGTGCCTTTCCTACTAGTGTGGGATAAACAGATTTGGGTTGAAAGACCGAAATATGGCACCCTTTGCACAATTGACCCGATTATACATTTACCGACGACGTCTATATAAACAGAAAGAGCCTTGGTGAAACCGCGATCCTGGAGATAATGAACAAGCTGACTTTGGGTATTACGTTTAACTTGATCGACGAAGCTCGCCAACTGGTCTCGTGCTTCTGCTATTGCTTAAAGGGGATGAAGTCTGAGTGGACAGTTGCACATCAGACAGTGAAACAGAACCGCTCTGAGAAAAAATCAATCCAACTGAACTACTTGAGGCGTTCCCGGAAGAGGGCACTCTAGCTGAGTAAGTATCCATTTTGGAAGCTGAAAGTAATTCGGGCCGAAGATCTGATGATGAGGATGCTGGAGCCAGGGTGGCCAGCAGAGACCCAACCGGATACGGAGCAACAGGCATATCAACAAGAGATGAAACTGAGGGGTTGTACCTCATGGTCTGCACTGGATGATCGAATTTGCATGTAGATCCAAACTTGCACTGACCATTTTGCAGGTAGAATGTACACGGTTGCACTCCCTGTCCAAATAAAAGCACATTAATTTTTTCCATAGAATATGACATCGTTAACAAATTACTGAAAAACATGTTTACACAACCTATATGGATGGTATGACAGCCTTTTCTTTGCTACCTACTTTTGTATTTCATTTGGTTGTACAAAGGAGGCCGACCAGGTATACTTTTAGATGTGATAGTAGCATCCCACAATCCCCTTTAGGAAAAGATTACTGTTTAACGGAGTAAAAGAAAAATATTGGGTCTACCAAATTGGATAACCAGGTGAGTATGAACTCAATAACTTCTAACAGCGGAATTTAGAAAAATTAAAGATTCATCAAGATGAATATAAAACAACTTTGCATACCGGACGGAGTGGGAGACCCATCGGGCTAAGGAGACAAGTTATCCTTGGTACAGTTCGATCCCGAGGATGATGATACCTACAAGATGCTCCATATTTACAGTCCCCAGTTTTCAGATAGTACTGGCATTCAAGTTCGCCAGGCCTCTCTGGGAAAACTTGTTCACTCTGGTTGCTGCTAGAAGGACCAATAGAAGAGGGTATGGAGGTATAAGGTCTTGCAAGTCCGTGTGTTGGAGAAGATAGCTGTGTTACTCCATATAAAGAAGTTGCTCCAACTGTGTGTTGAGCTCCAGGTGATAGTACAGGACTAAGAGGTGCCTGCACCAAGTAAAGCAACAACTTATTAGCAATGAATTTCAATCATATATCAACCTAAACATGTTTTTATCGTACCGAATAAGGACTCCAACCCTGAATAGGAACAACTCCTGGTTGAATTAAGACAGGACCGTACGCCCCTTGCACATATGATCCAGGTAATAGTGGAGGCCTAGCCACCCTCAAACTGGTGGTTGCCCCCCCATACTGTTCTGCCAAAGGAACAGAAGGAGACTGCACCGACGGATAAAATTGAGGTGCAGATGCCGGTATTGCTGTTCCAGCAGGCTGCGGGTGATGGAATTTACAGGTTGTGCCAAATTTGCATTGCCCCGTTTTCAAATAGTAGGAGCATTCATTCTCACCCTGTTATGAAAAAATAAAAAACTGTGAGCCACTAGCTACACAAATTTCTCGAAAGTCTACACACCCTTATGTGGATGAGAGAGGCAGAGAGACAGAGAGACAGAGACAGAGAGGAAATTCAAACCGGTCGTAATGGGTATCCATAGATATTTAAAGAAGCTCGGCTTAAGGATCCGGCTCCATGTTTTGGATGGTGGAACTTGCAGGATGCGCCAAATTTACAGGTCGCAGTCTTTAAATAATACTGCATATCAGGCAAACAAATGTCACAATGACATATGAAGTTCAAAGCTCAAATAAATAAATTGACAACAGAACCAAGTTGCCGTAAAGTTTCCAGATCTAGATTCTCATTATCAGGCAGGAAATTCACATTTTACAACGGAGCAGAAAACTACTGCATACCTGACATATAGGTTCCCCCGCTCTCTCTGGGTAGTCCCCCGTAGCTCTTACAGCTGCCACGACCTATGTGCAGCATCAAACCGAAGTCATAAACAAAGGATAACAAAATTAACAATCAAAGACAATTTCAGTTAACCAGTAAAATCCAAGCAGTTGTATGTCACTAAGACAACATTGCCCACTCCACCGAGCCCAAAACACAAATATTAGGCCTAATATTTTCATCGAATATAGACTCGTTTAACTAGGTCGAATAAAAGCACGAAAAACATATCATTCCAAAAAAAGTTCCCATTTCTTTTCCCCAGCTTTCCCAGGAAACAAACAATCATCTAGTTTCAGGTAAAGGGACAAAAACTACCTCCACAAAACACTCAAACTTACGAAATATGTCCTGTTGCAGTCACCTATCACTGAAAGCTTAAGTACTAGTTTACATATCAAAACCCACAATTAAGCAGTCTTGACAAAGCTCATTAACTAGTTGCAATGAAATTTAACAACGAACAAGGACTTACAGCGGCACGATCACGAGGATGATTGTACCGGCACCGACCACCATATCCACAGAACCCGGTTCGCATGTAGTAAACACAATTGGGCACGGCGGGTCGCTCCGGGTACGATTCGCTGCTCGTCAACCCCAATTGCCACATTTGCTCTACAATTTACCCCCAAATCAGAACAAAACCCCAATCACACCCCCCCACATTACCAAACCAAACCCAAAACCCTAGAAACCCCATTTACGAAATTAGCCCCAAATCGAGCTCAAACGAAACGAAATTGAAACGCCGAGCAAGTAAAGGAGTACCTTCGAGGCCGGTCTCACCGGCGGCGGGGCTCCATTCCTGGTTCGACCCGTTTCTGGCGGGGCTTCGTCCGTACAAGTCCATCACAAAACGACGAGTGTTGGGTTTCTGTACACCTGCAGCAACTGTGGGGAATAGGTGAAGGAGGAAAAGGAGAGCTGTACAGGAATCCCACCGCCCTTCTAGAGAGGCCTAGAAGGATCGGAGAAGCTCGATCGAGTTGAAGAGAGTGTGAGGGAAGGAGGAGAGAGAGAGCGGCGACGGTTTCTTCACAGTGATGGAGAAGCTTAATTGCTTTCTCTCTAAAAGAGACCGTCGTACGGTCTAGTATTTTGCCCTTTTTGGCTTCACACGCAGTCACGCACCAAAACGCTCTCTCTCTCTCTCTCTCTCTCTCTCTCTCTCCCTTTTTTTTCTCTCTCTCTCTCTTCCTATTTGGTTTTTTATGGAAATTTTTTGGATTCCTTTGAGAAAGGACTTACCTACGTTGAGTTCGTCATTATGATAATATTTTTTTATTTAATGTACAAAAAATCATCTCAACTATTAATGTCATGATACTTTCATACCTCATTTTTTAAAATTGACAATGTTATACCTCATTTTACGAATTTGTACCAATGTCAGACCTCCGTCAATTTTTATGTTACTTTTTCTATTAAATGCTAATGTGGCCAGAAACGAAACCCATTTTTATCATAAAAAAAAATTAAATATTAAAAAATTAAAACAATAAACAATAAACCAAAAAATACCCATCAACCCGTGTCCCCCTCCCCAAAAACCTAGATCCCCTTCTCTGAGTTCTCCCCCACCCAACCCTCTCTCATCTCTCCTCTCTCTCGCCTATCTCTCTTCTCTCTCCCTGCAACCTACATCCCTAAAATCCCAAAACCCAGAAACCATTCCCACCTGAGTCATCATCGCCGGCAAGCTCTCAATCCTCTGAGCCGACGATCGCTGATTAACCCCAGACTCTTCCCCGCCACACCCGCTGGCGTCAGAGCTCTCCTTCTGGCACCACAGGTGCTTCTGGTTCCCCCTACTTTAAATACCACGGCAAGTTGAAATTGTGCAGAGGCTTCGCCCTCTCAGAACCCATCTCCATGGACTTCACCTCCACTATCTCCTCCTCATCCGACCCCCCTATATACACCACTTATCAGAAACTCAAACCAAAGAGAGACACTCTCATATCACAACTCTCTCTTTGTTTCTCGCGCCTCCTTTAATTTTCTAGGAAAATCTCGATATTTTCTAGGAAAAACGGAGAGTTTTTCTATTGGGATTGTTGTTGTTGTTATTGTTTTGTTTTTCTCTCGCAAATTGCCAGAGGGGCAGACGCCGGGGGCAAGGAGGAGAAGGGAATGTTGTTGTGGAGGTTGTGGCTAGAGTTAGGGTTTAGGGGCGATTGGGGGTCGTGGTTGTCATCGCTAGAGTCAACGACAGAGGTAGGGTTGTCGTCGGTGGGATCGGAGAGGAAGGTTAGGGGGGACGTGTGGGAAAGATTTTTGGGTTAAGGGGATCTGGTTTTTTATTTTTAAATATTTAATTATTATTTTTAAATATTTAATTATTATTTTTAAATATTTAATTATTTTTTTAATAAAAATGGGTCCTGTTTCTGGCCACATCAGCATTTAACAGAAAAACTAACGGAGGTCTAATATTGGCACAAATTCGTAAGATGAGGTATGTCATTGTCAATTTAAAAAGATGAGGTATGAAAGTATCGTGACACCAATAGTTGAGATAGTTTTTTGTACTTTACCCTATTCTAAATTAATATCGCAATTTTATTTACAAAATATGGTTCAGTATTTCTTGGTTAGTGTATTACGCCTTTACTCATGCGATATGAGTTTGAAATTCTCATATTTTAAAATTATTGTAATAACTTTGAGCCATCAACCTCACTTTAATAATAATATTTGTTTGAAAGAAAAAGATTATACATGACATTGAATCATTAGCCTAAAATTCAAAGGTGGTATTTTCAAGTGGTGCATGTATGTGATATTCGGTCCTGAATTTTAGTGATTTATTTTATTTTTGAAGTATTTCGAAGATTTAACTAAAATTAGTTGTTAAATTATCTAGTTTAGACAAAAGTGAAGTTAGGCGTATTTTGCTTATTTCAAATTTTACTAGATTTTTTTGGTCATGTCTTGAGTTGGTTAGATAGAGCTTGACCTCACGAGTGTGTAGGCGAAAATTGTTCGATAATTGGTGCCTTAACGAAGAAAGTATGTCTTTTCAACTTTTGTGCTTTCAAACCATGATTGTACTTTCAATCATATATGTTGTATTATTGTCACGCATATGAGCTTTCAGCTTATTATAGTTTTTGCTTTGTTTGTTGTGTTATTCTCAATATGTAGGGTTGTTTTCCAGAGTACCACGTAGCACTATGATTGTACTTTCAATCATACATGTTGCATTATTGTCACACATATGAGCTTTCAGCTTTTAGAGTTTTTTGCTTTGTTTGTAGTGTTATTCTCAATATGTAGGGTTGTTTTGCAGAGTACCATGTAGCGATTAGAGGAAGATTTCAAGAGCAAGAATTGTTGTCCTTCATTGTAAATTATTTTCGTTGAAGCTCTGATGTATATTGTATGTTTTGAGTCTCAGTCGGGGTGTGCCAATGTAAGTCATTTTTGTCATATTTACATTCAAGTCTCTTGGTTGTATTCACATTATCAATAAGTATATTGACACATGATCTATAGTTTTTTAATTTAAGCATTGGATCAATAGTATTTATGTCCACTTTTAAGAAAGATGTCTAATGTTTGTTCAAATTTTCATTAATGACGATTTTTATATCTGAATATGACTGGCACAATGCCTTTAGGAAAGGGACCCCTCTTTATTTATTTTTAAATGGGAATTAGTCGTGTTGTCCACATCACATCGAACTTCAACGATCTGAACTGTTTATTTGTCAAGTTGCATCTCATAAATAATCTTTGCAAATATTAGCTAGATCAGAAATATTTGAGGTATCTAATTGAGTTTAAAGAAATTGACCAACATTATTATGTTATGAGAAACATTGAAATTTCATTGTGGCAATTAAATGACCAAATGGTTTTGAATTAGTGAAATTTTGCAAAGATGATATTTCGAGACTTGTAAAATAGAGAATTCAAATTGTTGAAATTCGATATGAAGCGGGTCCCAAAACTTATTACCATTTAAAAAAAAATAAATGAGAATCTATTCTCTTAAAGGGTTTGATGGTTAGCATATGTATAACTTATGGTCAATATTGTATAACTAAATTTTCATCCTCACATGTTGTATTAAAAATATCAATACGACCAACAACTAAGATTCATGTAAATAGTCAAAACAACGACAACATATATATATTTTTTAACAAATAATATATTTATTACTATTAAATGAGCATACAAGACGCGCTCACGGGCTAAACCAAAATTTTCTATTTCATAAGAGACTTCGACTGTGTTTCCGTACCGGCTAATACAAGGTGCACCGGAAAGAGGGAGATTTGCTTGGGAACCGTCGATGGAGTTTGGAAATTACGAAGCAGCCCTTGGAGATTCAGACATGGAATGCGACAAAAGTGAGCTTCGATGCCGCATTGTATGGAGGGATGAAACTGTCATTTTGATAGTTGGAGTGAAAGAGGCTTCTGATTGGCTTTTTCTTTCTGTTCGGAGCCCTGCACGAAAGAAGCCACTTTGCACTGTACGGCGTGTGGTCCGGGAGTTCAGATTTATTTCCAAAATTAAATTGGCGCAAACAAAAAAACCAAAATTGGTGCTAGAAATGGGATTTGGATCTCATCCGGATCCAAATTATGAGAATCATAGGAATACTCACATCTTAACCATTCATCATGCATCGTACGGTCATAAATCATTTAATTTTTTATTTAAAATTAAACACAAATAGTACCTGACGAAAACTAACCGCACAATGTACGATGAACGACTATGATGTGCGGATCCTACGAATAGGATCCTCTTTCCTAAAAATGTAGTTTAAAAAGACTCAATCGATCACATTTAAAGTATGAGGGACGCTGACAAACGATAAAATAATAGGAAAACTAATGAAAATGACTTAAAAACTGTGAGTTTTAATGATAAAAACAAAATAAAGAGTAAAGTGAATAGTACCATGATTAACTTTTTAGTGTAAAAATGTGATTTTTTTTTTTGTTAAAGTGAACAGTATTGACAGTTTTTCGTTAAAGTTTCCTAAAATAATTTATATTAAATTGAATTAATTAATTTAAATTATGAGAAAACTTTACTCGAACTAGAGTGTAACACCATGCAGTGCACATGTTGATTTCTTTTTTGTTGGCAGAAATGAGTACACATTACATTTACCCAACTAGATTTTAATAAAACTAGGTGGCCCTGTGGTTGGGGCATATTTCAGACTTATATTATGTATGACACGTTTTGGGTTCGATTATTGATGTTAGTGAATCATACGATGGTGGTCATAGAGAGGTTAAAATATTTATGTGAATCTTTATTGTTGCCATAAAAGTGGATTGTCATGACGAAGCTACCAACTTAAAAAATAAAAAAATAAAAAAATAAAAAAAATCTGAAGATAATTTGGTTGCATTGAAAAGGAAAATGTGTTTTATCAAATGGCCATCTATCACATTGGTTGAATTGAGTGTTGATCTTACATCAAGACATGAATCTCGTCAACTCTGTAATCAAACAAATCTACTGTCTGACAAAAAAAAAATGAAAATATTTTATTGTGTTTGTAAACGAAAATGCTTTGGTTCAAATCTTGGCACCAAATTTTTTTCCACTGTATAGTATTTTCGCATGCATGTTACATTTTGGTTGTTGGATATAAAGGAAGAACTGATTATTTAATTAAGTAATGCATTGTCCCATCATTTGATGTATAAATTTAGTAAGTACTTTTGTAAATCTTACCATATTTGTTCATACCTTTATGGTGATAGCAATGAATATGTTAAAATATAAATGTTAAACACTAATTTAATGGCTGATGTGACGTTAGATTTTCTCTGTTTTCAGCTCATATATATATTTAAAATAAATCAATTAAAATAAATTTTTAAGATTTATAATTAGTGTATTAATATGACCTACACAATACAATAATCACAAAAATAATTAACATATGTCAATGGTTGAAGCTTCTACTACCCAACAGGATCCTCTCCGGATCTTTTTGGTAAGAATCATAGGGATCCGTGAATCGTTTATCATGCGGTTAATTTTTGTCAAATATTGTTTATGTTTAATTTTAAATAAAAATATTTAAAATAATTTATGATCGCACAATATACGATGAACGGACACGATTCATGAATTTCTAAAATCATCACAAAGAAAATCAGACAAGGATCCAAATTTTCTACCTACATTCAAATTTGATTGCGTCACATTCCACTTAAAAGTGTTTTACTTGGAATCACAACCTTTAATTCCGTTTGTGTGGGATACGATATCCAAGTTCCCAAACAGGACCCGTAAGCGGGACTTTATCCGTTCCAAACGCCACATATCGGTTTAGGCGCGTTTTTCCTTCCGACCTGCAACTCCCATGGCTGCAATGAGTGGCCTCACTACGAGCTCCACTCCTTCTCGATTACTCGCATTTCCAGCACGACGCCGTTTCCACGACCACTCGTCGTCGAGCTCCGTGTTCGTCAGTAAACCTCCTCCCAGAGCTCCCAGACTCGTTTGCATGGCGGTTCGTACATCCACCCCCAGAACAATGACAATGCTTCCCAATTAGAAACATTGAAATTGGAAATTTACAGATTTCGAAATTGGGGTTTTGTTATTTTTTGAAGGGAAAAGTTTTCCCGAGAAACAAACAGGTGTTATGTGATTGGATTCTCATTTTCTGATGTTTTTTTCGTGGAATTGCAGGAACCCTATTTGATTACAAAGCTGGACTCCGCCGAGAAGACGTGGAAAGATTTATCAGTACGTTTCGTACTCTGATTGAATGTTTTGGGTTGATGGTTTTGATTTTTCCCTCTCTGTGTGTGATACTGTGTAGTTTTTTATGGTCTGGGGTTTTTAGGTTTTTTTTTTTATCCAAAGGGTTTTAGGTTTAGGGTTTAGGGATTTATATGGTAGAGAATTTGAATGATTTCGGAAGATTGGGAATGTATAATTTTGGTGATTAAAATTTTGATGGTAGTGATTGCAATTGAAGGCCCATTGCAGAGATAATGACTTGCAAATTGCCTTAACCGAATTTGAATTTTATGTTTCGAATTCTACAAGAAAACAGAGAAAGGGGAAAAAAGGGGCATGAATTGGGTCTAATTGGTTTCATGCAGATCTTAGCCGCCTGCGTATCACTGTATAGATTCGTGTACTGTGGTTCTACATGGTTTATTATTGCAGTTGTTTTCTTTGGATTTGAGTATCCTCATGAAGAAGCGGAAACGAATGTAGGTCAAGCTGGCTGATCCAGATGTCGTGTCAAATCCCAGCGAATACCAGAAGCTTGCACAGTCTGTGGCAGAGCTTGATGAGGTGCTGCAGTTTATCTTTGCCGCTTATTTCATTTTAGATTTTAACTGACTGTGTTTTGCCTTTGTTTTCAATGTACAGGTTGTGACAATCTATAGGGATTTCAAGGACTGCGAGAAGCAGTTAGAAGAGACTAAAGGTTTATGTAACTGTATGCCTATATAAAACATTTCTTTCGAAAAATTTGGAGCTATTTGCTAACGTTCACTTTGATATTTATATTGATACATCAGCTTTAGCAAAAGAAGCTGGCAGTGATGAGGATATGGCAGAGATGATATCTTTTGAAGTTGAATCTTTATCCAATCAAATCAAAGAACTGGAAGCGAAGCTCAAGGTACTTTTACATGCGATTGATCGATTTGGCATTCTGAACTACTTTGACCGAATATTGTTGTTTCAATTTTTTAATGTTTTCCTTTCCATAGTTGGAATATCAATTGGGATAATGTTTCATTTTATATTAACAGATGCTACTCCTTCCTAGTGACCCTCTTGATGCAAGAAATATAATGCTTGAAGGTAATCTCATAGTTTCCCTTTAAATAAATTGTTCTGTTAGATTGCTTGAGAACCACATATGGATGTTTAGCAATGTAAAATGCTCTCTCGAGTCTCCTTTTTAGGAAGAGAAGATGGAACATCATATATCCGAACCAGATTTGACTGCAACTGTTCCTCATACATACGTATTCTCTTTTTCTGCAGTAAGGGCTGGTACTGGTGGTGATGAAGCTGGAATCTGGGCAGGTGATCTTGTAGGTATATGTTTCTCTTGTTATTTAAATTCTATACGATATGTTGACATTACTTTTTATTTGCACGGGCACGTCAAAAGTCTCTGTTATTGATGTGGCCGTGCACTCTTTCTTCTTCTTTATGTTTTATTTTTCAATGATAGGCCTCATTGGAAAAAAATGATTATTCTTGTGGAATGTGGTATGAATTCCTTCTTTTCAAGTTGCTTCCAAGCATATCTTAATGCTTCTACATTTTCTTTTCCTTTTCTGTTTTTTTTTTTTTTTTTTTTTTTTTTTTTTGGTACCAAGGTTCGTATGTATGAGAAGTACTGTGAGAGGAATAATTGGAGGTTCAGCACAGTCTCAAGCTCAGAGGTATGTTTCACTGACATTTTTAGAGGTATATCCTGTTTCGGTTAACATACTGACAGAGCTCTTGCATTATTTTAGGCTGAAAGAGGAGGATACAAGGCCTATGTGATGGAAATCAAAGGAAAACGTGTATACAGCAAATTAAAATATGAATCTGGTGTTCATCGGGTTCAACGTGTTCCTCATACAGAAACACAGGGTCGCGTGCATACTTCCACTGCGACTGTTGCGATCATGCCAGAGGTAGCTTTTATTTTACTTTTCACTGTAATCTTTTATGTACTCTTTATGATCAAACATTTCTGATTCATTGACTTATTGTGCTTGTTTTGTGCCTTACTATAGGCGGATGAAGTTGAGGTGGTTATCGACCCAAAAGATATTGAACTGACAACAGCAAGGTCTGGGGGAGCTGGAGGTATCGATATGCAAAGAGTATTATTTTCTTAATGGGAACTGTTATTAGCACTCCAAAAATCTCTTTCTACACTCCTCACAAATGTATTTTTCTTTCTAATTATAGAAAGTTTGGAGTGCCAAATGAGATTTTTGGAGTGCTAATAACAATTCCCTTCTTAATTAACTTGATTTTGCATCTCACTCTTCAGAATGGGATTTCCTATGTGAGTTAAGCCTTATGCATGATTATCATGCAGGGCAAAATGTCAACAAGGTGGAGACAGCTGTTGATCTTGTCCATAAACCAACGGGCATCCGCATCTTTTGTAGTGAAGAAAGGTCTCAACTTCAGAACAAGCATCGTGCATTTCAGTTGCTGCGGGCGAAATTGTGAGTACTGGTTTCTGTGTTTTAAATGTCCTCGTATTCTTTATTTGTGAGGCACATTAACTGTTCCCTTTTATGAAACATTTGGGATTTTGCATAATAGTTTTGTCATAGCTTGACATATGCATGGAATGCAGTCAATGCCATTCACACATAATACCTCTTGTTTCCACACTTTTTCCTTAGTCCATGATGATCAATGGCACTGGTACAGGTATAAGATAAAATTGAGAGAGCAGCAGGAGTTGATTAGGAATCAGCGGAAATCGCAGGTATTTTTTAGCTTAGAGTATAGTTACGAGGCACGTAAGACTGCAACATCTCTGTTGTAAACCTTTGCCATCACATATATGCTGTTCTTTGATATTAGGGTATGCAATGGGAGCGCTAGATTATGGTTTTAGGCACAGGACTAAACCATGTGATGTTTGTATTCTGAAAATGCAGGTTGGTACTGGTTCTCGTGCAGAAAAGATTCGGACATACAACTTTAAGGTATTGTTAATGAGTGATTTACTGAACTAAGCTATAGCTATTAGGTGCAGAGGTCCCGATAGGTCTATAAAGCTAAAATAACTTATGCAAACCAGTAACCAATGCGAGACTTGTGTTCAACAATTTTGTCTGTGAGATTTCTTGCATAAGATTGGTTATGTTTCGGGAAGTTCACTTCTTTGGTTTATTGAATATCAGGACAATAGAGTGACCGACCATCGGTTAAAGACAAACTATGAGCTCACCTCTTTTCTTGGTGGCGATATAGATAACGCAATTCAGGTATTTTTCCACAGTCAAGCTCTTTAAAGACATGTCCTCCCTTTCTCTTAATAAATATTATGGTTATACAGTATTTGTTAAAAAGGATTCACCAATACGATTGCGGTGCAACTGATATTCCTACCCTTCTTGCAGGCTTGTGTTTCCTTAGAACAGCAAGAACTTCTGGAAGAACTCGCTGAATCTGTAGGAGCGCCCGCTGGCTAATTTCTAGCTTGTTTTGCGGCAATCTTGTTCGAAGATTTACAGAGTCGGATCAGATAGTAAGGAAGCCTTTGCTGGAAAAAATTGTTCAAAAACGGGGCAATCTTTTCGTATGTTGTATGTCGAGACGCAATCACAGGCACATGAATTTTTCGTTGAATTTGTTGTTGACAGGTTAAATAGCTGAGTTATGTAATTTTTGTACTCCATTTTATTTACGTAAAGATAGGAGAATCGTGTAGCGAATAGGTGGGTGCATTGTCCTTCTGAACTCGGATGCAAGTACGTGGGAAACTGCTTTATCGAACTTGGGTGCAAAAAGGCATGCACACTACCTTATCGAACTCAAGTACAAGTAGGTGGAAACATTGTCCTATCGAATTCGGGTGCAAATAAGTGGACACACTGCTTTATCGAACTCAAGTGTCACTAAGTGGACACACGATCCTATCGAACTTAGGTGCAAATAGGCGGGCAAATTGCTATATCGAACTCAATTGCAAATAAGCATGCACATAGTCGCGTCCAATTGTATTAGTCCAAAAAGCAATTGAACAATGTGTTTGAAAGTGCTTTTAAAACGGGTTTGTTTGTGAGTGTTTTCAAAATAATTGAAATCGCTTTTAGTAAAAATATTTTTGGATTCTAAAAAGCATTTAAAAGTACTTCATGCAAGAAGCATATAATTGGTGCTTCTTGCAGGAAGCATTTTAAAGTGTCTTTTTAGAATTTAATTGCATTTTTACTAAGGATTGGTTCCAAAATAATTTCATCAAATGCACTTTTAGTCATTTTAAAAACACTTTCAAACAAGGCTTTTGAAACCAATCCTAATACAAGTAAACCCTGAAAAAGTGCTGATGCAAAATGCACTTCAAATCAAAACCCAATCACACTTCTACTGAAGGAAAGGGATCCTCTCTGAATCCATTTCCACCTAATCCACCAAGTCTGTGATCCGGACAGTTGAAATTTGATTTAACAGCTACAAATAGGGGGCCTTTAAAAGTTATAACAACTGTAACTGTTTGATCAAATTTCAATGGTCCGGATCCCGAACTTGGTGGATTAGGTGGAAAGGGATTCGGCCCTTTCCTTTACTAAAAACGCTTCAGTCTTTTTAAAAGAGTGTTACTAGACCCACCATATTGTCTTATTTTCCCACCCGCTGTAAAAAGTTAAAAGTACTTATGCTCTTTCTCCACCCACTTTTATTCTTGAAATATCTTAGATACAATTGACATCATCCGACTCAATTCAACAACAATCTCATCCAACTCAATTCAACAACGACCTCCTTCCCACCAGCAACAATTGTTTCTCTCTAGAAATTTGGAGGGGAAGGCCTTGACGTGGTCCTTTTGACTAGGAGGAGGAGGATGAGCGACATCCACGGTTGAAGTTGAGTTTTATTATTTGTGAGTTCGATTGAGATGGAGGAAGGAAAATATTAGGTTGAAGGGTCAAGCCGGTAGAGGATAGCTGCCATCAAATTGGATGGGGTGGGTAGCTCATGGATGTGGGGAGTTGGTTGATGGGCTCTCCGTTTTTCTGCTAAATTTTCAATTTTTCACTTTTTCTTTTCTTTCAATTATGCCAAAGCAGCAGCTAACAACAAAATGAAATTCAAAGAAATTGGGTCTTTTTGGGTTTTGCAAAAACAATAAGAAGAAACTGGTTAGAATTATGGATAAGAAGATTCGTGGGATGCAAGTTCGGGAGAGTGAAGCTGGATTGCGAGAGGTCTGAAAGAGGGAGGGAGAGAGAAGGATTCTAGATTATTCAAGTATTTACGTCATTTGACATAGGGGGTAAACATGTCATTAAAAATAACTTAATAAAGGGGTGGGGAAATAGGATTGGGGGTGGGATTACAAATACAAACAGTCAACCTCCAGCCGTCAAACAAGCCCAAGCTCCACATGGCTGCTTCTGCCTCTTCACCCCCTCTCTACGCATGGCACCAACTTCTGCACTCTTCTTCTCTTACTCCGCTTGCTCTCTCATCCAACCAAACAGCTCTCCTGTCCTCCATCACCACCGCCCCAATCTCCCGCCACTTTCTTTCCCGCCCTTTCGTCACTGATTCTCCGCCGACCCATCTCAGCCTCCAAGCCCCTCGCCATGGCCGAGCACACTTCGAGCAACCCAGCCGCCCCGTCTCACAAGCACTCCAATCGCCTAGCCGCCGAGCACAGCCCCTACCTTCTGCAACACGCCCACAACCCGGTAAGTTTGAATTTCCGAACTGGGTTCTCTGTTCTTTGTTGTTTGGATTGCTCTGCGAGCTGAAAGATTGAAACTCGACTGCGTTTTACCAGGTGGATTGGTATCCGTGGGGAGAAGAAGCTTTCGCCGAAGCTCGAGAGAGGGACGTTCCCATCTTCTTATCAAGTAACTTTACTCTACCCCTGTTTTGTTTTCTCCTTGCGAGTGTCGGAATTTGGCAGTCAGCTGATATGCGATTCATTTGATCGTTGCAACAGCGTTGGTTTTGTATGCAAAAGTCGGATACAGCACGTGTCATTGGTGAGATTTCTTGTTCCATTTTTGGGAAGTTTGATTTTAATATTCTAGTGAATGAGGACTAATTAGTTTGTGTGGGACTGTCAATAAGGTGTCATGTTATCGTTATGGAGGTGGACTCTTTCGAGGATGAAGACGTTGCGAAATTGCTGAATGATTGGTTTGTTCCCTCATTTCCGAATTGGGAAAAAAATTTACATCAAGTTTCGGGAAAAAAATTTGAAAAGGGTTTTCTTTACCTTGCAATGCATGGCAAGAGGGGGCGTCATTTTGCATGAAAAAATATATTTTGAAGAATAGTTTATTGTTACGGTAAGAGAACTAAAACAAACATAAGCAAAAAATAAAAAATAAAAAATGAAAAAGAAAAAATTGAAAAGATCGGTTCGGTATAAAGATAGCGATTATATTTCGGAACTGTTGCTACCACGCTAGCGACAGTTAGTGTGGACAATCGGTATTTAAGTACCGATCGTATCCTTTTCTATTTCATTTATTTATTTGGAAGCAAGTTTACGATTTATTGAGTAACAAATGTATATTTAGTAAACTATTTAAGTCGAAAATTAAAAACATAAGTGAAAAATATAGTAGGGAGGTCCAAAACATTGTTAAAATGGCGTTCCACCCTCAAGAATATAACAAAAAGTATTACTATAATCTTCAAACTTCATGGTGAGGTGAAGGTGAAAAATATAGTTGTGAGGCTCAAAATATTGTTAAAATAAGGTCCCACCCTCAAGAATGTTAACAGAAAGTATTACTTTAATTTTCAAACTTAACGGTGAGGCGAAGGTAAAAATAAATAGTTTGAACAACGATTCATGTACGAAATTGTAAAAACTGACAAAAAACCGTGAGTGTAACACCCATGTTTTTTGTCAAAAAGGTATGGTGTGTAAAAATAATGTATATCGAGTAGCCGACGTGTTCTGTTGATTTTGGGTTTTTCCAATGTGAACTAGACATTAGCTTAGTGCACATCAAAAGTGCATATTTAGGTTGATAACCTATTGAGAGGTCTTATATTTCAATTCTCGCTTTGGCGAATTTGAACCAGATCATTACTATTCTATTATGAGGCTTAGTTCACTTTCTCATTATCTTAGTGTAGATAATATCGTTTGTAAAAATAAAATAAAAATAAATAAACGTTTGAATGTTCATTTTTCAAATTTTGTTCATTAAAAAAAAAAAAAAACTGAAATATTGTTTGATAATAATGAAAAGTGAAAACAAACAAATCTTGTTTTCAAAAAGTACAAACCAAAAACTAAAAATTGAAAACGAAATTGTTATCGAACGACCCTTAAGTCATACATCCAAATAAGGGCTTTGTGATATCCCACATCGCCCAGATGTGTGATCCTTATATGTATATTCTCATCCCTACCTGGCTTTGATACATAACCCATAGGTCCTAGGATCGAAACCTGGCTCTGATACCAAATTGTCACATCCCAGCCCGGGTGGGACCACTTCCCGGGTCCGACTCCACTACCGTAGCACGATATTGTCCGCTTTGAGCTTACCATTCCGTTACGGTTTTGTTTTTGGGAACTCACGAACAACTTCCCAGTGGGTCATCCATCATGGGATTGCTCTAACCCCCTTCTCGCTTAACTTCGGAATTCCTACGGAACCCGAAACCAGTGAGCTCCCAAAAGGCATCGTGCTAGGTAGGGATGAGAATATACATATAAGGATCACACCCGATTGTGACAACCCGTTCCAAATTTTACGTTTTTATTTTATTTTAAAAGCGTGAATTTACGAAATTGCCCTAGAGGCAAGGACTTTGACTTCCGTTGACCATCGACTTGAGAGATGTGAGACTTATTCTTTTAGCATATCCTCGTAGTACTCGTTGGTACGAACGTATAGGCGAAAGCTGTTTGCGAGTCCGGATTATAACGGTATAGTTACGGACGTTCGAAATTAGTTATTCAAGGTTTAGTGTTAATTAAATTAAATCCCCAATCAGAAATTGGTTATTCAAGGTGAAGCCCAATCAGAAATAGAAAGAAGAAAAGAGAAAAAAAAAAAAAAAAAAAAAAAAAAAAAACTGAACAGCTTTCTCGTGGGTTTTTCCACTCGCGACCACCTATTTTCCAAGGTCGATTCCGGCCAACTCCGGTGGAGTTTTTCGACGCCACCACCACCATCTTGAAGCTCTCATTCCCCTCTAAAAAACCCACCCAAGAACCACCTTGATTAACCATAGTATGTGGCGGTTTGAGGCCACGAAAGTCGACGAAAATCAACGGTGTCGGCCAGCACAACTCGATTCAGGGTCCAAGTGGACTTTCTGGGTCGGGGTGTGTCAGCCACACATCTAAACAAGAATTGTTAAATACAGTATTTTGAGATGACGTAGAGTGAGTCGGCCCGACCTAAATCTAGTATGAGGATCAACCTTTGTTGGAGGTTGAAGTGGAACAAGATAAATCTAGCATGAGGATCAATCTTTTTTCACTTATGTTAGTCGAAAATGAGCCTAGAAAAGATAGGCTATAACCTGGAGGAAAGTAGTCATATTGTGTCGTCTTTTTCTGTTTGTTTTATTTTATATTGAATGCTCTTAGTTCTTAACGTGCAAAAGTCTACAATAACAATTAATGCATCTAGAAGTTTACACACTAAAATAGTAAAAATCAAACTTCTATTATTTCATCTTTCATCTCCATATGCTTATTTTATGTGAATATTCACACCAATTTCACAGCATATATATTGTAATATATATAGTACTAGGGTTAGGACCAACTCTTGAGCAGTTTAGGTGGTGCCATCGCATAAGACTTCCGATTGTTTGAAAATCTTTGACGTAGAGCAAAACGTATAAGAATTTAAAAAGCTATTATCTAGTGTGGTTGATTTAAATTTTATGCAGAGATACTAGGTTTGAATCCTGCCGTTTTCTTTTTTATTTTTTTGAATTTTTAGTTACAAAATCTGAGGTTCGGATCTGGTGGGTTTGATCGGGTCTGGGTCACGCCGGTTCGGTTTTACCCAGCCCATATGACAGAAACCAAACCCCAAAAAACAGAATCTGTCCGTCCAAATCAAATCCAAACCAATGACACCCTTCAACTCTCTCACCAAAATCGCCGCCGTCCCAAGATTTGCCGTACAAAATCTATCCTTCCGCAGATCAATCGCAAACACAATCTCCGCCGATCACGATGCTCCCACCGTCGCATACCTCATAAACTCATGTGGGTTGTCGCCGGAATCCGCCGCAGAAGCTTCCCAAAAGCTAAAGCTCCGGTCTTCCGACAGAGCGGACTCTGTTCTGGAGCTCCTGAGAACGCACGAGTTCTCCGCCGCCGACATCTCAAAGCTCGTGAGACGCCACCCTTTGATCCTCGCCGCCGACGCCGAAAAGACCCTTTTGCCCAAGCTCGAGTTCTTCACCTCCAAAGGGATTTCGAGGCTCGATCTCGCCAGAACTGTGAGTTACGATCCTTCCCTTTTGAAAATAAGTTTGAAAAATCAGATTATCCCGTCTTACAATTTCCTCAAAGCCCTTTTGATTTCTGATGAGAGGGTGATTAGTATTCTGAAGCACAAGCCGTGGATCTTCCTCGATAATCTGTCGAAAAATGTGATACCGAATATCGGTCTCCTGCGAGATTTGGGGATGCCGGAATCCTCCATAGCGTTGCTGCTTGCGCAATACCCCAACATTTTGATGAAAAAGCATGAATTGTTCAGTGAGATTGTGAATGAGGTGAAAGAATTCGGATTCGAGCCCGAGAAATCAAACTTTGTGCCGGCAATGCGGGTGACGTCAGGTAAAAATTCAATCTTGAAACGAAACCAAGAGGCTTACAGGAAATGTGGTTGGTCGGAAGATGAGATCCTCTCTGCTTTCAGGTCCAATCCCTTGTGCATGACGAAATCGGAGAAGAAGATAACGGAGACGATTGATTTCTTGGTGAACAAGATGGGGTGGTCCTCGGCCGCCATTGCGAAATGCGCGACGGTGATGTGCTTGAGCTTGGAGAGGAGGATCGTGCCGCGGTGTTTGGTTTTCAAATTGCTGGTGGCAAAGGGGTTGGAAAAAGAGAATTTGAGGTTGTCGAGTGTGGTTTATCCGGGGGAGAAGCAGTTCTTGGTGAGGTTTGTGAGTAGACATGAAGTGCAACTTCCTCAGTTGTTGCTTGTGTACCAAGGAAAAGTGGATATCCAAGATGTATTGATTAATTGAAATTTGTATCGTATGATTCAATGAGAATGACGAAAAAGGAGATTAATTTCGGTGATTTTTTCAATTTAAATTTTGATCTTTGTGTTTTAAATTTCTTCAATTTAATCATTGTGTTTCGTAATCACGACCTGGTGGTCCAGTGGTAAAAGGTGGATTACGAGGCTTCTTTAAAACAAAAAACCCGAGGTCTCCGGTTCAAAACTCATTGCTGGTGTGGAAGCCAAACTTGTGGTCAGGGGTGGGTGGATAATCGTAGCATACCACCAGTGATCCAGTTGTCTCTCTTTTTACATGCACAACGGATATGTGTTTTGTGTTGTCTCTCTTGTGGAAGCCAAATTTGTGTTTCGTGTTGTTACAAAAAATTTGAAATTATGTTATTTAGTTAAATTTAACCCACTAAATCAATTCGTTTATTTGATAAATAAATTGAGTATCGCCACTTGAATTGTGGTGTAGTGATATTTGTTTCCATTTGTTTGTAGGAGTCTCAAGATTTGACTTTCATAAATTGTGTGTCAAATGCTTAATAAAGCTTGGTGAATCATACAATACAAATGAGCAAGTTTCTCATTCGTTTGCTCTGATGAGGCAAGTGAGGTTCTCATAGACTCATCTTTTATTAAGGCGGAAAGAGTCTGCTGCGGTCATCAACGGCACAGTGAGCCATAACTTTCGCATCTTATTGTGCCGCATCGAGAGCATGGTAGCCATAACTTTCGTATACGTTTATCGTGCCATTTGGTCATGGTCACATTCTTTGCAAAGCAAATCGACATCTGCTCCAACCAATTTGCTTAAGAGGCTTTCTCTAGTGCCCGTTTAGGTTGCACATCTAAATAAGAACGTTGGAGCATTTAACTTATTAGAATCTAACGGCTCTCATTCAAATTAACACGTAAAATGAAATCAAGCTTCCAAAATTTGCATCGGATGGTCCAAAAGGTTTAATAGTAGTCTTTGGTGCAGGCCCAATTAGCAACAAAGCCCATTCAGGTTCCAGCCCAAACAACTCATGTCTAAACGGTTGGACTACTACATTTTGTTTGAATATGTTTTTAAAATGATTGAAATCGTTTTTGTTGAAAATATTTTTAAAAACAATTCTTAGTAAAAATGTTAGTAAATCATTGAAAAACATTTAAATGTTTCTCGTAAAAAACACTTGAAGTAGTTTTAGAACTGAAAAACATTTCACCTATTTTAAAAACATATCGAACCGAGAGCCACGTCACCACACGCAGCCGCAGAGCTTCATCGATTCGTGCTATTTCAGTATCTATAATTATATGTACTATCTGCAGCTGGAATGTATCTATATGTGTATCTATAGGTTTCCATTTCAATGGTGGAGAGGAGGAGGAGGAAGCCACTGGTGCTTACTTCCACCAAAAGTCTCGTCAATTCCGTACTGAGTGAAGACCGCCCAGTCGACGGCGGCGGCGATGGCGACGAGTCTACGAGCTTGCAGTTGCCGCCGGGGATTCTTCGGCTGTCTAAGGACAGAACGGTCCTTTCAAACAGCCCCAAATTGGCTTCTCTCGACGACTCTGCTTTGGTCGGGCTGTCCACTTCTGCCCTCAAACGGCTCTCCATCACCTCCGGCTCGCTGGTACTTGTTCCAATGTTGATTCATATAATTTTTCCTGCTTTCTGTTTGGTTGCCGGGAAAATTGATCAAAGTACAAGAATTTACACTTGAATCTGAGCTGAATTTCCCAGCTAAAGACTCAAGTTATCGAATTTTCGATTACCAGAATGAATTATGGTAGAATTTTGTTGATCATGAATACATAATTGTGATTTTAAACAATATTGAATCCAATTAAATTCGCAGATAAAACTAAAATGATCGAATTTTGATTTTGGAAAGAATTGAAATTCATTAGTTAGATTTTTTGGGTTTAAGATTACACTAGAATTTTCTGTTCAGCTAGTAATTGATACCAGTATTCTATGTTGTTTTCTGGTTCGGCTGGATTTCGAATATACAAGGTGATTGTGAAGAATGTGGAGACAAACATACAAAGAACCGCTCAGGCCATTGTTCTTGATCCTCCGAACAGCCATGATTGCGCTGCGGAGATTGAACAATCCTTGTCTGAATTTTCTCACGCAATGCTTATTTTGCCTTGTTGTACTTTCCCTGGAAATGATCGAATTTCGTTGAAGCGGGAAGTTGCCTATATATCACCTCTATTAGCATATAACCTTGACTTGCACACATTGTGCTTCAAATCACTCGTTCATAGAGGGGAAGAGACTTTGGCATCTTATTTTGGAGAGAAAGTTGATGATGAGGTGAGCAGGAAAGGCCTTGAGGATTCTGTAGTTGGATTGCAGTTGGAGCCTCAGCCTCAGTTGCCGAGATATGCTTCTCATTTGAGAGCTTCTTTCGTGAAGGTACCGGAATGTGGTACACTTGACTCTCTTAAAGGAAATTCGTCCGTTGAATATGAAGATCGTCAAGAAATGATAGATTTGGCACTACATAACTACTTTGGAGTTGATAGGTTTCTAGCAAGAGGTGATATTTTCAGTATTTGTATAAATTGGACATGCAAGTCAATGATGTGCATTCCTTGCAACCAAAGTTCACAAGATGGAAGCGATAACATCTATTTCAAGGTAATTTCCCTGTATTGTTCTTCCTAGCAAAAAAAGAATCTTAATATTGTTCTTTGGTTGCTTTTATACTCAACATATAGTACCAAGTCTGATCACATCGTAAATTAATATCCTTAGGTTGTGGCCATGGAACCTTCAGACGAATCCATTCTCCGAATTAATCGCTCTCAAACAGCCCTTGTGCTTGGAGGGAGTGTCTCTTCTGCTGTACCCCCAGACTTATTGATTGCTGGAAAACAAGGTTTTGCACCTTTGCAAGGGGACACCGTAAAAATATTGGCTTCCATACTAGCACCGCCTCTCTGCCCATCAGCACTATCTTCAAAATTCAGAGTTTCAGTTCTCCTGTATGGATTGGCAGGTGAGTTTGATTTTTTCTTTTGTAGTTTGCTGTTCATGGTGGCTTTGATGTTTAAATTGGAATGGTCTCTAACAAGATCACTCATCTGCAACCGTATGCAATCATCTTTGAACCTATTACCAGTTAGTAACAAAGATGTTGACCAAAAACCTGTCTGTGCTGGTTAAGATGTATTTTTCATGTGCCCAAGTGTGTAGTGTTATTGAATACTGATTCAATGCTCGCTGCAGGATGTGGTAAGAGAACAGTTGTTAGATACATTGCTCGTCGATTGGGCCTGCATGTAGTTGAATATAGCTGTCACAATCTAATGGCATCATCTGATAAAAGGATGTCTGTTTCACTAGCTCAAACCTTGAATACAGCTCAAAGGTGAGGCAGCACAAAGTGTTTAGATCTCGTAAAATTTGTCAGTTACGTTGCTCTAATACTGTCACATATACTTGGCAAGGCAGGCACAATCGTATTCATTTTTGTTACGTGTCTTTCAGTGATATTGTTAATTGCTGTATCAATAATTATCTTTGCATCATTTATTCAAACTTTTGTGAGAAGCCAGTCCATGCTTTTCTATCGTTGTTTTCTCTGTTATATTTGACAATTTAGCATTGTTATATTGTTGCTTTTTTTTTCTTATGCCAATTATGCTATCAGATACTCGCCAGCAATACTTCTTCTCCGCCATTTTGACGTTTTCCGGAATTTGGGCTCTAATGAAGGTTCACCAAGTGATCAAGTTGGAATCACTTCTGAAGTGGCTTCACTTATCAGGGAATTCACTGAGCCAATTTCTGATGAAGGAGACATGGATTTTGAAGGAAAACACAATGGTGATACTGTAAGATGCAAATGCTTTAGATCCACATATCTTGGTTTAGGATACTTATAGAAACTTAGTCATTTTGATTCTCTCGAATGATAAATAGTTGTAATATGAATTTCTAATAATCTGTACCTATTTATTTTGCATGGATGTCCGTCCATTGATCTATAACTTTTTTGTTTATTATTTTTAATCTTAGTGGGGCATGTGCAGGATGCTGGGAAGATAGGAAGGCATCGGGTGCTGTTAATTGCAGCTCCTGACAGTACTGAAGGTCTACCACCAATTATTAGACGCTGCTTTAGCCATGAAATAAGTATGGGTCCTTTGACCGAAGAACAAAGGGTGAAAATGGTGTCACAGTCGCTGCAAACGGCTTCTGAACTTTTTTCTAACGTATGTGAGCAAATGTGTTGTTTCTATGTACCTTTTGTGTGCGGTTTTTTTTAATAGAAGTATAACTATGATGCATAGGCTATTCTTAAAAGCTGAACAATTATATATATATATATTCTTTAACCATGATTTGATCTTGTTTTGGTTGATACTCCACATGGTATTCATTGTAGTTTTTTTGGATCAAATTGGTGACTTTGATGGATCAGATTGTTGTTATTTGCAGACTGGTTCTGAGGAGTTTATAAAGGATATAGTTGCACAGACATCTGGTTTCATGCCTAGAGATATCCATGCTTTGATTGCTGATGCTGGTGCTAACTTGATTTCCAGAGGCAATGTTCTGATTGACACTGTTAAGTCGGAGGAATCAGATGGATCTCTCAGACCTGATGTGGAATCTGATAGTAAGTCCTCTGCAGTCGCACCTCAGGTTCTGAGGAAAGAAAACTTGACAAAGGCATTGGAGCGTTCAAAGAAAAGGAATGCAACAGCCCTGGGTACACCAAAGGTAATTTAGAGACAAGACTAACTTCAGTGTAATATTTTATTGTTTCTAAGAGTTTTATCTTTGATGTGGGAGGTAATAAAGATTTACTGCTAGAATCAGCAAGCAGTGTAGTAGTAATCTCATAGAACATTTTTGAGTATATACAAGGAATTGTAAAAGTCATTTTTCCCATAGGTCCCTAATGTGAAATGGGATGATGTTGGCGGTCTTGAGGATGTCAAGAAGTCAATTCTGGATACTGTTCAGGTAGGCACTCTTTGTATATCTAAGCCTTTGTATGTTCGTTAGCAAGATTCCTGTAACTGGAAATTGGAAGTCTTTTTCACTGTACTCAGTTACTTGTTGCTGTATTTGTAGCTACCTCTTCTGCACAAGGACTTGTTTTCATCTGGTTTACGAAAGCGGTCTGGTGTTCTTCTATATGGTCCACCCGGAACTGGGAAAGTAAGTTGCTCTGGACTTATCAATTTGCCCTCTTCCTCGCCTGGAGTGATTTGTTTTTTGCCACCTTTGATTTTCTTATTAATCCACAGACTCTACTGGCAAAAGCCGTTGCAACTGAGTGTTCCCTGAACTTTCTTAGCGTAAAAGGACCTGAACTTATCAATATGTACATAGGAGAGTCAGAAAAGAATGTTAGAGACATCTTCCAGAAGGTAAAGAATTCCACTATGATCAGTTGATCCGTATCCCTTCAATGAAAGAAGCTTATGATATTGGTTTTATATATAAATTTCAAAACATCCATTTCAAGTTTGAACTCGTGATTAAGTGATATTGTACATACTTTGCAGGCCAGGTCAGCACGCCCATGTGTTATATTTTTTGATGAACTTGATTCTCTTGCTCCAGCCCGTGGTGCCTCGGGGGATTCTGGGGGTGTTATGGACAGAGTGGTTTCTCAGGTGAAGTCTCCTTTTTTTTTTTTTCCTCATGACTTCCGCATAATTTTTTTTAAGGAAAACTAATGAAAAGGGCTTCAAATCTTTACATTTTAATAAAAAAAAACCACCCACTAACTTTATTTAATAACAAGGACAAAAGACTAATTAAAAAAAATAAAATAAAAAATAAAAAAAAATAAAAAAAAAAATAAAAAAAACTTAACACTTCCAACTTGCGCTGGGGACGCGTACCCCCCAAAACTTGAAACACTTCATTTTTTTCTCCCATCTTTTTGTTTAATAGATTTTGTTTTTATTTTCCTACCCCTCGCTGTCGCCATCACCTTTGGTCGACGCTTTAGACTCGCCTCTGTGCAATGAGAGGCCCGCTTCGCCTCATGTAGCAAGGTTGAGTTATATGAGGTCAGGAGGTGCTGCTGCTGTGACTGTAAGGTTCAGTCCGGTTAGCAGTAGTTACGTGGATGAGGATATTCCACTGCCGCTGCCGCCTCCTCTGCCGGATGAAGATTCTTCCTGGGATTACTTTGATCCTGTGGATGAGAGTGAGAGCTTTAGGTTTGTGGGAAGTAGTGGAGTGGATGTGAATTTTGATGATATCAAAGGGTGGAGACAGGGGAGGAGTGAAGAAGCTAGTCATAGTGTGGGGGAGATGGGAAGATGGGCAAAGGTTGGATTAGATGGAAGTAATGAAATTTTGAAGTTTCTGGTAATTCAATTAACCAAAACGATAGTAGTGTAGATGGTAACGCGAATTCGCTAAACTCGGGAGTTGATGGGTCTCTGCAAATAGGCAATGGTGAAGGGAGACAGTTAGTTGTGGGACGTAATGCCAATGGTGGAGCTACAAGTTTGACAGGCAAAGTTGGTGTTGAGCAGTCTGGTTCAAAGAAGGAGAAGAATGTGGGGGAGAAGGATTTATGTGCAGAAAGAGAGGACCCTTCAGAGTTTCATTTTAGTAAGTTTTCATAAACAGTGTCGTAAGTTTCATAAATAGTGTCGTAAGTTTTCATAAACAGTGTAGTAAGTTTCATAAACAGTGTACCGTGAGTCCGCTCGTCAGATTTTTTGTCCTTTTTATTAAAATTATGTCTTTTTCATTAAAATTTAAGTTCTTTTGCCCTTTTTATTAAAATTTAAGGGTTTTTCATTAAAATTTAAGTCTTTTTAATTAAATAAAGTTATAGCATGGTTTTTTATTAAAATAAACTTAGTCCAAGCCCTTTTCATGAAAATTCCCTTTTTTATGATTCCATTGATGTTTTCTAAATGTGATAAGTTTTCTGTTTCGCTAGATGCTTGCAGAGATCGACGGCCTAAACGATTCAACACAGGTTATTGTCCTGGTATCTTCCTTTCTTAGAATAAGAAAGAAACTATACCTCACGCTTTATTTGGTTTGTCTTAGGACTTGTTTATAATTGGAGCAAGCAACAGACCAGATTTGATTGACCCAGCACTTCTACGGCCTGGACGATTTGATAAACTGCTTTACGTTGGAGTAAACTCTGAAGCATCTTACAGAGAGCGGTTAGTATTCTCACATTTTCGGTTTCATGCCTTCATGTTTAAGAGACTAATCAAATAATGCATGTCAATGAATCTTTTCTTCACATTTCTTAATGGCTTCTCTTCTAGGGTCCTCAAAGCACTTACCCGAAAGTTTAAGTTACATCAAGACGTACCACTTTACTCCATAGCAAACAGATGTCCCCCGAACTTCACTGGTGCAGACATGTACGCATTGTGTGCAGACGCTTGGTTTAATGCAGCAAAGCGCAAGGTGAGTCAGATAAACTAATATCCTCGCTACATGTTAATTCTATCTGATATATGGGGTGTTAAATGGTAAGGTAATTAAGAGCGGAAGTGCATTTATGTTTTATTTCCTTTAAAGTTGGAATATCCACCCATAAACCAGTTAACAAACGAGTTTTGAGACACCCAGGATTTCATATACTGGGATTGAAAACCTTCAAGTGCTCGATGTAGGACCTTGTATTGTCAAAATCATCCTGGACATTTTCTATCGACACTCAATACATGTGTAAATTTTTATCACAATAAACCTAACTAGATAAAGGAATGGTCCTGTATTGACTGATGGTATTTCATGCTCCCTTTCTGGTGCTGACGTTTGGTTTCGTGTAGGCTTTGAGTTCGGATTCAGATTCGTCCCGCACAGATGAACAATCGGACTCTGTTATTGTCGAATATGATGATTTTATCAAGGTATGACAATTGCTCTTCACTATGATTGAAGGAAATGTGAATAGTTATGTGTAGTACTATACAAAGTGCATCTCCATAGCCAGTTTCTGGATTATCGCCTGACTGCGTTGTCCTCCCGTCTTATAGGTCTTAGGCGAGCTTTCTCCGTCGCTCTCCATGGCCGAGCTTAGAAAGTACGAGTTGCTGCGTGATCAGTTCGAAGGAGCTCCCAAGTGAATTCCCATCACATTAAAATGATCTGTGGGGAATCTAGTCTTTGAATCACTTATTATATAATCAAGTGTATATGATATCAGTTTGTACTTCGAGGGTAGAAAAAGAAATATAGAAAACAGAAGAATAAGGAAAGATAGTATTTCCTTGCATGTAGGGTGAGCCTTGGCATAATGGAAATGTTGCTTCTTTGTGACCGAAAGGTCAGGGGTTCAAGTCATGGAAACAACCTTTTTTCAAAGCAAGGGTAAAGCTATGTACGATAGAAGTTCCCCTCCCAACCCTCGTAAAGGCGGTAGACTTGTTGGTTTGGAGCTGCCTTTAATATTTCCGTGCATGTACCATTAATTTGAAAAGGAGGTATTTGTTGATTTATCGCCTGAACTTTAATGTACAATAGGATCAAATTGTCGACTTTAGAACTACATTCTTCATTGGATCATGCTTTTTCTATTTTTTTTCTCTCTGATATTTTAGGTCTAATTCTCGTAGATGACGAGTTTGATTACTTAATTATAGTTGGTTCATTATGTGGCTTACCTCAAGTCTCCACTCCACAATATTGTTGTATCAAAGAAAAGAAAACAAATTGATAGTCTATTCTAAACTAAGAGAAAGGAATTCAAGTATCATAAAGCGTCATAAGGTACACATAAAATGAGGTCGACTTGGACCTATAAATAAATTGGAACAGAGGAAAAGGCATGCCGATTGAGAACGGATGTCCGATAATGGGCATGTACATGTTTCACACAATATTGTAGCACATGAATTATTTGTTAATGCTACACTCTAAACCATAAGGGCATGTTTGATGGTCTAGTTGGAATAGGTTGTGACCAATTAAAATATATTTGAGTTCAGTTCGTTGTTTGTTATGTCAAAATATGAGATGACCGGTTTCAAGTCATGTCTGACCAATCCCTACCAACCCAATCCTATCCAGCCTAACCAATCCCTGCCAATCCAATTTTATTCTTAAGGCCATAGGTCATCCAGCCTTACATTTGTATTATAACACATGATTAGTTGCTATTATATCATGTGACTATACCATATCATAACTTTTCGAAGATGTGTACAAACATTAATTTTTTTTTTTTTGTCTTTTAATAAACGATATTATCTGCATTAAAGAGAGGAGAAATAAAAAATAAAAAAAAATAAAATAAGTGGGGGGTTGGTGGGGCTAAGCCTCACATTGTGCTAGACAATAATGTGGTTCAAATTCGTCTTTAGTGAGAATCGAATTAAGACCTCTTACTTACAAATGAAGAGAAATATTAAGAAACCGTAGTATTAAGTGGCGTGTACAAACATCGTTTAAATTCCATTTCTGATACTAAAATGCTTCTGTTTTTTGTTTTTTGTCAATTGGAAATACTAAAAGAATGCTATTTATGCTTCAATTTGGCGTTTGGAATCTTTGGATGGTCAAATTAAAGAGCACAAATCCAAGCACATTCTTTCATAATTAGCGAGGAGTATATTCCAAAAACCTTGTCCTAATATACATTGAAAGACATGCTTCCCATTTGTAGGACCCAATTATTGCCTTGTACTTTTAATAAAAAATAATTGTTGTTACTTAGTATCACGGTCTAGTGGTATTTCTCTTCATTTGTAAATGTGAGGTTTTAGGTTCGATTCTCTCCAAAAGGCAACTTGAACCACATTATTGCTAACCCATTGTGAGATTAATTCTACCTTCTTCCCTTAGTATAAATAATATCGTTTGTTTAAAAAAATAAAAAATAATTGTTACTATTTTTTTTTTTTAACAAACGATATTATCTAGCTAAGGGAGGAGGTGGGTTAAACCTCACAATGAGTTAGCAAAAATAGAGTTTAAATTTGTCTTTAGCAAAATTCGAACTTAAATTATCTTACTTACAAATAAAGATGAATATCATTATACTGTAGCACTAAGTTGCAATAATTATTGCTATTTATAAGCTTACTAATTACTTGATGCCTTCTGACCGTCCATTTATATACAAAAACATCTGCCTTTACTACTTACTGATTTCATTTTGATTTTCTGATATTTATTGCTAATCATTATCATTAGTCAGTTTCCAAAAAAATAAAAAATAAAAATCATTATCATTAGTCTCCATGATTTACGTCACGAATATTATTCGACTTTTTATATGCAATGAGTCATTTATTAGTATTTGCAAATCACAATTCAATACAACTACATAGATTATTTTTTGAGGAAGTATTACGAGCATTCCAAAAATTTCATTCTACGTTCCTCACAAGTGTATTTTTTTTAATATAAAAAATTTAGAGTGTAGAATAAGATTTTTGGAATGCTAATAACAATTCTTCTTTTTTTTTAATCATAAATACATCTCCATAACGAACCCAATAAAATCATAAAAAAGAAAAGTAATTTATATCTTACAGACTCTAAGAGCACATGAAAAGTTTTATGCAAACAAATCAACCCCATTTACTCGCCCGCATGAAGTTGTAATGGGACATCATTTGATATCAAACTCATCGTAAAAATGTGTTATACATGCACTCGTGTAAGTCAAACATAAGGTGTTCTCTAATTAAGTAGACATAGTACCGCTGATCGTGCACAAAAAGATCAAAGAACTTTGGTTACGTACATTGTTAACTTATGGGACAAAAAGCACCCGCATATTTTTGTCTCAATTCTCAAGTGCAAATGTATTTGTCATTTAGTATTACAGTTTAGTGGTATTTCTCTTCACTTATAAATGACGAGTTTTAGGTTCAATTCTCACAAAATGCAAATTTGAACTACATTATTACTAGCCCATTGTGAAGTTTAACTTATTTACTTACTCCCTTAATATAAAAAATATCGTTTATTAAAAAAAAAAAAAATGCAAATGTACTTTGGAAAAGAAAAACAAAACACATGCTGCTTTAGGATGGGCCTCTCATGTCACATGCCTCGTGTATTTCGTGACTTTCATTCTTCACAGTGGCGTTTCCTAGTTTGGTTTAACAAAATAATGTTTGTCGATTGAGAGAGATTACAAAACGAGATTACTTACTGCAGTGTTCCGAGTCACTAATATGAAATCTTACAAAAAAAAAAAAAATACACATTATTTTATATTACTATGCGAATCATACGATAATGAGCAGCTGATCTTTTCTTGAAAAATATATTTAATAAAATAATGACTTTTTAAAGGGAATTAAAATAATGGCATTAAAAAATAAAACCTCACTTTAAAAGCAAGCATTGTGCACAAGAACGGAATTGGAAAAGGAAAAACTGCATATGTGATAACGAAATTGACAGCAAGAGCATCGGATGGTATTTTGTGGATAATCTATGTAAATGCTCCCAACCCATTATGTGGGTCCCTTCATATTTGTGGCGTGGTTATGTCTGTCTGTATAGACGGAAATGGCTCTTCTCCAAATCCCTTCCATCTGAGCCCACTTAGTATAAAATTTAGGTCTTTTAAATTTGATTCAACGACTAAAGTTATTATAATTTTTAATAGAGCCTTTTGTTTTTAGTCGTTGGATCAAATTTCAAGAGCCCGGATTTTGTGCTCAGGTGGAAGGGATCCGGAGATGATCCATTTTCTATATAGATGACAAAAAGAGTGAAGTTTTTACAATATTTAAATTGTCAGTCGCTAATGAAGATTTTTTTGAACAAAATATATTACCTACATCGAGGGGAAGGAAATGAGCTTAGTTTTACAGTAGGCTAGCAATAATGTGGTTCAAATTCGCCTTTAGCGAGAGGTGTTATGTTCAATTCTCGACAAATGTGAATTTGAACCACATTATTATAGTCAAGCCCATTGTAAAGCTTACCACTCCCCCACCCCCTTAATGTATACTATTGTTTGTTAAAAAAAAAAGGAAAAAAAAAAAGAAAAAAAAAAACATGTAGGGTACTTAGTAAGTTAATTATTTTTTAAAATATATTTTAATAAAAAAAATAAAATTTAAAATAAATTAAATTAAAACAAAAAAGTTAAATAATAAAAAAATACTCCTAAGTTGATAAGCACGAGTTAGGAATAATTCTTCACGATGGGGTTTCCTACTTTGGTTTTAGATATTCTTCCAATAACAATAACAAAATAATGTTCTTCCAATAACAATAACAAAATAATGTTTGTCGATTGAGAGAGATTTTTACGAAACGAGATTATTTACTACAGTGTTTCGAGTCATTAATATAAAGCTTTACAAAAGTAAAATTACACATTATTTTATATTACCGTGTAAATCACACGATGGTTAGTCTCACCTGCCATTAGCAGCTGGTCTCTTTTTGAAAAATATATATAATAAAATAATGACTTTTTAAAGGGAATTAAAATAATGGCATTAAAAAATAAAACTTCACTTTAAAAGCAAGCATTGTGCACAAGAACGGAATTGGAAAATAAAACAACTGAAATTGACAGCAAGAGCATAAGATGGTATTTTGTGGATAATCTATGTAAATGCTCACAACCCATTATGTGGGTCCCTTCATAATTGTGGCATAGTTTTATCTGTTTATATAGACGGCAAAAAGAGTAAAGTTTTCATAATATTTAAATTGCCCTTCTTTAATGGAGATTTTTTTTGACAAATGATAGGTAGGTAGACAGGCTCAACTTCATAGTAGGTTAGTAATAATGTAGTTCAAATTCCCCTTTGACGGATAGACCTTACGTTCAATTCAATTCTCGCCAAAAGTAAATTTGAATCACATTATTATGGCAAGCTCATTGACTCACTTTCCTACCCCTTAGTGTATACTATTGTTTGTTAAAAAAAACATGTAGGGTACTTAGTAAGTTAATTGTTTTTTAAAATATATTTTAATAAAAATAATAAAATTTAAAATAAGTAAAATTAAAACAAAAGAGTAAAACAATAAAAAAAATACTCGTAAGTTGATGAGCACGAGTTAGGAATAATTCAGACTATCATTTCAAGTAAGTAAACATATGTTAGCTATTTTAACATTTTGCAGTTACAATGAATGTAAAAAGGAAGGCAATGATTTGAAAATATATTTTAACTATTTCAAAGTACGTGTTTGAACACTGTAGACATCGAAATTTCAGTAAAATAAATGTTAACCAATGTATTAAAATTACAACATTTATTTACTTCACCAACCTCACACACTTACTTCACCTACAACCTCTACTTACTTCACCTACAACCTCCACTCACTTCACCTACAACCTCCACTCACTTCACCAAAAAAATGAATGGTGGTGATTCACTCTCAAAGCCTATAAATAGGCTTCTCCATCAAGAGGAAGGAAAAACCAATTCACAAATACATTTCTCTACTCCCAAAATGGAAGAGAATACGCCCCAGAGGGGGGACCAAAACCTGGAAGCCTTAAAGTTCTAAAGCTCTCAAGAAAATCCCGAAGGATCAAGAAAGCACTCTTCGTTCTTCGTCAAATCCTCCTTCAAGATCAAGCCCCAACGGCCCTTGAAGAACTCCCACCAACTCAAGATCAAGCCCCGACGGCCCCTTGAAGAAAGTGTTCATCATTCATCATCCGTTCATCCTAAGATCAAGCCCCAACGGCCCTTTGGATCAACAACCTTAACAAACCCATACACCCATTCTTCAAGATCAAGCCCAACGCCCCTTGAAGATTCATTCATCAACTGTTCATCCTTAGATCAAGCCCCGACGGCCGTTTGGATCAACAACTCGTCCACAAACCTACACCCTACGAAGATAGAATCAGGGGACCAAAACCTTGAAGCCTTAAAGTTCTAAAGCTCTCAAGAAAATCCCGAAGGATCAAGAAAACACTCTTCGTTCTTCGTCAAATCCTCCTTCAAGATCAAGCCCCAACGGCCCTTGAAGAACTCCCACCAACTCAAGATCAAGCCCCGACGGCCCCTTGAAGAAAGTGTTTATCATTCATCATCCGTTCATCCTAAGATCAAGCCCCAACGGCCCTTTGGATCAACAACCTCAACAAATCCACACATCCAATCGTTCTTCAAGACTAAGCCCAAAAGCCCTTGAAGATCTGCTCATCCATCAACCTTCAAGATCAAGCCCAAAAGTCCTTGAAGAAATCCATACACCCATTTTTCAAGATCAAGCCCAACGCCCCTTGAAGATCCGTTCATCAACTGTTTATCCTAAGATCAAGCCCCAACGGCCCTTTGGATCAACAACCTCAACAAACCCATACACCCATTCTTCAAGATCAAGCCCAACGCCCCTTGAAGATCCGTTCATCAACTGTTCATCCTTAGATCAAGCCCCGACGGCCATTTGGATCAACAACTCATCCACAAACCTACACCCTACGAAGATAGAATCAGATGACCAAATTTGAGAGAGATCGTAACCCCAAAATCATTAAACACAAAAATATTATTTTTGTACACGTATTCTTGTTTCTTGTTTCAGGAATTTTTCGTGTTCACAAACACTTCTTCTATGTTCACCGGCAAATAAATAAATTTTAAATTAAGTTCATATTAAAATGAATGACCGACTAACATATTATCTGATGAACAAATTTTAGTATATATTGTATCACAAAACTCAAATTTTCCAATTTGTCCTTGAGAATTCAATAATCTTGTATTGATTTCAACCAACGGTTATTATACAAAGCTCAAAAAACAACATTGAAATAACTAACAATTTGTCACACATGAGTTACAGTGAATTATTGCTTCCGATAACTAAATTGAAATTAAAAATAAATAAATAAATAAACTCCAGACATGACAACCACATAAAGATAGGGACATTTTTGTCTTAAAATATATGTAAGCATGGGAAATGAGTCATTTCCGGATCCCTTTCATCAAATTCACCCAATCAATCAATTTAGATATTTGAAATTTGATCAAACGACTATAAACAGGGAATCTTTTAAAAATTATAATAATTTTAGCTATTATATCAAATTTTAAAGATCCGAATTAAATTGATTGGGTGTATTTTATGGAAAAGAACCGAAGAGCATCCCTTTCCGTAAGCATAGACCGGTCAACCAGTTGAGGTTTGCTGTCTCCAGTATCCACCAAACCCACTTGGTGCGTGCTTCTTTCTCTTTCAATATTATTATTATTATTTTAATTATTTTCTTCTGTGAAACACTGTGGTAAATACTAAATAATTCCTTTTTTTAATTAATTTCGAATTTATATTTTTCGTTTTTGATTTTCCAGTGTTGCTCTGCTCTAATTTTTCTTTTTTTTTTTTACTTTTTTTTTTCCACCTATTTAAGTCGTTTTTTGCAGTACGGAAAAGTCCTGTTTGGGGGGATAGGTATAAAAGAACATGCTTGATTCGCCAGCTGACAAGTGGATAAATGGTAGAGTGTTTTTTCTCCCCCACGCGCTTGGATTCTATCGAGTTTGCTTTTGTGCCTCGAGCTTGCAATAGGGCGGCTTGTTCGGTGGCTTTGTATGTTAAACCGTAATGAAGGTTACCGTAGATCGAGATTATTGTTTCCTAAATTTTTATTCGATATTTTTGTTGAGGATGTAAATATTGTTATCTGAATTGATTAATAAACTATCCGATTTGACCAAAAAAAAAAGACAAAGTTGCTGCATACAAAATAAATTTTTTTTTTTAAATGAGACAATTAATAGCAAGTCACGATGTTACAATCTAACATACCAGATAGTTCAAAACAAGATCCTAACAAATCAATTGCTCAGGTTACAATTTCTCAACTTAACATGCCAACTAGTTCAGAGTAATATTCTACTATTCAACATTGCATGCCAAATGTTCACATCTAGTCCCAATTACTAGATTTTAACTGATAAATGACTAAATTTACAGTCTGGCACCATGATGTGCCAAATAGTTCAAACAAGATTGTTGAACCAATAATTCAAATTTATAGTTTGGCAACATGACACGTCAGATTGTTAAAATATGATTATCTTGATCTTATGATTCAAATTGAGAGTCTAGAAACTTAGCATTTCGAGAGTCCATACGAGATTATGTTAAATAAATGATCCTTGTTTACAGTCTGACAACACAAAATATCAGGTACTTCATGCAAGATTTGACTAATAAAATAATCCACATTTATAGTATGTTTTCCTCTAATTCAAAAACGAAATTACTCTTCTCGAAACGCTATCTACATATTATTCCAAGTATAACAATCTATACAAGGTACCATTTAAGAAATTGTAAATATATTTTTAAAGTAACTCAGTAATGCTTTTATTGATTATTTATTCCAACGTTAGTTTTTAATTTCATTACAACCTACGTTCAAGTAATTATAGAAACTCGATATAAAATCCAGCATGAAAAATAATCCATATAAACATATATTATATGAAAACACATATTTTTGGTAATCAAAAGTTTAGAGATAAGGGAGACTATTCTATTACAGGACATACCACAAGTCTCTTTGAGGACTTACGTAAGAGTCCTAGCCCATTTTTTAGTTTTTGCAGGTCGCCAACCAAGAGGAATTGCCAACAACGGTACTCGAACCTAGATTTTAATTTATAATAAAAAACGATCCTTACTAACTCAACCAACTATCGTTGACTTATATGAAATAGATTTCATAACGACATTTTGCTCGTACGTTTTAACTAATTAACAAACTTGTAATCTATTGTAGAATATTCTTGCTATCACACTACTACAAAAATCACCTGTACTTCACAATTAGAACACTTCACCTATGGAAACTACATTTTTTTTCTCAGGGCCGAAAAAGGGAGAAGCGTGCAACCACGCGCGTATTCTTGCGTCTCAAACTATAAATTCTCAGTCTTTCACAACAGGGCCATTACATAAAAAAGAGGAAATATAGGGGCCAAAACGAAATAAAAGGAAATATGTAAACGGTGTATGCTGGTTAGATCCTGGTTCTTTCCTAATTCTACGTGGACACATAAATTACAAAAATTAATATTATTGCCAGAAAAATATGATTAATTAATTAATTTTTGCTTCGAGCGAAAGAAAATAAAAATAATCAGAAATTAAGAAACCGGCTGCTGTAAACACCAAAAACCAGAGAGAGAGAGAGAGAGAGAGAGAAAGAGGAGAGAGAGAGAGAGCCCTGCTGAATTAAATTTTCAGCTCAAAAGAATTTACACGCAGAAAGCGTCTCGGAAAAGCATAAGATTGACGCTGTTGGCGAAATCGGAGCTTTTAGAAACCCAATTGGGTTTGTTTAATTTTATAAATTCGTTTTTTAATTCGGGAAATTTTGGAAGATTTGAATTTTGGGATTTGGGGTTATTGATTTTTGAGGGTGTTTGTGTGATCGGGTGGGAATTTGATTGATAGGGATTTTGGATTTTGTTGAATGGGTCGTGGTTTGATTAGTAGTTGAAGAATTTGAGAGAGAGAGATTTGTGGATGATTTCTGTGGGGACTAGGGATGCAAGGAAGGGGATAGAATTAGGGTTTGCAGGTAGGATAGAGATGGAGGATACTGAGCTTGAAGAAGGCGAAGCTTGCTCTTCCCACATCAATGAATACGATTCCAACATCGATGTCGATGTTGCTCTCTCTTACATCGTAAGCATATAGAAACACATATATGTATTTATACATGTAGATTTGGATATACATCTGTTTATGCTGCTTAAAAGTTTGATCCTTACATGAATATCGGTTTTGAATTGCTCGAATTTTTTTTGGGTTGACTTGTATGGTGTGTAGATCCGAGCTAATGGAGTTTGATTGAAATTGAATTTTACTTTGATTATGTTAAGAATTTAAGGGCACGTAATGGAACGAGAACTTTTTATTGAATTAAATTTGAGTAGAAATCTCTTACTTGAGCTTAAGATGCTTGAAGACTTGATATTTGCTTTCAGGGAGTGGAGCTGAAGTTTAGGACTTTGTTACTTAGCTCATGGTTGTTGTAATGTACTTGCAGTGTTAACATATCGTATTCGTCCACTTTGTAATGTAAGGATGTATCCCTCTTTGACTTATGGTCTGGCATGAAAATGCTGTTTTGAGGGGTTGGATCATGCGAGTAATTGGTTTTTGCGCTGAACTTACTGGTTATTATAACTGTTTAACGTGCCATATAATGTGCCATGAAAACGATTCAGTTTTGGAATCCATATTGATGTACTGTGTATTTATGAGTTATATGGGATTGTAAAATCTGAATGTTAGAATCAAGTTTTGTAGAATTTATCTACGTTAGCTTCAAATGCGATGGGTGACCTTTTGGAATTTGAAACTGGGGTTTTGAGATTCTGATACTTGTTTAAGTGTTGTTGTAGGGTCATGAAGTGTGATTGCTTTAGGTAGTTAATATTTGGTAGCTCGACAATTTCAAATCTTAAATCATAAAGATGCCTAATCTTATGAAAAGCGTTATTGAAGTATAACCGTCTTGTTTCTAGCTCTTATTACTTTGCGTCTCTTTAGACGAGCTTTGCATTTTAATGACAGATACTGCTCTCTCTGGTATTAGGATGATAAAATTCAGGATGTTTTGGGACACTTCCAGAAAGAATTTGAAGGTGGAGTTTCTGCGGAGAATTTGGGTAAGTCAATTTAAGAGGATTACATTATCTCTTATGCTTGAGAGATTCATTAATTTTAAGTTCCTTCTCTTTAAGTAACGAGTTGGCAATCAATACATTGCAACAGGGGCAAAGTGGGGTGGGTATGGCTCATTTTTACCTTCCTATCAGAGGTCTCCAGTGTCGTCTCATCCAAAGACTCCGCAAAAAGTTCAGAACTGCAGCTTACTCAAATCTCCCAACAATTTGAAACTTGAGGTATCAACTCTCAGCATATCATTTCCTACTTATATCTAGTTCTGTAGACAAACCTTTGTCTTGTAGTGGTTTATTTGACAATTATCAGTGTACTTGAGCATCCTTCATTATTTTTCTACACAGGCTGGTCAACGTAACAACGCAGTTTGTTATAATACACCTCAGTCAGTGGGAGTTGGACCTGCTTCTACAGGTTCCACTTCGCTTGTTGCACCAAAGGCACCCTCAGCAAATGATCCAGTCAAACAAGAAGGAAGTGTGTCATTAATTCAAGCTGACCAGTACGCTCCTCGGCATGAATCTGCAAACAAGAAAGATATTAATTCATCAGACCAGAAAACACTGAAGGTGCGACTTAAAGTGGGATCGGATAACTTGTCAACACGAAAAAATGCTATCTACAGTGGGCTTGGTCTTGATGCCACATCGTCTTCCTCAGTAGATGATAGCCCTTCCGAGAGTGAAGGGATATCTCATGAGCCTCAAGATGCCCCATTTGAATCTCCCACCAGTATTCTTCAGGTGAATCATCTCCCTGTAATATTCAGATGTTTTCTGTTTCTGAAATAGTGTGCTTAATCTAAAACATTTCTTTTGGCGGTGCTCTGGAGCAGATTATGACTTCCTTTCCCATGCATGAGGATATGATGTCACCTCTTCACGATGACCTCATTTACTTAATTGAAAAGGAAAAGCTCCTAAAAGAGGGTAGAGTGAATGGAAATCATACCATGGAGGGAGGTGGGAAAGTGTCAGGATCGAGGAAAACAAAATCGGTTGAAAGAAATGATTTGTCAGCAGAATCAAAGAGTGGGAAAAATAAGGATGGAACTGGGCTTCTGTCAAAGAAGGAACATGACATTGACATGTTTGCTTGTGAGGAGCTTGTTTCTAAAACCTTGAAGCTCCCACTTCTATCTAGTTCATTTTCTACTGTCAATGATGTGATAAAGAGCAAAGAAATGGATAAGAAAACTTTAGTGAGGGATAAGGTCTTCCCTGGTCAAGCAGAAGATGAACCAATGGAGCCAATTTCCACCCAAGAGGATGGCTGGGTTGAAAAGCGAAAAGCCAATTTGGCTGGAAAGGTTCAGGAAGATAGAAAAGTGAATGTGAGTGTGGATGTTTTGGTTCATCCAAAGAAAGAGGGCCATTGCAGAGTAGAGAAGACTTATGAATCGGTAAAAGGTGACTTAAATGTTTCCAAAGGGAGGAAAGCTCTAAATACTGAAGTCATGGACCATTCAAAGCAGAAAGTCAATCAGAAGGCTACATCACATGAGGTAGATGATAGAAGACTATTTTCTGGGAAGGAGTATCCAGTACCTGGGGAGAAAAACAAACAGAAGGAAAGTCACAGGAACCCAGTTGCTGAGTTTCCAAAAGAAAGCTCAAGGGTTGGTTCTTCTTCAGCGCCCAAAATGAAGGGCACTCTTGCAAATAGTTCTAATATTGATCAAAGCAGGGATACATATAGAGATTTGTTTGGGGATATAGACGAAAAGAACCAAATGAATTTATCTGAACTGCTGTTTGAAGATAAGCTTAAGGAATCTGATGCTGTTGCAAAAAGCACATCTGCAGTTAACAGTGCATCAAGGGAGAGACAAAGTGGCAATAAATTTGATAAACCATCAATTGCAGACTCATATCCTATGATGGCTTCAAATATAGCCCCACGCTCTGGAAATGGGCCTGTGTCTGCTGTGCCTCCTGCTACGGGGGCTCCTGCACTGATAAAAGATAATTGGGTGTGTTGTGACAAGTGTCAGAAATGGCGGCTTCTTCCATATGGTACAAACCCGGAGAGCCTACCTGAGAAGTGGCTATGTAGCATGCTTAATTGGCTGTAAGTTCCTTTATCATAGGCATTTTCTAGCCTATCTATCACTATGTTCATTACAGTACATAGTATATCGCTGCATCTACAAAACCTGTAGTGGTATACTGATGTATGCCATTTTATAATTTGTGACTGTTCATTCCAATCTCTCTCGCTTTCGATATCTCTGAAGCTCATCTCTTGATTCAAATGTAGGCCTGGGATGAATCGGTGTAATGTAAACGAGGAGGAAACAACAGAAAAGACGAAAGCTCTAATTGCACAGTACCAAGTTCCTGCCCCTGAGAATCAAAATAATCTGCCCAGAAATCCTGGTTTAATGGAGGGAGTGGCATTGCCTAAGCCTCGAAACCCTGACCAAAACCTTGAAAATTTTGGTTTGCCTGCCATGCCTAGTGGTGGAAAGAAAAAAATTGGAGCAAAAGAATTGCCAAATGCAACTAATAAAGATGGTTCCATTCAGTTTCCAAACTCTATGAAGAAAACCATGCAGGCATCGGTGAAGAGTAGAAGCTTGAATGATGTGAATCAGTCTCCACTGCCAAGTGAACCTGATTTGCAGCAGCTAAGCAAGTCCAGTGACATGGCAGTGGAGAAACGAAAACACAAGTACAGGGAGAAGCATAGAGATTTAGAGCGCTCTACTGGGGGAGGTACTGTATGAAACAGCATTTTTTTTTTTTTTTTTGGGTGCTTTTAAGACTTCCTTAATTAATGTGAATGCTATTTACGTACTAATACAGCATGTCAAACAGGTGACTTCAAGAATTTAAAGATAAAGAATAGAAGAGACTCTGATCCAGATTCTTCTAGAGCTTCCAAGAAAATCAAGACTGAAGTTAAACATATCAATGATGAAGGATGGGCATCAGACTACAGTGGGGCAGTTGGGGAGGTAGGTCCTAGCTCAAGTGGTGGTTTTCTGACTGCTGCTGCAGGGAAAGATCAAATTAAGAACAGGTCACATGCCGCTTCTATTACAAAAGCAAAAGATGAAGCTTTCTTAAATAGTCGATCCTTAGATGTGGGAAACATTGATTCTAAAGGTAGATCAAAAAAGAGAAAACTGAAGGAATCCTCCGATTCTCAAATTCATATGGGTTCCATTCCAGCTACAGGGCATTATGTTGAGGATCATTCAGTCGCCGTGAAGGAGGAGTTTAGTGAGAACTACCGCAGGAAAGAAAAGAAGGCAAGGTCTTCTAAATCCGATGGGAAAGAGTCTAGTGCAAGCAAAGGAAGTGGTAGAACAGACAAAAAAAGCAGCCATGCAAAGAACCAACAACATAGAAAAGATATCGTTAGCAGCTTAACTCACCGGAGTAGGAATGATGTGGATTCCTTGAAAAAAGATTTGGGATCTGTACAGGTTCCTATGGCTGCAACTTCAAGCTCCTCCAAAATCTCTGGCTCCCAGAAAACCAAATCCAGCTTTCAGGAAGTTAAAGGTTCACCTGTAGAATCTGTCTCATCTTCACCTATGAGAATATTGAATCCTGATAAGCTTACATCAGTACGCAGGGACCTCATGGGAAAGGATGAATCACAAAATGCTGGTCATTTTGCCATAGGTAGCCCAAGAAGGTGCTCAGATGGCGAAGATGATGGTGGGAGTGATCGATCTGCAACAGCAAGGAAGGACAAAGTCTCCACTGCGGCTTATCATGGGGCCCGTGAGTCTTCTGTGCTTGATTTCCAGGACAGAGAGAATGGAAAGCATTATCACTCTAATGGATCGCACCCAAGAAAGTCAGGGAAGGGATACTCTTCTTCACTGTCAAAGGACAAGAACAGGAGCTTTGAATCTGATTTGGACATTGGTGAGGCCAAGAATTCTAATGTTCTCAGTGAACAGAAAGATCATTCACCCTCCCATGGAATAAAACCCGGGGATGGTAAAAACAAGTTGCAGGAGAAATTTGGGTCTAAATCTGGTGAAACTGAGAACAAATATGTCAGCAAGAAAGATGTTACTGGAAAATCTTCCATTGAGAGCAGTAAAGGGGAAGGTCAGTCGAATTTTGGGGGGCATGATGGCCCAGATGTTAAGCCAGAAACCATTTGCAAAAAAGATGCAATTTCTACTCCCAAGCAGAATTCACTGCAAGATTGTGATGGTGAAAAGTCATCAAAGATTCCTTCTGAAAAAACTGAACGAGTGGATGCAGGCTCAGTTAGGGGGAGGTCACTACCCTTGCCACCCTCTGGTGGATTTCAAAATGAGATTACGGGTCGTTGTCCCCGACCAGCTGTGGGTTCTCAAAAAGGTAATGGTGCAGATAGCTCACAAGTTGATGCCTCTGAAGGTAATGATGCTCTGAAGCAAATACAAACCAGAAGGGTTGATAATCAGAATGGAGCTCAGTATATCAGTTCAAGGCATCTTGCACAGAATGGGCACAGGGCCAGGGATATTGATGCCCCTAGTCCAGTTAGAAGGGATTCCGGCAGCCAGGCTGGTACTAATGCTCTGAAAGAGGCTAAAGATCTAAAACATCTTGCTGATCGCGTCAAGGTTTTAACCATCGTATTTTTATGATTAGATGTTGCTTTTCTCCTTTCTGTGATAATCACGTGTAATACTAATCCTTGCAGAACGCCGGGTCTTCCGAAAGTACAGGGCTTTATTTCCAAGCGGCTGTCAAATTTCTTCATGCTGCATCTTTGTTGGAGAACATTGATAGTGCCAAGCATATTGACATGACTCAGTGCATGCAAGTGTATAGTAGCACCGCGAAACTATGCGAGTAAGTCAAATTTGAGCCGTGTTAATACTTATTTTCTCGTGGCACATGCACTGGTTTTGGGTCTTAGTGATCATATCTGTTGACTTGTGCAACCTTGCTGTGAGTCCTCCTCTACCCTTTGTGGAACCCTGCATGTGCATTGGGATCCATAATATGGTTGTCCGCAATTTTAGGTGGTACTTTCAACTATATTTTTGTGGTTTTTACCATCATGTATTTGGACTTGCATCGAAAGCCCTTTTGGATTGGTTGGGAGGGGTGACAGAGAAAGTGTACTTTTGGGGGTACGCATAGCATTAGCTCTTAGGATGTAGGGAGTGATCTTCTTATACTGTTGAAGCTGTCATCTGTCTTTTGCATGTGGGATGTGCTTTTGGGCCGTGCTAGGTATTGATTGTGTCGTCTTTGGTCATTAGAATAGTTATTGGCATGTACTGTAGTGGCACGTATAGGAGCCATTCCTATTTTTTAAGTGTGTTCTTTGCAGGCTTTTATATTCTAATGGGTTCTGGAGCTTTCATGCCTTTTATGCTTTTCCTTGTTAATTAAAAATTATCTTATAGGTTTTGTGCACATGAATACGAGAAAGCCAAGGATATGGCTGCTGCGGCTTTGGCCTACAAATGCATGGAAGTGGCTTATATGAGGGTGATATACTCCTCGCATGCCAGTGCAAGCAGAGATCGTCTTGAGTTGCAAACAGCTTTACAATTGGGTCCTCCTGGTAAATTGACCAGCGTCCTAAGTGAGCTGTTATTTGGTGCTAGAGGAGCTGCAAGGCTCTTGGTAGCCTTGTTCTGAGTTGCTGCTAATTTGATATCCGTCTTGTTGCTTTTCTATCAGGTGAATCTCCTTCTTCCTCTGCCTCTGATGTTGATAACCTAAACAACCCCTCAACGTTAGACAAGGTTGCCTTACCCAAGGGCGTTAGCTCTCCCCAAGTTGCTGGAAATCATGTTATTGCTGCCCGAAACCGTCCCAATTTTCTCCGGATGCTCAATTTTGTAAGTTTATGTAGATCCTATTCTGAAACTTTAATTTGTTTCCCTTGTACTGTTGCACATTTTCATCAGAATTATTTTTCTAAATCTTTAGTACGTATAACGTGGTCAGAGAAGGGCATGAACAAGAATTGACTGTCAATTTATTTAGGAATGGGTATTCTCTTTTCACAGTAGAGAAGTGTGGACGATGATGAACATTTTGTAAATATGATTTCTTGCAGGCTCAGGATGTAAATTTTGCAATGGAAGCGTCGAGGAAATCTATGCTTGCATTTGCAGCTGCTAATACAAACACGGGAGATGCTAAGCGTGCAGAGGGTATATCTGCCATTAAAAGGGCTCTTGACTTTCACTTCCAAGACGTGGAGGGATTACTACGTTTGGTACGGCTCGCGATGGATGCTATCAGCCGTTAAAAAAGGCAAGTAGTTGTGGGATGATTCAACCCTAGCAAAAGGTCTATTGGTGAATCCTTGGTCTCATGCCTTAAGGAAGGCGGAAAACGAGTCTGGTCTTGATACTTCTGCTGAACTGCTCGGAACATCTGTTGAGCGACTGATTGTTTCTCTTCATGTTTCAAATACAGCGAACGCCTAGTCATTTTATTTTATGTGGTCTCGAATCTGCTTTCTAGCACTGACAAGTCATCGTTAAGTACGGCTCTGATGAAAAGATTCTGGAGCAGCTTCTGAAAGTGGATTTACTTCATCAAGAATGTGAGGGGTGATATAATAGTTGTATATAAGGACGGGAGAACCGAGTTCTAAAATCAATAGGGGGTTTGTTTTGAGTCCCAAAACCAGAACTTACAGCTTTGGAGATTCTTTATTGTTGAGACTGTTAACTTATCTTGATAATTCGTTATATTGAACTTTGTGGAGAAGACTGGCAGCTGCCAGTGTGTGCGCATACTATCTGATCTTGATTCAACAGTTGGGACCACACCGACACTGTAGAAAAGGGTGGAAAAGATGGAAATCGTAGGTATGCTGTTTTTTCTAATAGATAATCTGTATTTCCCTGTCAAACCTTTCAGTTACCATTTGCACTTTTTTGTCTGAATTTGATTTTGATACGTGTTACATGTGCAGGTTGTCTTCACTTTTGTTGTAGTTAGGATATCTTCTTTGCGTTAATAGAGACGAAATCAGATGAAAAAGGAAAAGAAAAAAACATTATCAGCGAATTATTATCACTGTTATGCATGTTAGCTCGAACCTGCTGCGCTTGCCTGAGTTTCTTTCCTCAAAGGTTTGTTAGCCGTAACTGTTGGTGGAAGTTTGATGCTTCATTCTAAGTGCATTCATCTCTAACTCTGTCTATTTTCACTTTATCTTGCCAGTGGCGACAATGTATATATACTATTCATTGAATCGGGATTATTGAAGAATCTGCACGTGTTTCCGTCTGTAAAGAGAAGGGGATCGGTTGGATATTATTAACTCGGTCCTTCAGATCTAACAGGTAAGGTTCTAATGATTTAGCAACGTAATCTTTTTTGTCGACTTCAGATAATTAAAGATATATTTGCATACATGAGAGGAGGGCAGGATTGAGCCGAATTACTCTTCTTCTGTACCCTTCCCTTTCGTCTTTACTCTTGATTCTCCTTTGATTTAATTCAATCCAAGGGCTAGAGAAAGAGAGAGGAGTGTCGGGAAGTAGAAAATCACTTTCCCGTTTATGTGGCATGTACGAGAGATGTTCTAGGGTTTTAAGTAAGAATGCAACAAATCCAGAGACGTGTGACTGATCGCTATTGTTAGTGCAAGTCTTGTAGATTGAATTTGAGGAGCGTATAATGTTTTGCTAACCAAACTGGGTCTCTGCTTGCAGGTTGAGCAGCGGGGATAGTTGCGATTTCTGCAGCTCTAGCGAGTAGACGTATGAATTCGGTGTGATATTCTCGTTTTGAATTTTGCCTGATGTGATGTGGATAGTATAGTTTCCCAACAGTTAGTGATTAAACGATTGTTTAGTGAGAGAAATAACATTTGTTTAGGTTTACACAATAATGTTTAAAATCAGTTCAGTTAGCGATGGTTATTATCCGGGTTTTATAAATTATTCATGGAAAAAAGCCGGAAATGTCAACGGGAGATTTTGAGTGCTCTCTTTTCTGTTCAGTATTTTATGCTCTAAGACGGAAAAATACATTTTGTAGGTTTTTATAGGCCGCAACATATCTAGAATTTCTTCCATGAATTTTATGGTGAAAAATTGTGACTATAACTCAGTAATTCTTGGCTACCGAGTACTACGGTCTGGTGATATTTTTCTTCACTACAAGCGAGAAGTCTCAGGTTCGATTTCCACAAAATGTGAATTTGAATCATATTATTGCTAATCCTCTCTTAATGTAGATAATAATATCGTTTGTTTAGAAAAAATAAAAACTCGTAATTTAGTGAAAATGGAAATTGTTGAGTTTTTGCAAGACATTTTGTGTGCACGGTAAAGAAAATATTAGTCGGGGCTCGGGCCATGGGAAGGCGAATATCATGCGGAATGTAGTGAGTTATAGTTAATGGTTTTGAGACCAACAACTCACCCCTAAATTACATGGTCACTTGGCGACCAACGAATGCTTTTAATGTTTCAAACTCAACTGTTGAATTTGATATCAAACAAAGAATGAACGAATGAGTTTTTAATGTTTTAAACCCAACTCTTAATATGACATCAAATCAATCTGAGCGACCATGTATCCTTAGTCGTTAGGTAACAAAGAGAACGGAACTCACGAAACATATCTATATTCCCTTTCCCATACATCAATCGAACCTCTCCAAACCCACTTGTGTTAAAAAGGAAACTTTTATAGTGAAGAAGCATAAACCGAAAGAGAAAAGGTTAACACTGGTTTTGGGCTTGTGCTTTTAAATTGATTAAAAACCCTTTTAAAGAAAATATTTTTGAATTCCAAAAACACAAAGTATTTTTTGCAAGAAACATCAGTTATATATTTTTTCCAGAAAACACCTTATGTGCTTTTCTAGAATTTACTTGCAATTTTATTAAGGATCGTTTCTAAAAAAAATTTCATCAAAAGCACTTCCAGCATTTTAAAAACACTATCAAACGAGCTCTTAGCCTTCTAAAGGCCTTCTAAAGGTCGTTAAGCAACCACGAAAACACTAAATAGCAGTACAAAAATCTTAATATTATTGCCAATAATAATATTCCCCCCCCTAAGTTAGAAAAACTTAGATAATGGATCAATTGCACAAAAAGTCGTCTGAAAAATCCTAGCATTTCTAAAAGAGCTGCACACAATATACAGCAGATCTCTCGGGTCTCAAATCCGAAGACGAAGAAGAAGAAGAAACTATGGCTCGAGCTTTCTGATGAGGGTGTTCAACCAGTCCCTCCTACACCCAAGCAATCGAATCAGGCAAGATACCTGAACATGTTGGGGTTTTCCTTGTCCCTCTCCAGGTAGTCGCGAGTGATGAGGTCTTCAATTCGCTTCTTAATTGCTTTGATGTCGGGCTGCACATTTCAAGTCCGCCCATAACCGTTGCCGGAACGGATTAAATGGGAACAAAAGAGCACAGAATATATAGATACAGATACGGGAGGCAAAATGTCTATATGCGAACACCAACGTAAACTGAAAAGTGCATCCAATGACAAACATAATGTAGTACCTTGAACATTTTTCCTAGCTGCTCAACGCACTCCAAGACTAATTGTTGATGACCCAAAACTTTCCGACTCTTCATAATCCTAACAATTGCAGCATCGATAGCATATCTCCGGTCTTTGTCAACATCTTCAATCACTTTCTTCCTTTCATCTACGGGTGGGAGAGGAATCTAAGGATAACAAAACAGCCATAGTTAATGAATCTTCAGCTCTCAGAAAAAGAATGAAGTGGAAACAAGTACAGGGATCTCAGACCTTGATTCTTCTCATTTTATCCGTGAACTTGTAGTTGAATTCAAAGCTGTCGTTCGTTGAGATGGTCTTTGAATTTGGCTCCTTGATGAGAATCTTGTACTTGGCACATGAGAGCGAATGAAGCAATCTAACCAAGTCGTCATGAGTAAGGTTCAACTGAGTCAATATTTCTGAATAGCTCAATTTATCAGCGCTGTTGAAGAGGAGCAAGAGAGCAGCCTGTGAAAAATACAAGCAACACAACTTATAGTCCCCGTACTCGAATACTCTTGAAAAAGTGACATTCTGCCAATGGCCAAAATAAATCAAGCAAAATATTGTGGAATAACCTGATAGGTTGACACGATCAATTCAATGGGTCTGGTGTCAAACTTGCCAGTAACATTGCACGTGCCCAATGAGTAAATCCATGTAAGTTTCCGGTGTTTCGTTTTTGTTTCATAGAATCCCTTGAAAACTTCAACACATTTCACCTGAAATAGATATATACGCCAAATATCTATTCATCAGGTATACCATATTTGGGAACGTGTATTTCCAAGCACAATCCATATTTGCAGTGGAAATCTTCCACAAACTTAATATTACCATCTCTTCAGGAAGGTTAAGATCAAACGATTTATAACTCGGCCAGTAACCAGTCGTAAGCACAGTGACTGTCAAGTCCATCCCAGGATTCACGGCAGGGTTATGGTGAAGATACTCCTCAAACCCTTTCTGGTGGTCCCGAGCTATTGTCAAATCAGTGACCTGAAAGATAATTTAAGAAATTCAATCTAGGTCAATAAATAAGTTCATGAAACAATTTCCTACTTCATCTTAGGTCAATAACAATAATTTTCCTCTCCACCTTAAGTCAATACCACTTGCTAAAATTTCTCTTAATTGACCCAATCCTAGTATTAAAAATACTTGGTGACCACAAAGACAAATACCCGCAAAGGGATGAAGATATTGAAAGTACTTTGCAGGATGTGCATCAGATGGCTAGATAGTTGGAGTATATCTTTTTTTTTTTTTCGCTTCACATGATTGTAATGGTGTGACCCAGTAGCTTACTTTGTAGACACTGGAAAGGGTGGTAGTCAAAGATGGGGTTGTTGTTCCCGATTGGGTTTTTAACTCTCTTGCTCGAGATGTAAACATTTCTATACGAACTTGATAATTGACCATCGTTTGACGGAAAAAAAAAAGAAGGAAAATATCTCTATTAACAGCGAAGTAACAGTCAGAAAGACGCTCAGGGAAAAACAGGTTGACTCACCATTCCCTCCATTTTTGACGTAAACTGTCCACCACATTGCTGCTTGAGCTTCGTCAGAATACTTCTTTCGTGGTCCTCATTGGCACTCCGATCAAAAAGTAACCGACGGGCTAGTTTTTTCCTGTGCATAGAAAACAATTACTTATTGTCTACTGAGCTGCACACACACACGCACATATATATGTTGGAGTACAAAGACACTGTTAGCTGTTAATGATCATTTACCATGTCATAAGCCATTGGATGAAAACCCAATGGTTAATAGGATTCGTATCACTTATTTGACCCCAAGACTTTGTACTATTAACCGTTGGAATTTCACATAGTTACTGGTAAGTGCATTGTTAAAACACTAACCAGCAACTTTCTGACAAGAACTTAACTGGTAAGTGACACGAAACCACATACGCTACATATTGATAGAAAACATGGATTTACCTGTAGAATTCTGCATAAAGGTCTTTGTCACTGATATAAGCAAGCAGCTTAACAACCTGAAAACAGTTAGATGACAATCTTAAAATTAATCCAAAAGATCAAGTTCAACAAGAATTACCAAACACATAACCAACAATAAATGAAAATTCATAATAAGAAAAACACTCAATAAAATAATACCTTCTCAAGCGTTTCTTCTATGGCCTCATCGCTCAACCTATCACTCCCACCCTTCTTGAGGATATTATCACAGAATCCCGCAAGTAATTCCGCACTTGAACTCCCAGAAACGGATTTATTGCAAAATACCTCAAAAGCCTCTTTCAATGCCTATTAAAGACCCAACAGAAAAGGGCCTCTTAGAGAAAGTAACAAGACAAATGTAAATGACAAGAATTGTGTAACACTAACCTTGTGAAAGAGTGTGTGGTTCTGAAAGCTATCATCAACATATTTCATATACTTGTCATGCAGCTCAATTATGTTTTTGATAAGGACCTGAAAACCACAAAAGATACGTCAACTACGGACCTCCAATCACTGCCAAAATTATCAAATAATAAGGATTAACGTAGTTACCTGTTCCTGTGTGCCACCTCCACCTCGAGCCTGCAGAAGCAATTTTGATACAAATTAACACCATAATATAAAAAGCAAGATGAACACATATTTAGTTCACTCCTGAATGCTTAATAGGATTCACCAGGCACACACAATACAAAATCAAATAATACTACTGATCAAGAACCCTTGGGCCTTGGCACAACTTAGTCAACAAGCGTTCAAGGAAGGACAGCTTACTATAACCTCATTCCTCTTATCACTTTTTTCTCTTCTTTCTCATTAGATTAGCACATATAATGCCATGATCCTTTTGAACTTAATAAGCATTTGAGTCAAAACTCCAAGTAGAGTAATTAAATGTGCATCAAGCAACCGTGCAATAACCTCAACTCGGGCATCACTTACACTGATTGTAAGTTATAATTATATAATGAAAAAACATGATAGTACAAAAGCATGTTTCATATATATAATACATATACACACTATGCAAACACCGAGTTAATATTCATACATCACGCTTGCATCTAACTTTTTGAAGTAGCCAGAACATGGGACCAATGACTTCAAAGACATCCACGAGATACATCAAATAGAGAGGCAACACCCAGGAATTTTAGTGATTAGCAACTACACTCCAGCATGCATACATACATAGAATGGTCAGCAGAATAAATTTAAATAGATCCATAACAGAATATAAAACATATGCAGCAATTACCCCTATACTTGAGTTCATATAGGATAAATATATGGCAGCAATTACACCAAGACACTTGTTAATATGTCACTTTCAGCATAAACAGAACAAGATACTGAACCTGGCTACTTGCAGCATCTTCAGCCTGTTGAACCAAGGCCGTACCTTCAGCAGTAATATGCTGCAAACCATTACATATTTTAGTACTGTTGTAATAAAGGAGCATCTGAAAGAGGTCGGAAGAACATGAACAAAAAACAAACAAACCTGTTTAAATACAAGACTAACAGGATCCAAGCCTTTAGGTATTTTGTTGTAAAGTCTAAATATCCTAGAAAGATCATCCACCTAGACACAAACAAGCAGGCATAGTCTTAGAAATACAATAGAAGACTGATTACAAACAGGATCATAAACTGCATGGCAATAAGATACCTTGTCCAATCTCAGCATAGCACGACATCCAGAACCCTCCTTCTCAAGCAGTTGAGTTGAATAAACGATCAACAACTCATGTTGCACTTTCTACAGGTCAAGAATGCAAGTATAATTCAGATGAACTTGAAAGTAAATAATATCATGATACAACATAAATGAGATTAAAAATAATACAACAATATCAAACCAGAACTGTTTACACTGCCTTTTCAGTTATAGAAGCAGGGTCACACATTAGGCAAATTACACCATGTTCAATGTAACAGGTGTTTTTAAACCTGTTATGCATGCCTAATGGATCAGTACGTTCCGTACCACATTCCATGTTGCACGATATTGATGGATTTTCTAGAATGGTACATCCCATAGATTCCTGAAACATTAGTGCTAACACACCTCTGAATGCTTCAAATATCAACAATTGGCCCACGGTTTTTATAAGATTCCTCTGTGAACAATTAATTTATTGCTAATATTCACGCAGGATCCTACTATAATATACACGGGCACCAACAACCTCACTAGTACAATAATTATGAACAAACTACAGACATATTTATGTACATAACAGTCTATATGTATTTGGTGGAAAAACTTTATCAAATTGCAGATACCATACAGCCACTAATAAATATACATGTACTATCTACCATCTGGATTCTCAAAATATATTATTATACACAAGCACCAACGATCCCACTAGCACATACTACGGACTCCCTTCATACATTTATGTGCATACGTAAATACATATATTATATCCAAACAGTTTCTCAAATTACAGCTACCACACAACTACTGATATATATACAACTACTGATATATATACACATATTTTACTATCTGAATTCTCAAAATATAATGTTACACATTAACTAACCTCCACAAGCTTCTGTTCGCTGCTTGAATGAAGGTAGTTGTTAACTCTCTCTTTCTCCCTTTTCAAGCATTCCTCTGCCTGTATAATTCCACAAGAGGTGTTAGACAAAAACTACACTGAAAAGCCACACACACTCTTAAGCACATGAAAACTTGCCTTCGACATGTACTCCGGACAAGTATCTGTCAAAATCCAATTAGCTGCTTTACGAGAATAGTATTCACCACTATCTACTAGCAACTGTGCTTCGAAGTCCTGTTCATAAGACCCCATTTGACCCATTCCAATTTCAACAAATATATCTACCACATTCTTCAACAGTGCTCTATCAATCTGCTCTCCCTCACGTTCTTTATCAATCTGGAGAAAAAGTATTGGTACAACATTCATCATGGCCAGGATATTTGTGCATAAAACATAGACTTAATCACGAAGCAATAAACTTACAAGATCAATAACAGCAATTCTGGCATTCGCATTGACCTCCCGATAAACCTGAGGTTGTATATTCAATACATTTGAGATCACTAAAGCCCCTTTCGACAAACAACAAAGCATATAAAAGAGAGTAGGTATTTTTGCATAAAGTACGTAGAAGATATAAAAGAGTCCAATAACTAACCAAATCACGAAAGCAGGTTAGTCCAACTTCATTTAGTGCAGGAAGTGACCTTCTTGCAATGAAGTAGCGATCAAGATAGTAAAAAAAGCGTGATAGCCACCTAACCATAAGTTTATGATTTGCCCATCTTTTTACAAGCTCCCGCAGCATAAACTCGTCATGCTTCTCTCTAAGTGCGGGCAGCACCTAATACATAAACAGCCAAATACAACTATGATTCTATGCAACTTCAGAAAATGATGAAAGAATGTCACTTAAGTAAATGATCAAAACAAAGAAACCATAAGCAAATATTTCAGAATGTTCCTTGATCCTCACTGTTGAAGTAATGTATTCCTCAAATGCTTCCCGGTATTTGTCATATAGCTGTTGAGAGTAATCATTGGGGGGCTTTTGAGTACACATGTTATAGATGGTTCTGTAAAGTTAAGGAGAGGTTCACCTCGGAGAATGCACCAATAAGGAGAAAATAAAAGAAACACAGTATTTAAAAAGTACATATAAAATAACCAAGGATACGTGTAAAGCATCATATATTCTTCTGAGTTGAACTGAGGCTCCTGTAAACCCTCTAGGATCCTCTTCAGCTTCGTGATCCCCTTCTGCATATAGTCCCATCCTTGATCCAACTCAATAACTTTGCGCTCCATTTAACAAAAGATTTGCTACCCTCCCACTATAACTCTATCAACATAGAAAAAAACCAACAAAATGTTAACCATATTGCCTACTTGTAAATTCGAGCACACATACTGTTGTGTGCAAGTATAGTCGTGTAATAATTTGGAAACGATTATAGATTAGCAACCAATAGTCATACCAAATGAGTGGCAAATATATAACAATCATATATTCCATAACACCAACAGAAAATATACAGCCACATGTGCTCCACATCATCCCACGTGTTAGGCTTGAAAATTCCGTCACACGTGAGGGGGTGTGTTGAGAGGAGGGACCTTGCATGTGCTTATAAGTAGTTGGGCTACTTGGTGGAACCCAACTTTCTTCGGAGCAAACCATGGTAATCAAAGAAGTAATAGCAATGCCATTAAAATCATGGATAAAAACCTAGATTAATCCAGAACAAACAACACTAAATAGATGATGAACAAATGATGACATGGAAAATACTCCAAAATAAAAGCCAATAAAATGAGGAAAACCCTAGATAGATCATAGATAAACAAAAATTGAAAATCATATATTCTGCACAGAACACGTAAACATTGCTAACAAAAAAACCTAACAAACCTAACACACAGATCGCTGAATAAACAAAAGCCCAAACAAAAAAGAAACAAAACCCACAATCATCCATAACAAAAAATAAAAACAAAAAAATTAAAATTAAAAAATTAAAAAAATAAAAGCACGAAAGCAATATTACACAGCGAAGAACAAGGAAACCCTAGAATCGAAGCAGACGAACAAGAGGGCTGCCGCTGCGTACGGGCTTAGAATATTTATAAACAATGGGAAGAAGGAGTTGCAGAGGAAGAGAGACTCTACCTTCGCGAAGAATTCGAAAGGAAGAGGAAACCCTAATTGCAGAGAGAGAGGGGTCGATCGTGTGGAAAATCGATAGAGTTAGGGAAAATCCCCAAATTCCAATCCCTGGAAATCGCGGAGAGGAAAATTAGTGGGAGGACGAAAGAGAGAGAGAGACCAATTGGAGGTCAGGTTTTTCTCCTTTTTTATATAGAAAAATGCCAGGACGAAAATATTTAACAAAATATTAGTCAGCATTACTCTGCGGAAAATAGTAGGAATTTTATTATTATAAAATTGTTAAGAGATAAATGTCAAATGTTAATTTAATGGCTGATGTCGCAATGTCATATTTTTTTTCTTTTTCTAACCGATATGTTTCTTTGTTATAAATGTTATTTGTATAATCCATTTTAGAAAGAAATCAATTGGTGCATTAATAGGATCCACATAATAAAATAATTAAAAAAAATTGACATCATCTTTTCTCATATGAAAACTCATGTAGCTCATTCCTACATTCAAATTTGATTACATGGAATTCCACATTTAACATCTCATTTGGAGATAGTCTAATTATTTATGGGCCTTTTTTTTTAATTTACAAACGATAGTGTTAATGGATGAAATGTTTTTTTTACAAACAATAATGTTAATGTGGTTCAAATTTATTTTTCGGAATAATCGAACCTAAAATCTCTGACATACAGATGAAGAAGAATACTGCTAGACAATAGTACTAAGTGACTAATGAGTGAAATTGATGTTTGTCACTTGTAAGTGAGAGGTCTTAAGTTCGATTCTCGTTAAAGTTGAATTTGAACTGTATTATTACTAGCCCATTGTAAGGCTAAGTTCATCTCCTCCCATCTAATATCTTTGTTAAAAAAAAAAAAAACATTAACGGATACTTGTGAAGAAAATCACTTGAAATGCTTTTTCAATATTCATTTGTGTTTTTATTAAGAATTGGTCCTCATATTATCTTAATCAAAAACGCTTTAAATCATTGTAAAAGCATTTTGAAACGTGCCAGATGTCCAAAATGATTGTGGGAAAATAATTTTTTGATATTTCATTACGTTAAATTGATATTTATATTTATTTTATTGTTAAAATTAGAGAGTCGTGCTATGAATAAAATTAAGTTATTTTCAACTCAAAGAAATATATTTACTTCTAAATTTAAACTACACATTAATAGGATTTTCTTTGTCAATAAAAAATATTGAAAAAACTAATTAATCTTCTTTCATTAAAAAAATAAATAAAAACTAGGTAGTTTTACAAAATTAAAAAATAAAAAGAATTGTCTTGTACCATAGGACTCTCGTAACCCAACAATACGTTAAGCCCGAAAAATATAGGTCATTGAATAAGCCCCATGGACCAATATAAGCCCAAAAGCTCCAGGACATACAGCCCATGAATTACAATAGCAGCCCGCCATGGGGATCACCCTAACACATGGTCACCATTGGTTGGTCCACCTAGGATTTGGATCCTCTCCTAAGCCCAAGGAGAGGATCCTCCTGATTAAGCAGTATAAGCCGTTGGATAAAAATCCAACGGCTACAAACAGGAGCAGGAGGATCCCTTTAAAGTTATATTAATTATAGTTGTTGGATAAAAATCTAACAGCCCACACTGCTTAGTTAGGAGGATCATTTCCTTAGGCTGAGGAGAGGATCCAAATTCGTCTGCCTACGCACTCACTTTCGAGCTGACTGACTGATCATCACCTAAGGAATTAGACCGCACGAGAATGAGAGATACTCTTGTACAACTAAACACAACACATGGTAAGCATCAATCAATCAATTGGTTTAGTTTTCGAACTCGTGATAAGCAATCATTGAATCAATGACACCATTATAATTGTGCATTGGGTGTAATAGAAACCTCTCCACGTAAAATATATGATATATGGATGAATCTATTATCTAAACGTGTCAGGTTTGGATCAATCTGGATATGACACACGCGTTGATGACAAACCTTAACTTAGACACTATTACTAAACTTGTCATTGTTTCTCATCATGAACATACACTTGAAAATTATAACGATTAACCCATTTAATAATATGATTCTTTTTCATGTGTTTGATCCTTGGATCCACCCTAATTTTATGTGAGAAAACCAAATATAATACAAATCCAAGTTGCAAAGCAGTATGGACCACACAAACATGTCAAATTCAACTTCATATTTTATGGGTCGGATATGGATAAGATGATTTTCGCTTACATAAGATTTAGGAATCAGATCTACTTGGATCTCTGTGTCCAGAGCTTACAAACCATTCAAGATAAAGAAAACGACTCAGATTGTTCAAGCTTTTGGGTTGTTAGAAGTGGGTGAGTGGGATTGATTGGGCATAAGATTGAAAGTGAGTTGTCCGAATTTCTTAATAAGCGGACTTCAGACACAGAAATCCACAATAAATCTTAATCCAAGCAATCAAATGTGTTAAAAAGTCACAATGATGACAAATTTATTGTATAATCGTGTCGTGTCCCGAATTAGCACATGTAACATTTTACATTTAAAAAAAAAAAAAAGGACAGCTGATGATAAGTTACGGTTATCTACCTTTTTCGAGATTCGAAAAACTCACAGAGACATTTCAATTCCTCTTACAAGTCTAACAATTAAACAAACATAACAATGAGCCGAGAAGCAAACCGAATCGGGAGAGTAAGCCCAAACCCACGAACCGGATCCGAAAGATACACGCGCCAATTGTTTTGGGTTTACTTTCCTGCTCTGCTTCTACCCTGTTTCTCTCTCTCTCTCTCTCTCTCTCTCTCTCTCTCTCCCCCCTCTTCTCTTGTCGAAGCCTAACCCTAATTCTATCCCAAACTTCCCAGTGATTAATAGCTGAATTCGAATTCTTCATGGGCTGCATTTAGCTTCAGAAACTCGAGCTTGGAGGTCGGCAATGGAGGATCCCTCGGCAGAGATGGAGATTGGGACCTCCCAGGAGTCGTTCGGGAAGTTCTTGGACTCGCAGAGGGAGCTTTTCCACAGCCAGATCGATCAGCTCCAGAGAATCGTCGGCACCCAATGCAAACTCACCGGCGTCAATCCTCTCTCCCAAGAGATGGTGCGTTTTCTTCGTATTCGAATTTGCGTTCTGCGTGTTTGGTTTCCGAAATTGGAGGAAAATTTAAAGAAAATTACTATCCCTAATTCTAATGATTTTGTCTTTCGTTTTGTGATATGCAGGCGGCTGGTGCTCTTTCAATTAAGATTGGTAAATGTTGGAAGTGGGATTGTTATTGCTAATTGTGGGATTAATCTTGTTTAATTTGCATATTCAGCTTCATTATGTGAGATGCTATATACCCATCTGGATGCTATAGTTTACTGTTCACAAATATTTATACTTTTCTTGTGTTTGTTCATTGTGGCCATCATCTGTTATATATTAACTAGATGGTCCAATTGCAGGAAAAAGACCTAGGGATTTGCTAAATCCGAAGGCTATAAAGTATATGCAATCTGTTTTTTCGATTAAAGATGCAATTAGTAAGAAGGAATCTCGGGAGCTCAATGCTCTATTCGGCATTACAGTCACACAGGTTACCTTTCATTCAGCTTTCCTTCTTAATTACTTGTTCCCTTAGATGTTATTGTAATGCATTTAGTTTATGCCATCATATGATCCCTACCATGCGCGCCATTGTGGTTTAAACTGATAATGATATACCGCCTTACACTTTACAACTGGCTATTTTTGGGTTGATCCACGTTTTCTCCCCAGTGTGGTCCTTTTATGGTGATTTTTTTAATTGTGTCTTACATATGTTCCATTAATTGACAGGTTCGTGATTTCTTTAACAGTCAACGGTCGAGAGTTAGAAAACTAGTACAGTTGTCAAGGGAAAAGGCCTTGAAATCCGGTGAACATAAAGATTTGCAGGATGGGGTCTCAACAGGCCCTGATTCTTTGACACCAAGTGATCCAGTTCCCTTGAACTCTGTTGGTCCCTCGAATGTTGAAGACGCACCATCATGCTCAACACAGGATGATGCTCCTTCTGGATTAGACGACTTAGATAAATGCTTTGTTGAAGATATTTTCAACCTGATGCGGAAGGAAGAAACATTTTCTGGGCAAGTGAAACTGATGGAGTGGATATTGCGGATACAAAATTCTTCAGTATTATGTTGGTAATACAAATCACTTTATAGGTTTCATAGTACAACACAATTTGTCTCTTTTCATGTTCCAAACGTCCACTTGTATACGTGCAGGTTTTTAACTAAAGGTGGTGTAATGATTTTAGTAACATGGTTGAGTCAAGCTGCTGTCGAAGAACAAACAAATGTTTTACTTGTTATCTTAAAGGTACTTATTGAATTGGAATCCATCTTGTCAATAGTCTATCTTCCGCATTTAATGATTCTTGTTTAAAATTCTAACATTACCTGCTGCACAGGTTCTTTGTCATTTGCCTCTACATAAAGCACTTCCTTTGCATATGTCAGCCGTACTGCAAAGTGTTAATCGACTGCGGTTTTACAGGACAGCAGGTGTGTATTTGTTACAGATAGTTCTTTGGTGCTTTATCACCTCTCTACCTTGCCCCGTCTCTCTCAAGTTCTTTCGTGCTCATCTCTGTGTGGTTAAACTTGTTCTTGACTCAACAAAACAAGGTTCTCAATATGCGTATTGCTTTGATATCTCTAAACTATGGTTAGTAGTAAGTAAGCAACTCTATATGTTCTTCAGCCATACTTTACCATACACAATAGCATTTTTCTTCTCATTCATCTTAGTTTTATTTCTAGGGGAAAATTCTTTTGTATAATAAGTGATCTATATATGTTGTATCTGTCATTTTTTATAAACCATGAAATTTTTTAATCTCATTTATCTGATTTGAAGATCAGACATATCAAATAGGGCAAGGGTTTTGCTATCAAGGTGGAGCAAGTTATTAGCAAAAAACCAAGCTTTGGAGAAACCAAATGGCATTAAAACATCTAGTGATTCAGGACAAGAGTTAGTAATTCTGAAGCAGAGGCAAGTACATTTCTCAATTCTCACTGCCAATGCGCTGAAAAATTGGGTAATCGGTTTTTACTAATCTATAATTTTCTTGCAGTATCGATGAAGTTATGGGTGATGAATCGTGGAAGTCAAATATGGATATTTCTGTAAGTGCTTCGTAGATTTAATTAAAAATTCGTTCAAGTTGATTTAAGGTGCGTGGTTTTTACAGATTTTATTTTATGTTTTACAGGAAGACTTACTTGGAATACCATTTGAAAGTGCAGAGAATTTCAGGTAAGAATGTTTCTTTCTTTTGACATACATTTTCGTAAGATAGTGTTTGTGGTGTTAATCTTGAATGCATTTTTTTTCAGTAAAGTAAATGCTTCAGAACCCTTGAAGTTATTGACAGCATCATCAGATGAGTCAAATAAGAAGAACATCCTCGGTGTATCTTCATCTCGTATCCTTAATATAGGTTTTTACAATTTTCTCCCAAGTGGTATATTGAACTTTTGAGTAACATTTACTTATTTGAACAAAATTATATCATTAGTTAAGAAAAGTAGGCTTTTTTTCGATGAAAGGTTTTATTTCTACGTTGTTATGTTTCTATGTGGATGGCCTAAAAAAGTGTTTTATGATTAGAGTGTGTAAAACTTTATTTTTTAAACATATGAGAGTGAAGGAGCCTATTTCCTTAGCTAGTGGCAGAATTTCGAGAGCGCAGAAAAGTTCAGTTGGTGGAACAACCTGGCCAAAAATCTGCTGGGAGAAGTGTTCAGGCCACAAGGACAATACCTGTGAGTCAAGCTCGCCCAATGTCTGCTGATGATATCCAAAAAGCAAAAATGCGAGCACAATTTATGCAGAGCAAGTATGGGAAATCTGGTTTATCCCATGAAAATAAAGAATTGAAGACTGAAGGTGTGAAAAAACTTAAAACTTCTCAGGCAAGCATTTTGCCTGTGGTACCCAAAGTTCCAATTCGGTATAACATTGAGGAACCCAAGATACCTGCGACATATCCTTTGAAAGAGAGGGAAACTCCTAGTATGCCCGAAACTACTCTTGCCCCAAAGCGGTCTATGGATTTGAAGGAGCCCATATTAGAGAAGTGCAGGAGAATCCAGATCCCATGGAAGATGCCTCCAGGTACATATGCTTTTAGTGGCTCTTTTCTTGTTCCTTTGACTCTCTGTTCGGAATGTTAAGTATGAAAGCAGTAGGCCTTCGTTTTTTAGAGTTTGTTGGGAGAGTGCCTTCAGTATTTCCAACATATATCATGGAGAGACAGAGTTAATTTTTTGAGTTAATAGCTTCTCATTGACCAATAATTTCCTTGCTCAACTTTATTTATTTTTATATCTTTTTTGTTCACTGATAAGAGTTGAACTCAAGACCTCCCGCTTACTAAATTGGTGCTCTAACTCAACCTTATAGCAGTTGAGTGTTGCTCTTAAAATCCCTTGGACACTTGGACTTTGTCCTGTTACCATTTATGTTTTGCATTTTGGTAGGGAATGTTACTGTCCAGGCATCACAATTATATGGTAGATTATACCTGCCGCATAGAGAAAACGAATGGAGGATGTCATTTCTTCCATGTGACAGTAGCTGGGTGTACTGGTGCCCATGTGGGTGTTCCTTGCCGGATAAAAGTGGGCTCGCTCGGTTAAGGTTTCTGAGTATATTAATGTCAATGCTTGTTTTGTTGACAGAAATGAATTATACCTCATTTCCCTTTCCTTACTTTCTCCTCTATTGTTATGGACTGATAATTCTGAGGGCCGTTTTGTCACACGTTACCAAAATAATGTGCTACAAGATTTATTTGACGACATTTTGTTTCTTGTAAGAAATTTTAATGAAGTTTAGTTTTGTCATGATTATTTTATGGGTTCCTATGTGAATGAGGTCCGCTCGACATGTGTGCTGTGACTTAAGTGGGAATTCTACCAAGCAGGCCGAGTGAATGGAAATATCATTAATTTTGAATTCATTAGCTTGAAAAGATAAAACAAATGAATGACTGATTACGAACCACCCCCATATGGCCAGCACCCGGTAATTGACAGTTCCGTGAGCTCGCATTGAAACTCTGGTTGCATGCTTCACTATGAAATGCATCTTGAGAAGGACGAGAGGGACTTACCTGGCACGGGGATATACCCGTCTTCTACCTATCACGTGTGGAATGAGATAGGCATAAGGCGCGTTATATCCCATGATACCGGGCTAAATAACTGATGAACTTGGCCGTGAAGGCATTAACGGATACATGGACGTTGATCGTTCAGAGGAAGCAAAAACAGAGATTCTGGACACTGTTATATTCGCCCATTATTATTTTATTTAGTTTTTGATTGGTTGATGGCTTCTGTAAGTGCTGAAATAAACATTTTCTGCAGTTGGATACTTTTTCATGCCGTTTCCTTTCCTTTCTGCAGAAATAAAACTCGATCCTTCGTGGAGTGTTGGTGGTGGTGAGAATGGCAAAGAAATTGAAGTCCAGAGAAACAGAAACCGCCGTGAGAAGGAAACTATTTACCGGACAGTTCAGGAGACACCGTCTAACCCGAAGGAACCATGGGACATTGAAATGGACTACGATGATTCTTTAACACCAGAAATACCAATAGAACAGCCGCCTGATGTTGCCGATTCCACTGAAACACAAACTTTCCCTAGAGAAGAATATTATCCAGAAACAATGGTCGTTCCTTCTCAGGGAGCAAACAGTGTCGCTTCCTTGCCAACGGCCTTATCTCAAATTAACAAAGCAAGCGCAGCTGAACCGGATCTAGAACTGCTTGCAGTACTGCTAAAAAATCCAGAACTGGTGTTTGCTTTGACTTCCGGCCAGGCTGCTAACTTGTCGAGCAAGGATACAGTAAAACTGCTGGATATGATTAAGTCTGGTGGGGCTGGTGTTGCCGGTAGTGTAAATGGTTTAGGTAGAAAAATGGAGGAGAGGGTCGAGGTTTCTCTTCCATCTCCGACACCTTCGAGCAACCCTGGAACGGTGCGTTACTCGGGCTCATTTTGCAACTTTTGCCAGAGATTGTATTCACTGTTGCAGTTTTAGACTACTAGTAGAAAAAATTTACCATGCACTGCACTCTAGCCTCTCCCGCTCTAGAATCCTGAAAGCCAAGCAAATAGAAGCACAATTGATAATTTAGGAGGCCCATATGAGTTTTTGGTAAAAGTTGAACCTCCATTGGTGGTATTGAACTGTAGGTCTTGTTATCTCGAATCTGGTTAGGAGTCACCATCGATGAAACAAGTGGCAAATAGTGAATGGTGGTTGATATTCCTGTGGACGGAGATAAATTTACCTATACTTCGGGATGTCATTGTGAGCGGTATTGCAAATCAACGACAGGCTAAACGTTTTATAACTTTCCCACATGGCAATGCATTATTGGCTTGACATATCATCACAGGGGCGTCCCCGTTCACCTTAGATGGATGGGATGGGAATTCTCTGCATGGGCCATAGATGGTGGCCTGGCTATAAACCTTGTTAGGGCCACATATTGTGTAATATTACAGAAAAAGGAAAATTTGAGAAAATTCTGTGAATTTAAATATTGAAACTTTAATTTCTTGATGTAATCATACATGTTCAGTATAATTATCTGCAAGTTAAACTGATTGTTTCTCTGCGGTTTTCGCAGAGTGGATGGAAAGGAGATGCTGGAAGGAATGCATTTCCCCAACAGATGCCACAGGTTTCATCTGCTCATCGCATTATTCCGCCCCAACGGCTATCAACTCCGCAGCCAGCGGTACCTTCATACTCACCGGATTATTATCCTATGCAAACACCGGCCTCGGAGATGACTTCTATGACGAAGAACACGCACTTTCACAACTTATCCAACACAGCTGTGCCTTCAGTTTGGGGTGAGAGCACGAGCAATGTCGAACGAGCACCTCTGTCTAACTCATATAATCTAGCAGAAATGCAGCAGCCCTTGTTTTCGACTATGGCAAGGCAACAAAGACAGCCGCAGCCATTGCAACAACAACAACAACAACGTCGTTTTTCTACTCCTACGTACTCGCCTAAACCGCCGATGGGAAAAGCGGTCCCTCCGTCCGAGTCGTGGAGAGCCAGGCAGGATTTGACTTCAAATTACCATTACTTAGAGAACCAAAACCAGTATAACGCATCGCATGGGGGACATTTGCAGCCTCACTTGTCAGGTCCTTCTTGGGAAGGATATGAACGTGTTGGCAGCAACCAAGATTTCCATTCACGGAGTCCGGATGATGATAGTCCGAGTAGAAATCCCGGGTTCATGTACGGAACAGAACCTAGACCAAATCCGGGACGGGATTACAGGTCAATGGGAAGGAATCCTGCAGGATACCGCGGTCAGACTAGGCAGCAGGGGAACAGATGGCCTAACCGCGGAGGAGACTGAGTTCCTATAATCCAGAGTGGATATGTCTAAGAACGGACTTGTTCTCTCTTGCCCTTTCGTGGATTAAGCGTCGCGATGGATGAATAATGTGACACGAAAGTCCCTGCTCTCGAGTCTCAGTTTTGGAAACGAGTGAGAGCTTGTAAAAGCCATTGTGACTGACCGTAGATTTGAGAAGCTCATAAGAACACTCTACTGATCATTAATTTCAATTTTATTAGGGTGAAAAAATATTCTAAAATTTGGGCAAACCTTTTTCTCTGTAATTTTCACTTTCTAAAAACAAACATAAAAATTCTTGGGCCTATTTATTTATTAATTTGACGATTGGATTTGTTGACCATCTGAATTGAATTGTGGTTTTGGGCCCAAGGCATTGGCTTTCTTGTCCAGAGAAAAATAAACTGTAAATCTTGATTTCTTTTCAATAGATTGTTCTAGTGTGGTTAGGGTCTTTCACTTTGGAAAAAGGATTCTTGCCGGATTCTTTTTTTTGTTTTGATTCGGAGGATCTGTTGATTATATTCGTTCATCGTAGATCGTACGGTTAGAAATCATTTGAAATTTAAAGTTTAAAATTAAATATAAAGAGTACCTAATGAATACTGACCACATGATGTACGATGAACAATTATAATCGTGAGATTCGTCGGATCCCCAAGAAAAGGATTCGTCGAGGATCCTTTTCCTTCTCTTTAACTCTTTTGTCTTCTCATTCACAACGGCATTCAGCTTATGGAGAGATTTTTTAGTGTCTCAAGAACACGGATCGTATAACACATGTTATTATACAATTAGAAGAACACGTAAAAAAAAAAAATACCATTCTATGTTCCAAACACTTTAAAAAATAAAAATTTCTTCTGCTTGTGTATACGTATCTCACAAATATATCGTTACCAATCCATTTAACTTCATGGTGACATTAAAATTTGTGTATGTACATCACAAATGTGTTGTTAAATTATATTAGTGATTTAACAAGTGCTAATTTTATTTATTTTTACAATTTGTTTTGTGATGGTTTACTTTTAATATTTTTCAACCAATATATGAAATGCCCCGGTCTTTGAATTACAGACTATCAAAATCTAGCCATACAAATTCAACCATTCAATTTGTTCGGAAAAAATTCAACCGTTCAAGGCAAACGAATTCATTACAGTGGCACATTGAAAATTGTAATTATTTTGATGCTCCATTAATATTTGTTATTTGGCTAAAATTGATTATATCATCCTTAAATTTGTCCACGGTTTAAATTTCTGTCACAAACAAGTTGGATTCCCACTAAAAATTGGATGGCTAAAATTGATTACATAAAACTACAAGGGAAAATGATCTTCGCCGGATCTTTTTTGTGAGAATCCAAAGGATCAAGCAATTACGATCATTTAATGTATATTGTGTGCGGTGAATTTTCATCAGAAACTATTTATATTCAATTTTAAATTTTAAATTTAAAATAATTTCTAAACGCACAATATATAATGAATAACCGTGATTGCTTGTTCTCCGAATCCCCACAAAAAGGATCCAGCGAGGATCCTTTTCCAATCACAAGAACTGAATTTTGTCATAAATTCAAGACAATTAAACAATTAGGCCAAAGAAATTTGGGTTTTTTTGAAATTTTTTTTTTCTGGGTTAAGGTTGAAAATTAGGAAAAAGAATTATAAACCAAATAAAAAATGGACAGAAAAGTGAGAACCGTTGATCAGATAATTGTAGTCTGTACTTTAGTCGACACGGTGGAAATTCCGAGAAACATATCATCACATCAACGGTTCTTAATTAAACAGAGAAAATAAAAACAAAATAAAAATGAAAAAAAAAAAGAAGAAGAAAAAATTAATGATGAAGAAGAGAGTTGGGAGGCTCAGAAGGATCCATTGGTAATTTTTGTAATCACACTTGGGAATTTAATCCCTCAGAAAATAGGTAGATTTTCATCATCACTGCCTCAAACAAATCGCACAAAGCAAAACCCTAATTCTAGAGAGAGAAAGAGCGAGCAAACCCTAATTCTAGAGAGAGAAAGAGAGAGCGATGAGAGAGAGACGGCGAGACAGAGATTGCTGTGACGAGGGAGGCTCTGAGCTCTGAATATATAGAAGCGCGATTCCGATTAGGGTTCAAGTGTCTAGCCGTCTTATGGGCCGAGCAGCTTTCTCTACTGAATTATGAAATTACCCCCAATACTTTCAGCCCAATAAGGCCCATTGAGCAATGTACGTTACCGATCTAAAAGTAGAAATGGGCTACTATTCATTTGTTTCCAAGTCCAATTGTAGTTAAGAGGCCTACACAATGATTTATGATTGACAAACCAATTCACTCATATTCCAGTTGGACAACGCAATTTGTTTCTAATCTTGAATCATTCATATTATACTTTAAAAATGAAGTTTTAACGAAACACTTTTGGTACTGTTCACTTTTAACGAAAGTGATATTTTTACTCTAAAAAGTCACTCATGTGATTCACTTACAACACATTTTTGTCATTTTAATTAAAACTCAAAGTTTTCAAACCATTTTCATTAGTTTTCCTAAAAAATAACGTTCATTCATATTATAACACTGATATAATGCGTGATGATTTTTAACTACCTTTGAAATATTTCCTCCCTTTTCTTGGTTGAAGGCATTGATGTAAACATTGAACGTTCATTCCAAAGGGCAAGCAAAGTCACATTCAAGTTTTTTATTGATTCATGAAAGGAAAAATACCCATGGGATTTTCTGAATTGAGCAAGGATAGTACTATTTTCACACCCATTTTTATTTTCCGTACACCTTTGTTAATTTAGCCATATATCTTGTTCAACTCATCTGTTTTGACAGTCGAAAGTGAAAAAGATGTGTAAAAAGTAAAAATAAGTGTGAATGGCATTATCCTTCGGCAAATATACCCAGAGCTTCTATCATCTCATTGGGTCAGTATATAAAAAGTGACTTGGGCAGAAAGAAAAAAGTCCCAAATTTGACTATACATAAAGAAGGTGGACCTGAAATCAGGGCCCAAAATGGCCCAAATCTCAAACGTGTCAGCGAACAAAACAAACCCTAGTTTGCTTCTTCTCGCTGCCTCTTCTTCTCCTTCTTCTGCAAGTAATGGATACATCGTACATGTAGATATTACAAGGAACATGAGTATCTTTTCTCAAACATCCCAAATCTGTTTTTCCATAGCCGAATCTCCATGCAAGCGTTGTTGCTGCTGCTGAAAAGTGTTCATCATTGCCGGCAATCTGTGCTGACTCATTGCCTCCAAGTCCAACCTTTGTTGCTGGTTGTGGTGATGGTGCTGCTGCTCATGCAAGTTTGGTGGTGGCCTCGACCCTCCGATACCCAGGAGATCGAGCGTCGTTGAAGGCCCCAGCGCGCTGTTCATTCGATGCATAGAAATACTACTACTAGAATTGTTGTTAGGGCTATTTATGTCCTGATGGTCTTGTTCGAAATTCTTCAACAATGCCTGGTGGCTCTGATGGTGCTGGTGGGGATTGTCATCGATCCCCATAAAGACTTGGCTGAAGAGTCCCATGTCTGTCATTGCCGAGCTAGCGGCTGAGTTGTTGGAGTGATGATCAAAAAGCTGTGACATTTCTTGTGGGCCCTTTTGCATGAGCTGGTTAGTGAATCCTCCTATCATGTTGTGTGAATTATATGATAGAGGATCAGACGCTTGAGGTTGTTGTTGGAAGTGGTGAGGCTGATGATCATACGATGGTGGGGGTCGAATATTATTGTTTAGAAGGGAATTCGGGCTAGAGAGGTGTCCGTGATCAGGACCTGCCATGCTGCTAACAAAGCTCTTCTGCATCATCGGCGAGTTGATCGTAGAGTTGCTTGCCGAGGCTCCCATTTGGGCGGCTTTTTGAAGCAAGGCGGTGGCTGACATTTGAGCAGCCCCAGTAATACTACTTAGGCTGCTGCCTCCGTTTTTGATTTCTTGGTTGTGAAGGTAATTGAACCCTGATGAGCTGTTGTTGTTGTTGGAACTTAGCTGAAGGCTGGAGGCCGAGGTGGAAGACACGCTTCTTGGCCCGCCAAAGAGCGAACCGGTGGTGCTTGAGAACATGCCTGGTCCTCCACCACCACCTGGAATGTTCATGTTCATGTTCATGGATTTGAATGGCATTGGGACCAGATCTTCAGGAAGCTTGTTTTTGTTGGGGTTAATATCGTAATTGAGGAATTCGGAGACGACTCCTCCTCCAATGGTGGAGGTGCTGGTGTTCATGGCCATTGATGGTATGAGCTGATCAAGTGGCATAGGCATTTGGTTTACTTTATTGTTTTCTTCTGCCAATGCGTCACAAAAAGCTCTGTGGGTGATGAAGCTATCCCTCCTGCACGTTTACATGCAAAAGTACAAAATTTGTATTGATATTGTTGATTACATAAAATTCTGTGGAAGAATGTGCATGTAGTTATCTTATTTAAATTGCAATAAATTATTTGGACATACAAAATAGGCATAAGTTAATATAAATAGATTCTATTATTGCGTGTACTTCATTTATATTAAAAATCGTGTCAACAAGTGTGTTAATGTTATTGCTTCTAAACAATGTTGGAAGGGCGAGATCATTTTGTGACATAAAATAGAAAGGTTCCAAAAAGAGATCGACAAATGTAACTATTATTTCAATTGGTCGGCCATTTCTTTCCTAAATGTATATTTTTGCATTTGGAGGGCTCAAGCACAACAGTTATGGTACATTAAAAATTTAAAAGTCATTTTACATATAATTTTGTGACAATTAATGCTTGTAAGAAAAATGTTGTAGAAATTATAACTAGCTCGTGGAATAATAATAATGTAGTTAATTGGTTAGAGTTGTGTACTTCATACTCTGCGCGCAAGTCTGAATTCTACTTGTAATATAGATTAATTTAGTGAAGATTATTGCTTGGTAAGTTAGTATAAAAATACACATATGGGAGCTAATTCTTAATAGATTAAACAACCATCTATACATGAAGTAGTTTTTGGTGATCCCAATCTTGATCGATAATATGTATGATGCAATATTCAATTAACAAAATTAAACTATTCATGATCATAAGTTAATTAACGAACCTGGAAAAGATGGTTCCACAGTCACATTTGTATTCCCTAGTGCCGCAGGTCTTCTGATGCGCCTTCCAATCCGACTGCACTGCATATTTCTTGGAGCACTTGTCACATTTCCATTTTTTCTCCCCATGTTTCCGGCTGAAGTGCTTCTTAATGCCGGTGAGATCTCCTAGCGCCCGAGCTGGGTTGTGGTGAACACACGTCGGCTCGGGACATATGTAGACCCTTTTCCTAACCTCAGTGGTGGTTCTTTGCCGGAGCTTCCATGGAAGGTTATGGCCTCGACGATGCAGCTGAAGGTTTTGATCCCTTTGAAACCCTTTGTTGCAGATCTCACACACAAATCGGTTCGTTGCCATTAGGGTTGTTGGTGATAGTGCAATAACTTCTGCGCTAGGATCTGATCACACAAATACAAAACTTTTAGAACATAATTAACTAAGTAGCATAAATATAAGTATAATTAGCAACACTGGTTAATTATGTCAGCATATACACTTGTGGCCAACAAAAAATTGAAATCAAGCAAACAGTTATATATTATTGTCAACAATTCTTCATAAGGTTTAGATTCTTTCGCAAGATAACCCAAATTAGAACTTCTTTTTTTTTTTTTTTTTTTTTTTTTTTGAAGAAAAAGCAATATACATCGTTGAAATGAAATATTACAAGACTCAGGCATGACGCCAAATATTGGTAAATATTCTCGAGTGAATCAATCTCAACATAAGCTGACATGATCCGGAAAGAAGCCCTTTTGTTTTGTTCTTCTGAAATGAATCAAATCCCCGCGCCTTGTGTTGTATGTTATATACATATATATATAGTGAAACATGCCAATCAAATCAAGAAACTACTTGATATTAATTAAAGATTATTTGCCTGGAGTTCCTGGAAGATTTCTTTTCTTCTTAAGTGGTGGCGGCTGCTGATGAGTGACAGAGCCATTACTGTTGCTTTGGGCACCGGAAGCACCGCCAGAGCTGGAGCGATGCAAGTGGTTTTCTTGCTGCTTTTGGTCTTGACGAACTTCTAATTCTCCAGTATTATTCCCTGAGGAGAAGCTTCCTTCTTCAACATCACCTGTAATATTTGACATTTTTGACAGACAATAAAGGTTGAGATAATTATACAGTTATAATTAGCCTGTCCTTTTTCTACACTCAGCTCAGATTTTCTATGTTGCCAGAAGGACTAGAGTACTAGAGACTTGTTTTTGGTGAACAGAAATCCAGGAGTTTGCTTTTGGTAGAGGAAGACAAAAGCAGGGAACTCAGCTCCTTCTTTTCTGGTGACACTGGTCAGAGGAGGAGAAGCAACTTTTGTGCAATTAGACTTAATCTTGGAACCTGGTCTTCTTTGGCCTTACATAATTATATATAGTGCTCACAAGAAACATTATTGAAATACTTAATTTAATTACCAAATACCCTTGACTTGTTGGGTAAATACAACCCTAACCTTGCTAGCTATATATACCTTGTATTCCTTTTGTTTTTCTTTTTATAGTTCACATGTGACCAATGAATTAATTAGATAGTTAATTTATTATTTTTTGTCCCAAAAACAAAAAAGTTAATTTATTATCGTGAATTAATATCTTTCTTTTATCCCCTCTTATTCAATGAAAAGAAAAACTCCAATTAGTTATGCTCGGTTTAGCTAAATTAGGGCTCGTTTGGTTGTACTTTTAAAATAACTAAAAGCGTTTTTAGAGAAAATGTTTTTGAGTTGCAAAAGCACTTAAAGTGCTTTATGCAAGAAGCACCAGTTATGTGTTTATTCCAAAAAGCATTTTAAGTGTTTTTTCAGGAATTACTTGTGTGACATCCCGTCCCGAAATTATATAAAACGTGCGTGTGAAATGACACTTTTACCCCTAGTCCGTTTCTTTTACGTTTAATCGTCGTTGTGAGCCTTGTTGGCATGTTTGGAACCATACACACACTCCCACAGACTCCACTTCTCTCTGTTCCTTTCCCTGTCTCTCTCCCGTGCTCCCTTTCCTTTCCCTTTCAAACACATACGTACGGACACACCAAGAACCCATCAAATCTTTGCAGATCGAGGGAACTAAACCCATATTCGAGCTCGTGAGGTTGAGAGGAGCACGATCGTACCATTTTCAGGTAAGAACTCCGACGTTTTCACGTCGATTTCACAAGGTCCGATTTGAGTACTATTCATGCAAAAATAATTTAGCACGTTTTTGGGATTTTGAAGGTCTTAGGTGACTTGGTGAGGTCCCAAGGAGCCTCGGAGTGCTTCGTTGGAAGAGTTTTGACGTCGGAATCGTAGTTTTTGAAGTTGGCCGGATTTGAAGCTTGGTGACAGGTATGATCTAGTAGTTTTTAGCCCTTAAAAATTGTGTGGACGTGTTCTACTAGTCTAGGGCTTCATTTTGGTGCAAGAATCGTGAAAAATGGTTGAAAAACAAGAGAAAAAACACGGTTTGCAGGTTTCGCGATTTTCCGGCGCCGGCGACGGCGCCGGAGGTTCGCCGGAGAAGGAGACGGAATATTCCGTCAAGTCTGACGGAATATTCCTGACGCCGTTAACGGAATCTGTCAAAACTGATGGAATATTCCTAACGGCGTCAGTTGACGCCGTCAGCATGCCAGGCACGTGCCTGCACGTGGCCGGCGCGTGGGGGCGCGTACGGCGGTGGAAAATTTTTCTAAAAATATGGGGATGTTCCTAAGGTTGAGTAGGTCAAGTTGGTATATTCATTTGTCCAATTTGAGCAATGTATGAGAAGTTATTACGAGAAGTTGGCTATGTGCTTTAAAATTAAGTTTCTATAGTTATTTCGCATATAGGTGATACGTATCCCGAGGATGAGCATGGTCACTCGAGGCAGGGGGGCTACGACCCTTCCACATACCAGTGAGTGGGCTTTTGGTTTTCCGTATATACCTATATACTATATTTTCCCAGAATTGATTTAAATGTTTATTAGTTATATGCCATGCATTACATTATCGTTGGTTGTGCATTGTGAGTACATTATTAGTTGCATATATATACATATGCATATTGGGTGCTGTGGACGCACAGGTAAGTGTTATTCGCGTTTATGTTTCAGTAGTGGTTTGAGATACTTAGAGATCTCATAACCTGCACCCCCGGTGTTAGTGCTCCCGCCCAGAGTAGGGCACAGTCCTTCACGTGATGTTCACCTCCCGCACCACACGCTCAGCTTGGATCCAAGTTAGGTGCACAGTCTTGTCGTACATACCACTTTAGGTGGTTCCGACTCGTAGGTGACCCGCGATTATTCGCCCAGCCTTCACGTGATCGTAGCACTAGAGCGTATATATATGTTACACCCAGGCCTGTCGTACAGACCACTTTAGGTGGTTCCGACTCGTGGGCAGGTTCAGTTATTGAGTTTGAGATTTGAGCTCTAGATGCAGCCGTACAGGTCACGTTAGGTGACTCCGGCTGCCAGATTACATGATATTGATATGATTATACCTGAGCACTTGCATATCATTATGAGGTTTCGACATGGCATATTATTGAGCATGTTTGGCATATATACTATACATATATTTATTTTCTGGGAAGTATATAGGTTTTACGGCGAGGGGTTAGAATGTATTTTACTAAATGGTTTTCGAAAAGCTTTGTTTTTGCCCACTCACGCTTTTGTTTTGCGCCCCTCCAGGTTCTAGTGGTCTAGCAGATTCGGTGGTTTCCCAGAGGGCTTTTCCGGCATTTCTGACAGACACTCACCATTGTAGGGTCACCGTCGGGTGTACTGTGGTCGCATTATTTTCTTTTGGACTGCTGTAGACTTATCGCTCTGAACTTAGCGTCTCACTTACGCTAGCACTTGATCTTAGTACTTTGTATGCTAGTTTTTAATTATTCGTACTTTTTATATTAATATTTTATTAGCTTCCGCACGTGCACATGGTTACGTCACCTCCGTGTGACGGCCAGCACGCCCTGATCTTGATCGGGGTGTGTCAACTTGCATCTTTAATAAAGATTGGTTCTAAAAACATTTTCACCAAAAGTGCTTTCAGTCATTTTAAAAACACATCCAAACGAACTCTTAGTTAGAGCAGAGTGCTTTCACATTTGCACTTAAGTTCGAATTCCCTTTTTTATAATTTAGATGAATTAGTGTAAATAATCATTTGTTAAAGAAAAAAAACCATTAAAGAAAATATTTCCCTAACTATATATATTTATTTATTTATATATACACAAACACATTCTCATCACTTTCTTGTATAGTTATCGAGGTATGCTCACTTCTAGAACAAATTTATAAACAAATTAAAGTCGCTTAAAGTCAAGAAAAAAAAATTCAACATAGGGCCTAAATTTATAAACAAATCATTATTTTAAGAGAGAAATAATAATTGGATTTTGGTTGGTGAACAGAAGTGTAGAAGCTTACTTAAACTTGACGCATAAAAGGGTTACAGGTACCAGGAACACTTGTTCGTGGTGTATTATTTTGTGTTATGTTATGCATGGGGAAGGTTGATGTTTCACTTCTAGGGTATATTAATAAAATAAATACATGTGTCATAATTTGAGTGGAACAATAATACCACGTAATAGTGTTTCATGTACAAAAAAATTTCTCCAAAGTACATTTCGGATTCAAACCATCATCTCTCTTCCGGACTATGATTCTTTCCCCTCCTCTTCTCATCCCCTTCCATCCCCTCCTCTTTCACCTCTTCCGGACTAGGATTCTCTCCCCTCCTTTTTCAATCCCCTTCCATCCCCTCCTCTCACATTCTCTATTTTGTCTTTCTCTTTTTATAAAAAATTAATATAAGATGTTGACGTGGTTTAACCGTGATTGGAGGAGAGGGAAGGGGAGAGAAAAAAAGAGGGGAGAGAATCCTACTTCCTCTCTTCCTAATATGTAGCTTTGAGTAATCATATTAATTGCTTATTTTAAGTATATTAAAAAGATATGATTATCATTCACTGAATTTAACTTAGGAATTGATATATATTTTATTTTCATTAATGATCTAGGCAATGTCCTAATCAAACTTACTTAATTACCTAATGGCCATTCTCTGTAGCTTTAGGGTCCACATATGTAGTATAGTTTAGATAGGAAGAAATATGGCTACTGAAAGCATCGTTTCATTTCTTAAGTTTTTCTTAAGTTCAAAGTAAAAATGCATACTTTTCCAAGCTATATAATTCAACTTTTATATCTCTATCTATCGTTCTTCCATAACAAACCTTCCTGACTAGATGCCCTTGTATTTTACCATGCATCCTGTTGAAATGAATTAGTTTAATTCAAACCTACGTAAGTAATTATAAACCCTAAAGTAGTTTAAACAAAAATTTCACAAATAATTTAAGCTTAGTCACATTAACTAGTTGAGAGCTGCCGAACCCGATTTGTCCTTATTACTTCCAAACGATCGAAGAGAACCAAACAAGTCCATATTTGTTGTATTTAAAGGATTTATTGACAAATTAATTCATGATATATATAATAGATGTTGCTGCTTTGTTTTCAAGGTCAAGTTCAAAGTGAATGAGCAACGACATTAGCTAAGAGCTTAAGATAATTAGTCATGAAGAAGAGCACTAGGCACAATTATATTCATTCCATTCTATTATGTCCAGCCAAATTAATCTACATCAAAGCTAATTAAATATGACCTACATGTGCGTAGAGGTGACGTCTGACTTTTAATTTTCGAGCTTGTTCAGAAGTACTTTAAAATGATCGAAAGAATTTTTAGAGAAAATATTTTTAAAACCAATCATTTGTAAAAATACAAGTAAAATTTTAATTTCCTACCAATAATTTATTAATATCAGCAATCTTGATGTGATTATTGTTGGTTAGCAAATATTATTGATTAATATATATATATATATATATATATATATCTGAAAGTTTTATAGTGCATGATAGAGAACTTCTAGTGTTAGTTGATTACTCGTTACCACATCAAATCAGTGATTCTGAACGATTCGTGCATGCGAACAATTGATTTTACTATAGCTTGGTTTATGTAAATATCCCAATTACCCATAACTTACATGAGAATCGATCTAATTAATCTATATCTTCACTATATATAAGTTGTCTGTTGAAAAGGAATAAATTAAAATAAAATCTTAATTTATGACCCAAATTATAATATAAGGTTTGTTTGGAAGTGCTTTTAAAAATGACAACGCTTTTAGTGAAAATGTTTTGGGGCCAAAAGCACTTGAAGTGCTTCATGAAAGAAGCATCACTTGCGTTTTTACCAAGAATTGGTTCTAAAAATATTTTCACCTAAAATGTTTTCAGCCATTTTAAAGTACTTCCAAACGAGTTCATATATATGCACATAAATTAAATAAATGTGGGCATGCAGTTTATCCTTAAGCTTTTCAGAAGCTTAATGGGAAAAAAAACAAGCATGTAGGCTATAACATGGAAAACAACAAGAAGACAGAAGCTAGAATATCAAACATGGTTCAAATTAGCGTCTAAATACGTGGTCAATAATTTCAAAACTCTTAAGAGTCCAGATTCCATTTCTTTTATCACAAATCACTAATCATTCCAAATGGTAACAAAGAGATTGCTTAGTAATCATCGAGGAAGGTCGATGCAACAGAGGAAGCTAACATCAACACAACAACGTAATGACAACGGGATCCCAATATCACCACCCATTCTTCCATGTTTTCCTCGATTATCTTATGATAAAAACCGAATTTTCGACGACCAAAGCAGCATTAGGGTGCTAATTGAATTTCATAAAAATATAAGATTAGTGACTCATGAGTTGCTAATTGACATAAGCAAAGGAGCCCCATGGATAAAACCAACACAAAAGACGGTCAAGGCATAATATACATGTATTATATTTTGTGTAATGAAAACGATGTTTGAATAAACAAAAACAAATTAGGGTTTTGATTTGGACATCGAAAAATTTAAACAACTGGAAAGAAATTTAAGGAGATGAGGAGGAGGATATATTTTAGAGTTGTAGTCAGCCATCATACTTCAACTTCGTCAATTGGATTTGTAATCAGGATTTGTCTGGTATTAGTTTTGTTAATTACAAATTTGCAGGGTTCTTTAACAACACAAACAAACTAATTGTAATGCTACTTTTGTACAGATGATCTGCCCTACAAACGCAAGGTCCAAAAGCGATTTCTTGGGCCGAATATCTTTAAAATGTTCTACATGAATGTTGAGAAGCTTAGGTTGAGGCGACAATAATACAGAAATATGTTTTATGATGGTCGAAAGTAGTTTTTGGACCAAAAATCTTTAAAATGTTTTACGTGAATGTTAAGCTTAGGTTGAGGTGACAATACACATTAATATGTTTTATGATGGTTTTTGCTGAAACTTCCAAAACTAACTAAAAATCGTGGGCTATAGCTCACAATTTTTGTAAGTAATGCAACTATTGAGTTTTTATAAGATTTGTTGTGTGGGCATTAAGATAAATTACTAGCTAAGACATGTTCAAGAGACGAAAATTATCAAGTGCCTTGCATGAATCTTAAGAAGCTTTAGGCAGCAAAGACGGAATTTAATCTAAAAAAAATTGTGGTCACCACTGTTCGATTTTAATCCAACGATGGTAAAGTATGATAATAAAAATTGAATGACCACCTCGCATTGGATTAAAACCTTACGGTAAGTGACCACAATTTTATTAAACAATATGGGGTACAGGAAAATAGGAATCACATTATACAACTTGTATTCAGCCCGAGCGACGTGGCAGATTTTCTTGTGGACTCGGCCAGATGGCGGAGCACATAACAAAATAGAAATGCTGTCCACCCGGCCCATCTTAATCTGTATCAGATGTCGGTCCAGCCCACGAAGTTGTTTTACTTCCTTTCTTTCTGGGGGATGTCTTTGTATATTCTTTGTGTAGCAAGATATGCCGTTGCACCATTTTTTACACAACCTTTAGTATGAGTTTTTTGGGGTCCACTTTGTAATGTATTTTAACGATCCAAATCGTCTATTTTTTAGAACATTATTCATAGATCATCATTGCAAAAAATTAGACAAATCCAAAACTATTAAGACATTCATTTGTAGTGAAGAAAATAAACGAGTACGATTTTACAAAGAAAACTTAAAAACTCTTAATCCAACAGTCATATAGTTTTAGATTTGGATGAGTTTTTTGTAGACATGATTTGAGGGAAAACCTAAAAGATGGATGGTTCAAATTGTTGAAATACATTACTATGTTTGTAGTTCAAGAATATATTACGCTGGTTAATTATGTGGTTTGCTTGTCACCTATATGTGTGACAATAATTGATAAAAGTTGGCTAGTGATTTAGCACTCATTTTTTAGCATCTGCATTCCTTTTGTCACTGTATGAAATAGTAATATATAGTTTGAAGTAATAAATAATTAAAAGAGAAGTGTTAAAATTACTATCACAACTTTTTAGTGTGATGTCGTTTGTTTCTTCATATTGATTTTCCTAAATTCTTGTGATTAATTAGTTAAGCTTTGTTTAAGGTACTTAAAGAAAGAAAAATCATATACATGAAATTGTGAAACAAGAAGTAATACATGGCAACCTACACCTGCATGTCCCTCATCTGTCTTCCATCGATCCCATCTCCGTTTCGATTTGCAATCACTATTGATTAAGGTCTGTTGCGGTCCACCAACGGGAATGTGTGTAGAGTTTTGGTGTTCAAATTGGCTCGGGTGACCACTGTTAGATATTATATGCTTGAGGTAGTTAGTTAAGGTTGTTTAGAATATGTGTAGAGATTATGACAAGTGTCAAGATCTTGGGAGTATTGTAATAGCTTAGTACTTAAGCAATGTAACTAGATATATACAGAAAGATAACTGTATAGAAGTTTAACAATTGATGAAATATACGAAGAGAAAACTTTCTCTCTGTCCAAGACTTTTCTGCACTTCTTTCTGCACTTCTTCTGTTTACATGGTATCAGAGCCTGAGAAGCTTTGTGCTTGAAGGTTTTGATCTTGGTTCTTTTGCTTCCGCTCCTCTATCTCCATTGCTGATCATTTCTCTTCTTCTTGGGATCTTGATCGTTCTCTCCTTCCTCGACTGGGTGCATTTTCGTGTCTGCACACCAACTGTTTGTTCTAAGTTCTTAGAGAAACTTTCATCTGGGTTTTCTCTTGTTTTGTGCTACAATGGTGACTTCTGATCAGCTGAAGATTCTTCAGTCCCCTATCACGTCTCTTATATCAACAATTTCTTCTTCTGTTACTGTTAAACTTGATGATTCCAATTATCTCACTTGGAATTTTCAGATCGAATTGCTACTTGAAGGTCATGGTCTCATGGGTTTTGTGGATGGGTCGCATTCCTGTCCTGCTCGGTCTGTTGTAACTAGTTCTGCTGATTCCTCTATTTCTGCTGAAACTGATGCGTTCAAGATTTGGAAAATGCATGATCGGGCGCTGATGCAATTGATTACAGCGACCTTATCTCCGTCTGCTGTTTCGTGTGCAATCGGGAGTGCTAGTGCTTCTGACTTGTGGATTCGTCTCAAGGAACAGTTTTCGATTGTTACTCGGACTACTATTTTTCAGATGAAGTCAGAATTGCAAAACATTAAGAAGGGCACTGATTCGATCTCAATGTATTTGCAAAGGATTAAAGAAGCTCGTGATCATCTTGCTACTGCTGGGGTTCACTTCGATGATGATGATATTGTCATCTTAACCTTGAATGGTCTCTCCTCTGAGTATAATACCCTGCGATCCATTATTAGGGGTCGAGAGAATGTTATTTCCATGAAAGACCTGAGATCTCAGCTACTTGCTGAGGAAGCAATGGTTGAAAATGTGCCTGTTACTCCTTTCCTGTCTGCGATGGTTGCTAGGAATAATAGCACTGACTCACGGTCTTGTGGTGAATCTTCCAAGGCTGAGACCTCCTTCCATGGTCATTCATATGGAGGCTCCTCTGGGTTTCGCTCTAACTACAACAAGACCAAAAACAAAGGGAAATTCCAATTTGGTTCTCAGAATCGGTTTGGGAACTCTAAGCCTAACTATGGGAACTATACTGTGAATCATGCTCCGGGTATTCTTGGTACATCTCCACCAAGACAACAGAGTTTTTCTGGTGTTTCTTGCCAGATATGTGGGAAGTTTGGCCACCTGGCTCCCAATTGCCGATTCCGGAATTCTGAAGCTGCCAATGCAAATGCTGAGGGGTGTCAAATCTGTGGGAAGAAGAATCACAGTGCTAAATATTGTCATTTTAGGAACTCCAATGTGTCATCTTCCACTCCTACAGCTATGCATGTTACCAATACTCAGTCTAGTGACCCGAATACTTCTCCTCAACAGTTCTGGCTCACTGATTCAGGAGCATCCTCACATATGACTACTGATATTAGTAACCTGTCCCTGGCTTCTCCATATCCCACTAATGAAACAATTCAGACTGCAAGTGGTGCAGGTTTATCAATATCTCATATTGGCTCTTCCACACTACACACTCCATTAAAACCATTGCAGCTTAATTCGATTCTATATGTTCCTAGCTTGTCTCAGAATCTATTATCTGTACATAGATTATGTCTGGACAATAATTGTTGGCTGATCTATGATGCGTTTTGTTTTTGGATCCAGGACAAGGCCACAGGGAGGATTCTCTTCCAAGGACGTTGCAGTAATGGATTGTATCCCATTCCTCTTCCGGCTAGGAGTAATGCTGTACCTCCAAAGTCTCATGTTGCATATCTTGGACGTCAAGTCTCTTCTAGCCTTTGGCATCATAGATTAGGTCATCCCTCCAATTCTGTAGTCTCGGTCATGTTAAAGAAATGTAATCTGTCTGTATTACCTGATTCCTTGTCTGTGCTTTGTCGTACATGTCTGGAAGGCAAGTTTTGCAAACTGCCCTTTGCTCATTCTGTGTCTAAGTCAATTCACCCCTTTCAAGTTGTTCATAGTGATGTATGGGGTCCATCTCCTTGTAAGTCTGTCGATGGCTTTAGGTATTATGTGACATTCATTGATGAATGCACAAGACACTGTTGGTTGTTTCCCATTCTCAATAAAAGTGAAGTTTTCTCCATCTTTGTTGGTTTTTATAACTATGTTTCGAATCATTTTGCCACTTCAATTAAAACTTTACAGAGTGATGGTGGGGGTGAATACCTTAGTAAATCTTTCCAACAATTTCTGGTGTCTAACGGAGTGCAACATCAATTGTCCTGTCCCTATACCCCTGAGCAAAATGGCTTAGCCGAGAGGAAACATAGACATATAATTGAAACAGCTCTTACCTTGTTACAAACAGCTGCTTTACCTCCACTTTTTTGGTCCTTTGCATGTCAAACTGCTGTATACCTTATCAATAGAATGCCATCACCTACTCTTCACAATCAGTCCCCTTTTGAGCTATTGTTTAATGCTGTTCCCGATATTCATCATCTCAGAATTTTTGGGTGTTCAGTTTTCCCATTGTTAAAACCATACAACAGTACCAAGTTACAACCCAAAACTATCAAATGTATTTTCTTAGGCTATGCTTCCAAATACAAGGGGTTTATTTGTTATGACTTTCTCCATGCTACATTTTACATTTCCAGACATGTGATATTTGATGAGTCTGAGTTTCCATATTCCAGCTTCTCTTTGCACAGTCCTGTTCCTATCACTACTCCTTCTACACCGGTATGTGTCTCCTCATCTCCCTCTATATCCATTAATCAACAAAATCATGTAGTTCCCTTTCCAGTCTGTCATCCCACGTCTTTGTCTCGCTCAGATCATCATAGCAGCTCCCCTGATGCTACCTTACAATCTGTTACTGCATCCAGAACTTCACAATCCCCTGTGGCTCCTGCGATTCCATCTGGTTCGTCTGGTGGTGAATCTGCTGCTGATCCTAATTGTGAGTATGGTGTTGTGGTTCCGCATGAATTTCACCCTGATCATTTGCAGGTTATCCTTCCCATTCCTCCTATGAATACTCACTCAATGCAAACACGTGCTAAAAATGGTATTTCCAAGAAGAAAGCCTATCTTTCTGTTGTACAAGATGATTGCTCATTGGCTCTGTCTCAGATTGAACCTGCCACTTATAGGTCAGCTCTCAAGTCTCCTTTGTGGTTGTCCGCTATGGAAGAAGAGTTGCAAGCTCTTAAAACTCAAAATACTTGGTCTTTGGTTCCCTTACCTCTCAATAAGAATTTAGTAGGCTGCAAATGGGTGTTTAAAATCAAGAAACATTCTGATGGTTCTATTTCCCGGTATAAGGCACGGCTTGTTGCCAAAGGGTTCAATCAAGAAGAAGGCATTGATTATGGGGAAACCTTTAGCCCTGTTGTCAAACCTACCACAGTGCGGCTGGTTCTAGCTTTGGCAACTCATTTTGGTTGGTCTCTGCAGCAACTTGATGTGAAGAATGCATTTCTTCATGGGGTTCTTCAAGAGGAGGTCTATATGTCGCAACCACCAGGCTTTAGTGATTCCAATCATCCCACACATGTTTGCCGTTTACATAAGTCCTTATATGGCTTAAAACAAGCTCCAAGGGCTTGGAATGAGAGGTTTACTTCGTTTCTTCCTTCTCTGGGGTTCCTGTCTACATATTCCGACCCTTCCTTGTTTGTTAAGCATGATGCACAATCTGTGATTATTCTTCTCTTGTATGTTGATGACATTATCATTACTGGTAGTGATTCACAGGCTATTATCGCAGTCATTACAGCTTTGACTAAGGAGTTCGACATTAAAGATTTGGGTCCGCTTCATTATTTTCTTGGAATTCAGATTACTCAGAACTCTGTGGCCTGTTTCTTTCTCAATCCAAATATGTTTCAGATTTGCTGGTCAAGGCAGATATGGTCCATTCCAAACCCTGTTCCACACCTTGTTTACCATATAATCGGTTACTCAAGGATGATGGTCATCCTTTCACTAATCCTTCTTTATATCGCAGTATTGTAGGTGCTCTTCAGTACCTTACTTTCACTCGACCTGATATCGCTTTCTCCGTTCATCAGGTGTGTCAGTTTATGCACTGTCCTATGGATTCCCATTATGCTGCTGTGAAACGTATTCTCAGATATCTGAAATGTACTGCGGACCTTGGTATTCAGTTCACACACGGGGAGTTGGATCTACATGCATTTAGTGATGCTGACTGGGCTGGCGATCCCAATGACCGGCGATCCACAACTGGTTCAGTGGTGTATTTAGGGCCTAATCCTATTTCTTGGTCTTCGAAGAAACAAAATACAGTCTCTAGGTCCTCAACCGAAGCTGAATATCGGGCTCTTTCCAGCACTACTTCTGAAATTGATTGGATCCGACAGCTTCTTCATTTTATGAAGGTTGATGTCCCTTGTCCGACTACATTGTTTTGTGATAATATGTCTGCCATAGCGCTTGCTTATAATCCGGTTATGCATCAGCGGACAAAACATATTGAGATCGATGTCCACTTTGTGCGTGAAAGGGTTGCAAACAACCTTCTGCAGGTGCATTTTGTTTCTTCAAATGAGCAGTTTGCGGATGTCCTCACCAAGGGATTGTCTACTCCTTTATTTCAAACGCACTGTTACAATCTCAGACTTGGCAAGCCTCATCCTGAGATTGAGGGAGGATGTTAGATATTATATGCTTGAGGTAGTTAGTTAAGGTTGTTTAGAATATGTGTAGAGATTATGACAAGTGTCAAGATCTTGGGAGTATTGTAATAGCTTAGTACTTAAGCAATGTAACTAGATATATACAGAAAGATAACTGTATAGAAGTTTAACAATTGATGAAATATACGAAGAGAAAACTTTCTCTCTGTCCAAGACTTTTCTGCACTTCTTTCTGCACTTCTTCTGTTTACAACCACACCATCACATTCTTTCTGTCTACCTTTTCTAGCAGTGTTGCTTGTGGTAATCCTACTGACTTCTTTAGTTTTTCTCGCTTGGTGGTTGCAATCTACGAGATGCTATCTAATGGAGGACGGAGTCTGTTTTCTTTCTATCTATGAGGTGTTTTTTATTGGGTTCCTGGTAATTGTTGGTGGTGGTAGTTCAAGCTCGTCGTGGAGTGCCGTTGTGGCGCTTTAGGCGACGGTAGTGGGAGGAAGCAACTAGGGTTTTCTTCGGTGTGTTCTATATTTTGGGCTCAAAACTATGTTTTGGGTTCTTCGATTACCATGGAAGTCCATTCTTTGCTTGTGTGGTTATTGTATTTGGTCCTCTTATGTCATTATGTTGTGTTTTGGTAACAACGTAACTTTTGACCAAAGAAGAAAGAAGTAATAATGACAATGTTTAATTGCGTACAAGCTTTGGACCAAAAGGCAGTTTACGGACCAAAACCCTAATTTAAAAAAAGTAAAAAAAATCCAAAATGGATCAACTAAGATGCCCACTAGAGCAAGCAAATTGGAGAATCGAAACGAAAGTAGGAAGGTGTGGCCCCAAACTATATATAAAAATACAATGTGTATTTTTCAGAGGTTCACTTAGCTTTTAGCTTCAGATTATTTCTAAAAACTCAGGACTGACCTTGATGATCTCACATAATGAGTTGATTGAAAGAAACGTATGTTCTAACCCCACCAAGTTCCCAAAATGATCACGCAACGATGATGATTGTGCCGGAAAAGTAAGAAATATTAGAATTAGGGTTCTCAAGCTTAATTAGTTTGAAGATACGAGAGCCATGAGTGTGTCTTTATCCTTGTACTTTTATTGCGTGATCTGCCTGCTGATCGACCAGATTTGAGAGTTGGTATATATGTTCATTGAACAAGGACCACAAATATTCATGTTCTCTAAACAGTGGTTTCACGCTGCGAAATAGTACGGCAAGAAGCAGAAACATTGGTTTAAGTTTGAAACTCTAAAAGCAGCACCTTTTTGCCACTAGCGGTAACCATGGCACGAACATATATTACAAATATGTGGTGGTAATATAATATTGGCCTGGAATGGGAATGGGATATATTCTTTTGACATTGTTAAATTTTAATTTTCAGAAAGAATTTATTTACGAATATGCATCCTTATTAAAGGGTTGCAGCCTTATTAAATTTTATCTTTTGTTATCACCATCCAATATCTTCTATCCCCCAAGAATTGATATAAGTTGTAAAATTAAAGAAAAAGTACATGCAACTGTGAGGTTCAAAATCTTTATAAGGAGTTGAGCTACTTTTCACGTATCAGAGATAAATTAGTGATATAATTAAATTCTTTTAAAATGGTTGAAATTATTTTTTGTGAAAATATTTTTAGAACTAATCTTTAATAAATTAAAATACAAGTGAACCAACCTTTATAAAGAGTTGAGCTACAATTCTCACATATTAGAGATAAATTAACAATATTAATTTGTAGTGTACATTGGAAGCTAAGACTTGCACGATATATATAAACCCTTTCACAGATAAATGTCATTTCTTAGTTTTTTATGTCTGAACCTTCTCTATGTCTGACAAGTTTATTGTCCTTTTCATCTTCAGACAAGCATCAGCTCATCTATAAATTTATTACTGTAATCCCCTTTAAGAAATGTGACTGCATAGATTAAGAGTATAAGTGCCTATGACTTTTATTAGACTACATAACAACCAAACCAATACAAACTTTTCCTGCATAGATCAACGGGTTTGTGTTGTCCTTGACTGCACATGTTTTTCCATTCATAGGCTACTTAAATTTAATTAATTGAGCATTATAACTTGATGTTCTTCAACATATTCATATATATGAGAACTGGTGTCATACATGCATGTTTCTTTCTCATGATTTGTTGAGGATAATTTAAATACATTAATACATATATGCTAGAAAGAAATTAAATTCATATGATTACAGACAATTTGATCAATATTATATCTAATGTTGATTATAATTTAACGAAACGAATCAAATAACTGTAGCGTCGAATAAACTTCGCAACTCTCATTTAAGTTGTCTCCTTTTTTTGTTTCTTTCTGAACGAGTCTTTGATTTTTGTGATGTATAAGCATCTATACTTATCGCTTAGTTGCATACTTAAAAGAACCTTAGTTATAAAATGAAAATCTAATTAGCTAATTGAACCTTTGCGAATAAATTATATATGTCATTTTCACAAGGGTGGGAGTGGGAAGGTTTCACCATTAGGCGTAATAATCAAGATTAGGACATGTGAATTAATTTGCACCAAGTGAAATTCTATCCACCCTAAACCCTAGCTCGATCAAACTGCCACGTGCCAACCCCTACATAACCTAACAATAATAGTGCTCTTATTTGGCAAACGAATCATCATTGCATTTCGCAAATCAATCCATGATTCCTGGCTCTGGCTGTCGCCTTGAAAAGTTGATTAGAGTACTACGCTGTTGTTAGAGTGACATAATCTCATGTAAGAACCTTAGATTTAGCAGTAGGTAATTAAACACTAGGGTTTATAATATATAATAAGTCCATTAAAGTTGAGGTTTCTATCATAAAACCAATTAGTAATATGAGAGATAACCCAACTTACTCATAAATTCATGTAAAGTTCATCCTCTCATCAATGTGAGATTCATTCTCAACACGCTTCTTCATGTATGGCGAATTTTCAAGTCTAGCACGTGAACAACGCAAATTAGGTGACGTTGAGCACTTGTGGCCGTTGCTATGATACAACGAAGAAAGTTGAAGTTCCAACATAAAACGAATTGGCAATTTGGAGACTAACCCAATTTACTTATAAGCTCATGTAAGGTTTCTCATTTTATCAATGTGTGATTCATTCTCAATACAATCATTTTAGGTTTTCATTGGTTTGAATCTGCAGTGCAACAACTACACGTGCATGACTTTTGTCCGCAAATTCAAATTCAGTTCATTATTTGAGATTAATTAGTTATTAATCTTATTGAGCTTTAATCAAAACAGATAGTCGAAACACCAGGGGGGACAATTTTCTCCATTGTTGATATGTTTGAGTCTTTCTCTTTTCCAAAGCATTACTTAGGAGTACTTAGCTTCCACAAAAAAACCTCTACACACACAGTAATCCAAGGAGAGATTTTTGATGTACCGGAACACCGTCATTTGGTTTTATTATTTTACTTAAATTATGACACGTATATATATTTTTATTATTGTTAATGTACTCTAAAAGTTTGATAAAAAAATGTACTCTAAAATTGTGACATATATCGATTATGTCACTCACTTATATTATAACATGAGAAATAATATATCACATAACAAGTATTCTTAATATAGATAAACATTTCCACTTGAGAGGGAAAGCGAGAGTGAGATTAGAGAATAAACAATTAAGAAACCAATTATACCAACATAGAGAATTGCCTGTTGTGCTGACCAGGTATTTGTCAGGCATGCCACGTCATCATATCATATGATATGGTGCATATGTACATAAGTATGCATGTATGGACATCTAAGGTTCTATATAAAGCAGCTTAAGTAATTAGCAAGTGAGAGAGGAGCTAGGTCGCGACGTGTCTGTGTTTGAGAGGATCAAAATTTCATAATATAGAGATGGTTGATAATATAGGAAACAATAATTCATCAGATAGAGAAGGGTTTAAGTACAATTTCACAGGTGGTGGTAGTGTCTCTAGTGATTATCACCACCATCTTCATCATCAAGAGGGAGTCATCAAGGAGCCAGATCGGTTGCTTCCAATTGCTAATGTTGGGCGAATCATGAAGCAGAATTTGCCCCCGAATGCGAAAATCTCGAAAGAAGCCAAAGAAACCATGCAAGAATGTGTTTCTGAGTTCATAAGTTTCGTGACTGGAGAAGCATCTGACAAGTGCCACAAAGAGAAGCGCAAGACGGTGAATGGGGATGACATTTGCTGGGCTCTGGCAACTCTTGGATTCGATGATTACGCGGAGCCACTGAAGAGGTACTTGCATAGGTACAGAGAATTGGAAGGAGAGAAGGCTGCTAACCAAGGTAAGGCTAATAGTAATGAAGAACAGACTGCCACCAAGGACAAGATTTCCTACAGCAGCAGCAAATACCTCTAATCCTCCATCAAAGTACAATATGATGGAAAGGGGAAATAGCTCGCTCTCCCGGCAATTTTGAGTACTGATCATATGAATTAAGCGAGGTAATTAATATACTTTTCAAATAACTAGTACTACTAGATCTTAATTAAATTGCATGTGTAGAAGGTACATGACTATATATAATTAAGTGGGGAGTTCGGCTTTTGGTTTTGGTTTTTGTTTTCATGTGTGTTCTCATAATTAAGTCCTGGGGATCCTTCTTTGGTTGACTGTAATTAGCTCAAGAATTATGAGATTGGAGTAAATCCATTGACTTTTTTGTCTTTTAATTCAAATATGAAGTTTATTGCAGGTGATTGTATGAGATATACATGTTTAGCTGCGTTCCTAGTTATCTTGGTTTTCTAAATCGCGATCAGTAACTTGTGAAATCTTGTAAACAGGTTATCTTGCTAATCTTCCCTTTCAATTTTGTCCTCAACCTAAATTCAAGCGGAGGGTTAGTGATGGGATCTGGATATACTTTTCCCCTAATTTATGTCATATTAAGGGCGATGGAAACCCTAACATCACATTTGTGCTAACTCACAACAAAAACAGGAAACACCAACCATATATGCATCTGGTTAGTTAAGCATCAGATTTTTCTTAGTGCAAGCTGCCATTAGGTTCTTTGCCCTTTAATTATGCAATCTACTCACAAACACCAATTGTGCATAATCTCGTATCAATTTTGATGCTAACTAAGTCATGTTCCGACCACATTTCTGGTGTGATCGAGTTGAATCTGATACGATCAATTACAGGAGAAATTGGATATGCTTAGGGTTTTATACATGGATCTATCTTAACTCTGGGGAAAACAATTTGTTTGTAGGTTTGCTATTTGACTGATATTAGAATCTTATAAAAGACTTGGAGATCATATCTATGCATTTTCTCTTGAGAACTGGTTTGCATTTGAGTACTCTCTTATTGTTTAGATTAAAACTATCTCCTTGCCGTTTGGTTTCCTTTGAATATATATAGGAAAATAATGATTGAAAGAATATCTCTGAAGGTGCTTTGTCCGGCCAAATTTTGGAATTCGTCAAAACGAACTTTGATGCTTTGTTGTTAATTTTACCCTCGAACGGTAAGATGCAAGTCGAACCGAGAATTATGTCCTGATGTGCAATTTGGCTCACTTAATCTCCTATAGCTCGAACCATCGTAGTTTTACCTTTGTCGTAATCTCAATTCATCAATATATTATTCAAAAAGAAATTCTCTCTGGGTTACAATTTTATATGTTTGTGTACATATATGCCATGTAGGGTTTTTCCTCATAAAAATGAAATTTGCTAACAAGAAATCAATTGTACAAAGTGTTTTTCTATTGTCTGATGCTAATTAAGCCATGTTTTGATCACATAATACTGACGTGACTAAAATGTACATGAGAAATTGAATGCATAATTAAGCTTAATCAAACCAAATACTATTCATGTGCAACTCTTTAGTACTTATACTGCAGTCTGGTTTCACATGTCTTGAGCACTAGACATCTTGGACTCTTAACTGTTAAATCTCTCTCTCTCTCTCTCTCTCTCTCTCTCTCTCTCTCTCTCTCTCTCTCTCTCTCTCTCTTCTTGTCATCTAACTTACCAAGTATAGATACTCCTGCATGCTACTTTAGACAGTTAACTTACCAAGTATAGTGACACCCACATCAGCCATACCTTATGGAGATCATGAGGCTAATTATGTTAGTCAATGGGTAGCTAGGGTTTTCTATGATAACCGTAGGGCATAATTTTTCACCGGGGACCACAGTAAATTTAGTAGCCACGGCTCAACCTTCCATGGTTAATTTGTCGTTAAGAACCCCCATTAAGTCTGGATCATGCCGAAAGGTTTTACATATTCAAATGGGGCTTGGATCATCTTCCCACAAGTGAGGATGACTAAGCTCCAATATGTCAAGTTGTTAGGAAGTTTTTGTGAGGAGTTCTTGGAAAATGGAGACAAACTAAGAGAGAAGTGCGGGGCTGAATTAATTATTAGGGTTTCTAGGGTTTTTCTTCATGTTTTCTTGATTACTCCAAAAGAAAAGATGATCGATATGATACAAGATCTAAGACAGGCAACACAATCGATGGAAACTTGAGATACCATGAGGCATGACACAAAGTTGTTTGTTCAATGATGTACCTACTTAATTAATTTGTGCTTTACTAAAAAACTTAATGAATTTGTGATTTACTTGTTTAATCAAACCCTATCAATCTTACTTTATTAACGGATGACGGATCGAGAGTGAGAGTAGTGTTAGAGCAAATATAGTGGAAATGAGCGGCTCAACACATCATTTTAACCAATAACCTTGCGAAACCTTTGCTGCATAAAACTAGGGTTCTTCTCTCAACATGATTTGTATGTAGTGTCAATCAATGGGGCTTGATCAGTCTGTTTGCGTGTGTTGTGCGAGAGTAGGGACTCTTTATTTATAATGCAAACAGTGGTCTTTGATAATTAAATATACTTCCCATCATGTAATCCCTATCATAGTCATCAAGTTTGATAACCCTTATTACTAATAACCAAAGAATCCGCATCAATATGGATAATACCATTTGCACCGGGACTTCTTAGGCTATATTTTAACACATTCCTTAATAACCTACAAGTATTGTCAATCCTAAACTCTTATGATCTCAATCCCTCATACACGTGCAAAACAAGTGTGCAGCTCTAATTAAGCTTACAAGTAGTACCAATTAAACTTTCTTACTCATAAGCAACTAGAGAGTTTAGTGGTGAGAGTCAGTAGAGTGAAGTATACTACGTCCAATGTTTGAAAAAAAAATTTGTTCTTTTTTTTTTTTTTGTTGACAAGGGTCATAAAGCCCGAGAAAAATATAGAAATATTTCAATATAACATAAACAAAGATAAAATTTTCTTTCTCCTGGAAATCGCTTTATTGGTTTCGTGAGCCTTCCATACTTCTAACTTTTTTTTTTCTTCCAACTATCATTTAATATTACAATATGATAATATTCATTTTCACGGTTTTAGGTTTGATTCTCGTCAAAGACGAATTTAAATTAAATTTGTATAACTAACCAATTGTAATGTTTAGCCCACTACCCTATCGTTAATGTAGTAATATGAAATGTATTTAAAAAAAACAAAAAAAGAAAAATCCCCGGACTCTCTTAGCTTTGGAGATGACATATAAACTATGGGTTACACACCATTAGTCATCAATATAAATTAAAGAAATTGCCGATTCATTATTTATTATCATAAATGTCAATTTGTTCTACTCATATAAATAATTAAAAGACCTAACTTCTTTTTACACGATAAGTGACTAGTTCGTTGAAAAGAGGAAACCCAAGAAGGGAAAATTCCTTGAAATATCTAATTTAGATTAAATAGAAAGAAAAGAAAAGTGTAACTTCATGGAATCTCCTCCCAAATCCATAAATCTGACAGAGAGGCATGTGATTCACGAGTTCTCCATGTGACACTTAGTAGAGTCCCCAACTCAACACGTGGTATAGAGTTGGCACGTTGTGCATTTTCTTTTCTTTTCTTTTTTTGGCAAACCGTTGTGCATTTTCTTTTGTATCAACTTTTGCACAATGTGCGTATTGCGATTGGCATTTTTGCAACTTTTTTATTTACTATTTAATCAGTGATTAGATATTAAATCGTAGTTTATCAATGACTATGGAAATAAGTACTCATAAAATGTTGAATAAAAATCCCAGTTAATTGTTGTTGTGTTTAAATCAACAGTGGCTTAGAGAAAGGTAATTTTCACTTTATTACCATGAATTACTCTATGTGTATTATGTTCTAAAGTTGTGCACTTACAATAAGGTAATGCTACGATCCTTAACTATGGAATTCTGTGGTCAAGTCAAACGTTAACTTTTTTGTTGTTGATAGAACTGAGTTTTTTTATTGATAAGACAGAGTACAAAAAGTTTGGGGAGCAAGAGTAGCCTCATTAAAAAAACCTCCAAGAAAGAAGGAAAACGAGCACTTAACCAGCTTGCTCCCTAATTACAATTAATTATCATTCTCCAAATCAATTTCAAGGAATGGAAATAATCAAAGTGGTTCCTCCTCCATGTATTAAATCCTCCATTGCTAAGTCCATATTTTCCCAATTCATGAGCCACCACTTTATATTTTCTTTTTAAATCCTCCATTAGCTGTATATAAATCATATAAAGTATAAATATACATGTTCTCTATCAATAATATAACACATAAATTAATAATATTATTTGAACAATCACCGGGATTATAGTACAATCAGTAATATATTGCACTAGAAAAAGAACATGTAAGAGGGTGGACCATGAAAAGAAGGAAGAAAAACTTGTAGAAAAAATTCACAACATGAACAAGCAATTACTACTTTACGAAACAAACGTGTCATGATACATTAGCAATGGAGCATTGCATATAAGCGTATTTATATATTACAATTGCACTATACCTCGTGGCCGGAAGAGCTCTCAGTCACCTGATAACATTTTTAATTTGTAAGAACTCAAACATAAATCCAGAATTCTTGATTTATTTATCTATTTGATGTAGCTAGCTAGCTAGTAATTAATCACTTTAAATAGCTTGTCTCAAGCTGTACTAAAATTTGTATCCACTTTCTTTTGCTCTAAAGTTCATAAGTCATGCCCACTTTCAACAGCCGCTTGTGAGGAATATCAAACACTTTGTCACACTGCCTCAAATTTCTCTTCAAGAAATTGTAAGCGTAATCGATCAAAATTCTTTTCGCTATACCAGCTCCTTTGGCAGCCGTCACTTCATTTTCCCCAACCAAATGAACAACTCCCCGCCTCCATGCTTTGTCTATTGCCTCAATCTCTCTGTCCAACAAATCTTGTTGCTTATCTTGATCATCAACTTGCTGCTTCGAATCCTCCTTTCCATTCTCTCCACCGCTCGCCAAAGTACTGTCTTCGAATTCTTCCTCGATCTGAAACTTGGTATCCTCATTAGCACTACTGGGAATATGATTTGTTTGAGATATCCAAAAACTATCCTTTATGAACTCTTTCAACTTCTCCACCAACAATCCTTCGAAGGGTTCGTTCTCATTGCGAACATCGGTGTACCCATACCTAGCAACGCATCGGAACACATTCAGATCCTTAGGCTCTACTCTCCGAAAAAGAAAGCGCTCTTCCAATGGAACCTTGCTTATAGGCAACGATTTGATTGAGACAAAAACAAGGACGGAGTGCAATGCAGGCACATTCGCAGCGTAATGATTGAAGATTGGTGGGATGCCTTGAACAAGTTCTGAATAGAACATGGCGAGGCCAGGCATACGAGAAAAGTTTGCATCAACAGCAATTTCCTTGAGTTGTTCGGGAGAAATTTTGTGTTCAAGCTCGTAATAGTACTTTCTTCGATGCACATCATTCCACACAAACATTACAAACATCAACAATGTAGCAAACGCGAGGGGAAGATATCCGCCCTGGTCAAATTTGTAGAGCACTGAACTTAGATACAGAAGCTCTACACTTCCAATAACAAGAACATATGAGATGACGAGGAATATGTTGGTCTTCCATATCATGATCATGATTAGCACTAGGAAGGATGATGTAAGCGTCATCACAAACACCACTGCTATACCTGTGCATATATATACGTATGACAATTAGACAAAGTCATTCATTATTAGTTTAATGAGCACATAAATATTTTCCTGTCAAACTGCATGTGGGTCACGCATTAATTCGACTATTTTGTTTTTAATGTGAGACGGTGACTCAGTTTTTGGCAACATAAGCATTTTTTGATGATATAATTAAGTTTGTAAAGAGAACATTACCATATGCATTGCCGATCTTTGCAGTGCTTCGAAACCCTAAAGTGACTCCAACACAAGCTAACATGAGAAGGTAGTTCACTTCCGGAATATAAACTTGTCCGGCATACTTGGTTGATGTGTGCACGATTTTCACACGAGGGAAACACCCTAATGATAGTGACTGTTGGATTATAGAGAAAGTCCCTGAAATCATAGCTTGACTAGCTATGATCGCTGCCATAACAGCCACTACAAACATAGGCCAATACAAAGGCTCTGCATGCATTTAGCACAATTAGTACACAATTAAAAAAATTATGCAACCACCTAAGTTGGTTATTATATATGGTTGTTAATGTTGAGGTATACATATTTGATACTTAGCTCGTAAAAGGTTATATTAATATTATACACACACACACACACACACACACACTTACTTGGTATCGACTTGAAGAAGGTTTCTGCAACAAGAAGATGGTGCTTGCGAAGAAAAGAGGCTTGTCCAGTGTATGCCAATATGAGAGCTGGGTAAGTAACTGTGCACATACTTATTTGAATGGATCGTACTGTGAAGTGTCCCACGTCAGCAAATAAAGCTTCAGTTCCTACAAATGAAGATTGAGACATTAAACAGTTCCGATTATAAAATTTGTATGGTAAATATACGTTTTATATATCCATTTTAGAAAGAAATTAACATTTAACTAATAAATAGTTCAAAAATGTAGATAGGAATTCTATAGAATTTTAAAAGAATTATAAATTCATGAAGTTTTAATGGGCTTATGTAGATTACATTTGAATTCTCTTACAATATAACGGGTGAGAGACTGGATTTGTTAAAAGTCTAAAATAAAATATGAAAACCCTCTAAGCCCATCAAAACACCTTTTAAAAATTCTTTAAAATCAAATCATGATACTTCTATAAATTCTTTCAAAATCTTGATTACACCAGGATTTAATCAATGAAGTATGAACTTGTAGAACCTTTCTAAAAATGCTAATTGAATAACGTTGAACTTTTATAAATTCATTTAAAATTTTGAATGAATACTATCGAATTTTTAAACTCTTTCCAAATCCTTTACATGGTCTTATTTAGAAATTAAATTTTTATGTTATTTGGCATGAAATTAATTGTAAACCTGTTATGGCTAACACAATGCCACCAAGAGAAATCCAAGCGTCTTTTTTGTTCCTCCTGAAGTAATCTACTATGTATTGTGGATTTAGAGCCTTGACCACCGTCGGATCAAACTTGATGAAGTTGTACACGCCAATTCCACCAATCATGGTAAACCAAATGCAAATAATTGGTGCAAAAGTGTAGCCTACTTTATCAGTTCCAAGTCTTTGAACCATGAATAGGGCAATCAAGATGACTACTGATATCAAAACAACCCGACCTGTGCACACAGATTAAATTAAAACTATTTAACCAAAAACATTTAAATTAAATTAGTCAAATTATCTTTTCACTATCCGTTTTATAGAATGAGAATCCTCTCCAGATCGTCTTTGTGAGGATCCAAGGATCCTTTAATTTTATCAGTTCATCATATATCGTGCCGCAAATTTTCATTAAGTATTGTTTGTGTTCAATTTTAAATAACAAAATTTTAAATAATTTCTGATCATACAATATATAATGAACGAACACGATTAAAGGATCTGATAATCCGAAGAGAATCCTCATTCCGTTTTATATACCACGCACAAATAATATCTATATCAATACCTTGTGTCATTGCAGATGTGGCTTCTTTGATTCCTCCAACAGCCGACAGAACTGCCATCAAATTGGAACAAAAACAATTTTAATATTCAAGTCAAAAGAAATTAAGCACATAATCATGTGAGAGTAGGAGACGCAACTTTGATTTTGTCTTATATCGCAAAATTACTCAACTTTTTCAACTTTTTCAACTTCATTTTTGGGAAATTTTCTAGGTTCTGCTTTTTATTTTAACTTATGCTTGTGAATAAGATAATATGGACTCTATCCGCATGAGAGGAACCACTTTTATTTTAGAGTTTGGTTCTGCCGGTTTTGTCCTAAATTTTATTTTTATTTATTATTTCATGACTTTTCCTTTTATTTTTATTTTTATTTGAGCTATAACTCAAGTAAAAATACTCTATGTAGATCCTTTATTAATACAATTATAGACAAATAAATTAGATGTGTAGCAAGAGTTTTGTACAAGCGCCCATTTACTACCTTTTGTGAAAGGCCCCTAAAATCTGAGAGTTGGCTATGTACTTGTCCAGTTAGTAAGTTACACTAATGAGCATGCAAGTTGAGAGATTCTTGTTAAACTTTAGAGACAGTTTTAGAATCGATATTGTTTATGACTTAATCATTTGTTTAATAAGTTTTATATTAAAAGTCTCAATATCCCATTTCCTTTAATGTAGATTATATCGTTTGTTTTTAAATAATAAGTAGTGAAACTATTCGATATAGAAAGAATTTAACTTCATTAGATTTTTGAACCGAGACATAGTTAAAAAAATTCTATATAATCAGAAATATATTCACCTTTCATCACGCCACCATGTCAAATGAGGAGATATATAGATAGATACTTTTTTTTTCCTTCTTAATTAAAGATTTGACAAACCTGAGATGCAAGGAGTGAGGACACCATCACCAATGACCATGGAAGTACCAAGCATGGTGGCGAATAGTAGAAAGATTTTGGCAAATGGGCTGTTCTCCAATGAAGATTTAAGCCTAGATGCTCTCTTTACACTTTTAGTAGGCAACTCAAGCTGAAAATTTGAAACATCACGATCCTCTGCTTGTTGACTCGGAGTCAAACCAACTTTGGCATATCGACACAGCAAAGAGTATAGTGCGAACGTCCCTCCTGCAAAAGAAAAAACATTATGTATGTGAAGTGTTATATTTGCTGTGGTGAACAATTTCTTTCTTCTGAATTTAAGTTCGCAGAATTAAGAGAGACAGTTAAACTCCTACATGGTCAATAGGCATGGGCATATTTACTCTATTTACCAATATGAGTACATCGACTCTAGTGAAGCGTATTGTTAGTATAATTTATTTATGGGTTAAAATCAACTAAAATATGATTAAAAAATCAAATAAAGTTTTCATGAATAAGAGAGGATTCAAACTTTAGTAAAAAAATAATACGCTTTCTCTATGCAATTTGATTGAACTTGTATTTGCATACGAGTTTTCCCCTATAAGGATCTTCTTTTAGATATTTAAAAGAATACTATAATTTTTTTTAATAAAAAAGACTATGATTGAATTGGCAATTTAGAAAAACCTATCATTATGCGTATTAAAAATTAATAATTTTGTTAGACTCCACTAGACAAGTTTCTCCCAGGTTCGTACCTCAAACTTGTATTAAAATCAAACTTGGTATCTTTTTTTTCTTTTGGTCTTTTTACGTGTCAGAAAATGACACAGCGAAAAATCAAAGGTTGGGGCTTATGGTCGGATTAAAATGACATAATTAGGACTTTGAAAGTCGAAGAAAAACTGCAATTAACAATAGATTAATGAGGACTCAATTATATATAAGGGAATTCTTCTTTCTTTTTGACAGTTTAATTATAAGAAGTTTGACAAATTAACCTTGGCAATCAAAATTTTCAAACTAACAAGGTATGAATCTAAAGTATATGCTGATGGAGAAATTTTGCAATTAGCCCGGAACACATGATAGTACACCACATGTCATTATATAATGGAGATAAATTTTATTTTTTAAGCTCTTCATTTGTATGATGATATGTGGTGTACCATTCTGTATTCTGAAAACATTGAAAAATCTCTCAAGCTGATGAGACACCGAAAGCTAAAGGACGCTTTTTATATTTATTTATTTTCTATGAGAAGTTGAGAAATAATTAAATACGAAGGATTTAATAAGTGATATTGTTTTGTTTATAATTATACAGATCTAGAAGATGTATGGAATCTTACCATCGCCGTTATCGTTGGCCCTTAATACGATTAAAACGTACTTAATCAGAGGGATTAAGGTGAGTGTGTAAAAGATCAAAGAAAGAACACCCAAAATGTCATCGCTATGGTTGATGCCTTTGGTGAAGGTGCTCGCATACACATAGAGAGGTGATGTACCAATGTCCCCATAAACTATGCCAATGCTCTGAAATGCCAAGTGCATTATCACGGACCAGTCCGCACCCTAAAAAAGCTCCAATAGAAAATAAATTTAGAATAAGTTCAACAACAACAACAATCAGATTTTATCTCATTAAGTGGATTGGCTTTGTGAATTCTATAACATCATTGTGCTCGGTTTTACACCAAGTCTTCCATCAATTTCAAGTACTTTATATTTTTTCTTAAAGTCTCTTTCAAAATCCTTTTGTCCCTTCAACTGCCCTTTTTGCCCTAAACTTCCATCTCATAGTCACATCTTCTAGTCGGAGCATTTATAGGTCTTCAGTTCACGTGTCAAAACCACTTTCACCAATTTTCTCTCATATTATTTTCAATTGCGGCCACTCTTAATTTACCTCAAATATCCTTGTTCTTAATCTTATCTTTTCTTTTGTGCACACACCTCCAACAAGCATTCTCATCTCTGCTTACACTCATTTTTTGCACGTTTTGATTTTTGATCGCCCAACATTCTGTGCCATAAAGCATTATTGGGCTTATTGTTGTCCTATAAATTTTTTCCTTGAACTTTAGTGGCATATGAAATCGCACAACACACTTAAAACACTCTTCCACTTTATCCTCTATCTTGTAATCTATAATTGAGGTCTCTATCTAATTCGCAATAAAATCATGTTTTCTTTTTCTCTTAGAAAACTATTCTATTGTAAAAAAAAAAAGCTATTTTGTCTTCTATCTTAACTATTCAACAACTACTGTAAAAATAAAAAAATAAAAAAAAAAAATCTATTCAGCAACTGTTGGTCTTTTTTTTTTTTTTTTTTTTTTTTTGTTGAAAACAACTTGAGAATTAAATTCGAAACCTCTTCAAATGAAATGGATCGAGATTAGATGCCGCTGTATTAAATGACTTTAAAAAAAATATTTAATACACCAAATATGTATATATCAATAGAATCTAATTGAAATAGTACTACACTATTAAAGAACATAAGAAAAATGGAGATCGATGAACCTTGGAGGCATGGCCATGGGGAGCTGTGAAACGGCGTGACTCGAGGTCCAAGGAGTCGTTTCTTCGCAGCTTTTGCCATGAAAGTTTCTTCCCTTTGAGTTGATCCTTATGATGCTCATGATGATCTGAAACTTCCTGGTGATCTTCGCTTCCCTCATCTGTAGGATTTTCCACTACTACCTCTTCATCAGGCATTTCTACTAAACCTAGGTAGCCACTTCTCACACGCTCAAATTAATTTCTAGAGAGAGAGAGAGAGAGAGAGAGAGAGAGAGAGAACTGCAGGTAGGTCTTCCTCTTTGAGAGCAAAAGCAAGCTAGCTAGCTAGGTGTTTGCGAGAGAGTTAGAAATCTGGGGGTGCCAAGTATGGGGAGGTGTTCTCCTATATGTGAGGATGGATGGTGATATTTAAAGGAAAATTAACTGAGGAAGAGGCCACAGCTCATTTACTATAGGGTTTTTATCACTAATGGTCATTGAGATTGACTAAACTCATCATTTTAGTCTCTCACATTCAAAATCAATCAATGTTGTGCTTGACATTCACTACCTCACATCAATTTGGTCATTCCGTTAAGATTCCATGAACTATTCTGTTAGTTTGCATGTGGGACCCACAAATCCAATCAAATGGTGACACGTGGATTACACAAAATAATGGTTTTTATCGCAAATGGTCCCTAATATTGATCCAACTCCTTATTTTGGTCCCTAAGTTTCAAAAATCGATAAATTTGGTCCCTGATTTTCACCACTGCACATCAATTTATTCTCTCCGTTAATGTGGTCCCACTAATCCAATTATGTGGCTCAACGTGGATTAACTATAAGAAACTATTTTTTTAAGAGTGAACCAAAAGAAGAGTATTCACGCAGACATTTTTCTCGCATCCCACAACCCCAATTGGAAAAAAAATTCAATCGAAATTTGATAAAATCAAAAAGTGCAAATTCAATTCAAATTTGATAGGATTTAGGATTATAACCAACTAGAGAATACCATGATGAACACGACGATAACTTTTTTTTCTTTTAGTTTTGGTTTTTAGTTTCTTATTTTAGTTTTAGTTTTAAATCTTAAAAAAATAATAATAATAAGTTTCTTATAGTTAATCCATGTGGTGCCATATGATTGGATTAGTGGGACAAATAATATTGACGAAACTTTAAAGGAATGATTAAATTGATGTGTGGTATTGAAAGTCAAGGACCAAATTTATCGATTTTTGAAACTCAAGGACCAAAATGAGGAGTTGGATCAATGTTAGGGACCATTTGCGATAAAAACCCTTATTTTGTATAATTCACGTGTCACCATTTGATTGGATTTGTGGGTCCCACATACAAATGAACATAATAGTTGACAGAATCTTAACGGAATGACCAAATTAATGTGCGGTAGTGAATGTCAGTGACGACATTGATTGATTTTGAAAGTGAGGTACCAAAATGATGAGTTTGATCAATCTCAGACACCATTTGTGATAAAAACCTTTTACTATATGCTCATATACATTGATCGTATATTTATACGCATGGTTTGCACACATATACGTACAAAGTTGAATAAAATGTAGGGAAACATATCTCATGGCACTAGCAAAACAAATCTCATGGCATTAGGACAAGAGCTTGACCTTGTGTTGTGAGAATAATGTGAAGCTAACCTAAACGAGACGTCTCATAATAAAAAAAAATTCTCCACATTTTCATGACATTTCCATTTTTCTAAGGTGACGGCACTATCATTCATACTCCCTATTATATAAAATTAGGTTACCTTTTTTCTTTTGGACTTGGAATATTAATGCACATTACCCAATTATAATATTTTTGTTTTAAATTAGTATTTAAATGCCCAATAATTCAACTTCTTCATAGGTCAAGTTTTATTATCAGCTGTGTATCTACCATATTTTATATTTTATAACTCATGTTCCTTTTAATACAATTTCCCTTTCTTGTATAAAAATTGTTTCTTATATATATATAAATATTCTTTGTAAAAAAAATTGAAAACTTATATATGAAACTAAATTTCCCATCATATTACGAAACTAGTAAAAGAAAAAGGAAGACAATTTGGACACGATCCCTATAAAAATGGCAATAATGAAATTTACAATGATACAAGGATATTCTCAAAAGGTATAGGTAATTCGTCCTAGCATATGAGCACACACAAAGTGTGTGAGAAATTTTTTTATTTTTGTTTTTGAAATAGAAGGAGAGAGGAAGAGGGTGATAGAGAATGTGGGAGTGGGAAGGTTTTTTATTTATTTATTTTTAATTAGAGATATGTTAGGATTACATTTAAGTGAGGCTTTGAAAATAAAAACAGTAAAACTTGGTTATGTGAAATTACATTTTTTGCCCCATATTTCTTATTCATGTTCTATTTTAATTAGAGGGTTAATTTCATAGAGTTTTGGTTGACAATGAGTGTTTTTTTAATTAGTAGAGATAAGGCAGATTGGAGGCAATAAGGTCCATAACTACAGTTAAAGACTCAAAAGTCAATCCCCCGTGCGCTTATGTTAGAGGTGACACAAAATGATAATCCTTTATTTTATGTGTAACAGGTCGTTTCTATATACATGACGATGTGATATTATTATATTGCACAAACGTTATACTTAGGATTGTTTATTCTTTCTATAGATAATTTCATTTAATTTGAACATTGTTTAGTTATCCATAACACATGACAAACAAATTCATTGTTATGATAACAAGTAATACGATTACGATTAACTGGCTCACGTGTGTGACAATTTGCTATTTTTCATTTTATTATTTATTTATAATTTTTATTTAGTTTAGTTTGGATTTTTTTAAAATTAAATTATTTTATATTAGAATCTTAACTAGAAAGAAGTATTTTGGGGATATTGAAAGCTTCACCATTTGGGTGTGCTCAAATATATATATATATATATATATATATATATATGTTTGTATGTATGTATAGCTAATTAAGCTTAATTTTCAGCAAATAAGAAACTGTATTAATACTGATCTATCACAGTTAATTTGTTGATTTGCTTAGTTATAATCGGATAACTTAGAGCAAAAGTCACAAAGAGTTTTGTAGTGGAAGATGTCCACGTGATCGTCGTCACGTGTGACATGAGTAGGATTTAGGCTTTAAGCTTTTTGGAAGTATCAGAGGAAGGCATCAACTGTTTGACTTAGGGCATGAATGGTATGGCGCAAACAAAGCTTTTGGTCCTTGGCATTGTCAAGATTCCACTGCATGCTGGTAGCTGCTTAGGGCCAATCAGCAGGCGTTACGTACCAAATTTGGTTATTTTTTCTGGAGTAATATTAGAGGAACTAAATTTGTAGACAAAGTTTTGAAAACTAAAAGAATGAAAGTTGATGATTGGTTTATTATTTACACGTTGATAAACGTGCTTATTCTTATTGGTGACACATCATTTAGTTTGCAAATTTAGTCTCTAAATTTGGTCTCCCTGACATTATTCTTTTTTATGTTGTGTGGCAATTGCTACTGCTAACAACCCCCTATGGATTTTATGCCAACTTCCAAATTTAGATCGATGTTGATTGTATTACAATATTCACCAAGAATTTGAGAGAGAGAGAGAGAGTTCATAGGATCTTCCAAAATATAGGTGGAGTTAACGGTGTCATTAGAGAAATTAGGCAGTTAACTTTCGAATTTAACTGTTGTGTTGGCGTTTAGTCAATTATTTTATTGATAGGGAAGGGGTCGGAGACTCGGATATTCAAAGTTAGGATACCCTTTAGTACTAAAAAGAGAAATATATTACAAAATTAAGAGTTAGATAGAATAATTTAATTAGCCAGAAGCTGGGTGTCTGTCATCGAACATATTATATTTTCTTGCGGCCTCATGGTAATACCCATATTTTTGTAGAAATTGACGCGCACCTAATAGTATTGTTTGCTTTAAGAAGATGTTTAGGTTGCAGAATCCCAGACGCCATGTGCGTTTTGTCTCCTCCATCATCGCAATTATAAGTAATTATGTAGTTTTACTGAAAATAATGCAGAATTAACAAGAAGCAAACAGAAATAAACTAACATGCTCCCTTCTGATCACTCTGTCCATTTGATTCTGTTAATTACTTTATTTTATTATTTGTTTGTCTCTTACTTTCTAATATTCTACAAGGCTATTTCGAATTTGGAATTTCTCAGAAAACCTCCAATAATAATTCTTCTAATTAATTATTTTACTTTGCACCTGTCCATTAATTTATGTTATGTATTAGTTTCTAGTTCTTACAAGTCTCTTTCGAATTTGGATTTTCTCAGAAACCTTTTAGCCGAATTGGGTTTGTTTGCCGTTTCACATGTACCAAATTCAAGATATGGATAAACTCAGTTCAGGTACTAATTAGTTAATAACTTAAAACAGCACTAATCATTTATTTAGGTTTGCCTTACAAAATTTTTCATAATCTGAACGGATCACTTTTTGGATTATGATTTAAAGCTTAATATACAAAAAATTATAAAGTTGGAAGCTAGTTAATTATTTAAGTGTCTTAAATAGAATAACACACATTTTTCAATAAATAAATTCATTATTACAATAATAATTAAAGAGCTAAACGACTTTCGATTTGATTGAATTTTTACAACGATTCAGGATTGATGATCTAAAAAGTGAACTTTTTTTTTTTTTTTTCTTTTGGTCAAACGATAGATTTTGTTAGATTAGATGTTAGATTAGTCACCGATAGAGTTCAAACCCATGCCGTCATATAAGGGCTCAACACATTTTCACCATTATAGTAAAGGACCACTTATTTAAGTATTGCCGGCAACAGAATTCGAACCTATGCCTTGACCTAGCGAATAAAAAGTGAACACTTTAGATCATGTGATTATTTTGTTGACCGACACCACTTACCTGCACCTCCCCTTCCGCATTTGCCTACTATTTTGTTATACCTTTCATCTTTTTCGATGCCCTCGTTTTGAAATAGAACGTGGATTTGAATTGGCTTTGTGGTTGCGGTGGGTCAAAATCGCATTCTACTGGTTAGTGTCCACGACGATTTATTGCGACGAATTTATACCGAATATAGTTTTTGTGTTTCTTTGTTCATTGTGGTTGCTATATAGAGATTAAGTTTGCCTGTTGTGTGCTTATTCTCTTCAAATTAAGGATTTGATCACTGAGAAGATGTACTCAGTTGACATCGATTTTGTATTTTTTGTTGTAATCGTCTTTTTCGCATCAATGAATTATCACTACCACTTCTTTTCAAAATAAAAATAAAAACTAATTAGCGCTAAAATGCTCCTATATTTGCATTACATGTATATGGATATATATATATATATATATATATATATATATTTTGTAAGATTCATGATTTAATATTTTTAATTTTTCCGTCGAATTAGATAACAATGACTGCTATAGTTTTCTAACACCGTATGCTCTTATTGAATATTAGTTTTCAAAAACAGATGCTTATGTTATGCAAGAATATTCCAACTCAAAGTCTCAAAGACAAATATTTACGCGTGTATATGATCTAGATCCAATTGTCATGCTAATTAATTAACTAAACCTTTTAGTCAAATTATGCTACAAATTATTGTGGACACACCTTGATTAGTAACTACTTAGTGAATGCATGATTAGAGAAAAATAATGTATTAGTTTGTACTAAGCAACTAGACTTTCGCATATAAACGGCTAGTTGTAAAATATGACTAATCACACATGCTGCCGACATATTCCAATCGACTAAACGTCACATCCGTTACTATTATACGAGAAATATTTGAATGTGACGGTTACATTGCATTTGCAGCTTCATGGCAGGCATGCAACTCAAGGCTCACGCGAATGTGTATCATATTTTGTACTCAATCGTATTCTACGAGATTGTATTGTATTTGTTGAGGTCCTATATAATGTATATTAGCATGAATTGAGATTCACTGCAAATATATGTGTCCGAAGTTTTCACATCAGAAATCTGGACCACTCTATTTCTATGTTAAAATCCTCATTCGCTTATCTTACTGGTCCACTTTATAAAAATTTAAACCTTAAACAGTCTGAATCTCTTTGTCACTTTCTCAAATAGTCCAGATCTCTTAATCCGCACTCTAGACATAGAGATTTGGAGTGAATCTCTTTCACACTAGCATCTTCGTATTCTAGCTACGACTAATAGCAGTGTTGTCCGTTGTTAATTTGCTCGACCAAAGTAGTTGTTGTCAACTTTGTGTTTTAAAAGTACATAATGCATCCAACTCCACGACAACTTTCTACGTGTTTTCTGGTTGCCATCGAAAACTAGTCACTCAAAAGCTACAAAAAATATTGTGGCTATAGATCATGTTCCCACCTTACGAATCAGGTTAGGTATAAGCATGATTTGGTAAAAAAAAAAATTACATTTTGGATTATTCAATTGAAGCTTTTCTGTATAAACGGCTGAAAGATTTTGTAAACATGATGCTGAGAACAAGAGTTACATGTTTTAGGAGGGGGTATTCGGTAGGGCCACTGTACTATGGCAACACATACAAAGTGTAGGGACCAACGAGCAAGTATATGGGATCATGGAACAAAATATAGGACTTACATGAAATAAGAATACTAAGGTGACTGTATCATAAACCAATTAAATAACGCCACATAAGAAATTGAAAACAAATGGCGTTGTATTATTAGTCTAGAATGCTAGTATAGGTTAGATATATATAATTTGAATTTATTATTATTAGGACAAAGTGGAGGTTTCGAAACTATTAAAATAATTTAGGAAATGATAGAGTTTCGAACTCAAGATATATGAGTAGAAACTCAACACCCTATCTACTAAGATATTAGACTGCATGCAGAAATGTCAATGTAGGTAAATCCGCCTAGGGAAGAGGTGTTTTTATGTGTAATCGGATGCATCATATGGTCCAAATACCTGTATTGAAGTTTTTCTCCCAGTTTAGTGCTATCTTATATATGTATATGTAAGTTGTAGCTATCAGTTATACTCCTTACGATTTAGCTACAATGGGTGATGGGGTCATTCGAAAGTGACTCTAAGAAGCAGCTCATGAGAGGTGCTTTTCCTTAAAATCACTAGCCATCGTGATTTCAAGCAAAAACACCAAAAGTGATTTATAGAAAAGCACATATCCTTCTCCCAGAAGTGATTAAAGCCCTCTCAAAATTACTTTCCGAACGAGACCTTAGACTCCAAAGTGTGGAACTCGCCTGTTAACAAATTCATAGACTTTTTCTCTCCTTTGCACATTAACATCCCTACGAACGAATAAAAAGAGAATTCAAACTCTGTTCAAAGTGCATTCCGTGAGAATTAGACCTTTTTCATTAGCAGCACATAACCATGAGTACATGACCAAGAATTCCTCGAGTCTCAGAATATGCACCACACAAGTGGAAAATTAGGTGCATATATTAGAGGAAGAACTTATAGATACAAAATTGGTCATTCTTCACAAACTTTCCTTTGCCTGTTTTGCAGGGCCTGCTGATGCTGCATATGGATGGCAAATACAACATGCCATCCTCTTCCAAAGGCGACCGTGGTTACCCTAGGCTCGTCCATTTCGCCGCACCTTGTCAAAAATTGGATTTTCGACTAAATCTTTCGCTGACGGCCTCCAGACTGGATTTGTATCCAACATGACCTGAGAGATTGTAATGCAATCAGCAACGCTATCACAGGGTTCGTTTAGTAGCACAAACCAACTAAGAATCATAGGATGCTACGTGTAGAATGCAACTGGTTTCTTAGAAAATTAATCATCTGTGAATACCATTTTCTTTAACAAAGATTCGCAGTTCGTAATCCAGCACGAGAGATGTGATTCTCGCATGAAAATTAATTGCAACAAATAGAAATAGCAAAAGTGAAACAGTCACAAGTGCACAGCCACAGAAAACAAAATCCAACCACTAATGGAAAGGAAAAGGTGATGTTACCTTGAGTAAGTTCTGAAATTGCAACGAATGACCAGGAAGGAGTGGCAACTTTCCCTCCCTGAGATGTAAAATTTGAGGTCCTGATTCTGGCAAAGGTGAACCTCTAATAAGCTCATAAACAGCAATTCCCAAGGAGAAGATATCAGCCTTATCAAGATCATCATATTTCTCATTCAGGATTTCTTGAGGCATATATCGAGCATCACCCTCTTCAATTGGCAGGCTGTTGTCAAGTAGAGTTGCACATCCAAAGTCACCAAGCTTATAAACACCATTCTTCACATATATATTATCAGGTTTTACATCTAAGTGAGCTATTCCTCGCCCGTGTATAAACTGCAACGCTTTTGCAACCTGTACATATTTTTACATGTGAAATTAGCATATACCAACAGAAGATGAAACATTGTCAAGCTAAAAAGCGTTCAAATTAATCTAAGACTACAGCCTGCCAGATAGGATCCCAGATATGTGTCAATGCCAGTGAGTGTGTGCATGCATGCCAAAGTGTCTCCGATATGACTACGGACATTCATTAGATTAAATCCATTCCATCTAGTTTACAATAGCCCCGTGATCTTCGTTCATATAGTATTTTCTATATAATCAAGCAAGTGAAGGACTGAGCTCAACACCAAATACCGAACATCTAAAACAGTGTCAAGAAAAGGGTATAATATCTATCAAAGGACGGGGAAACAGAACACACACACACACACACTCGAATATATTAAGATTTTTGGGAATCAAGAATTCATGATTGAGTGCACTCTATAAGCTAGAGGGGAGTATAAGCATTGAATATTAGGATTCAATGTAAGCGTTCATGAGTGAAGACTTTGGCTTCTCAAGTGTAGTAAAAACGGATCCCTGCTAGGTATTCAGTCTCCTAAAAGTTTTGGTGCTAGGACGTGTTTATAATAAACATTACATGGGTTACTATAACTCTATAAGTGCGAAGCTTGTTAAAACTCATCACACAAACCTGATAAAAGGCTTCTAAAATCTCCCCCTCTTTGAATGGTCGGGAAAACTTGTTGATGGATAAGCTGTAATCACATAGTTCCATCTGAATGTGCAGCTGCTCATTGTCAAACCAAGACGAGTAGTATCCAACAATGTTTTCATGGGACCCTAGATAAAGCACAACGATTAAACCATGTAAAAGCAATTGCCATAGAGTCAAACAGATGAAGCAACGGAAACCTACCTAAAGCTGCCAAAGATTGAACTTCCATCATAGCCTTTCTCCTGCAAAGGATACAAAAGTAATAAAATGCATAAGCAAATGGCTTCAACGAATGGCAGATATATCTAGAGCATGAGTAAGCAACCTTTCTGTATCCTGATGCAACTGCTTCATGCTACGTTTCACTGCATACAAACAACCATCAATTCTGTTCAAGACTTTGAATACTTGACTGAAGTACCCACTGCCGATTTGCTAGAAAGAGAAGGCAAATTACAAACACGTTAGCCAAGTGCACCAACATAAAAATTTCGAATTAGCAAGCAATATTTATGCTTAAATCCATAAACTTTTCGAGTTTGGTAGGTACCTCAATCTCATGAAAATCAGCACAGTAACGAGAAAGGCCATTTCCGCCCATAATTACAGGGAAAAAAGCTGTAAATTGCAGCATTAACAATTAGAACTTGAAAACTGAAAGTGAATAAAGGGTTCTACCTTTGTCTTAATATTGAAATAACGTCTCATTGGCAACTAACACAAGCATACCCTTTGATCTTTGGTTGCCAAAAGGATCAATGCCAATTTCTGAAGCATCCTTCAAATAAGGGTTCTTCAAGCACGGAGGAGGCATGACACGACAGCATAAAGCCACTGCAGATTGAGATACATAATTTTGCTTCTTCCGTGGTTCTGTTGCTATTGGTTTCTCCATCACAACCTCATCCATGCCAAAAACATTTTTCTCAAGCTCAACTACCGGCTCATTTCCGAACAACGTAGGGCTGAGAGGATTCAATGAGATGTCATCTGCATCAACTATGAATTTTTACAAGCAATTCCAATTACCAAGTAGTTTTTCATCAGAATTTACTTGTAGTAACAAAGTAAAACTTTTAGCCTTACTCTGATCCTGCCTGCGCCTCTTCGACTTAACGGTATTCGATTTCTCGGGTGATCTGGGGCAAGGGATATCTTCCAGCTAAAAATAGAAACAAAACACATTAAAGCAACAATCTTTACACCCAAGCTCAATTTTACACAAATAAAAATAGAAACAAAACACATTAAAGCAACAATCTTTACACCCAAGCTCAAATTTACACAAATTGTAAAATCCAATCCATCCATTGTACCTTGCTGCAATCCCAGCCGTTCACCATATGCTGATTATCCGGTGTGATATAATCGGGAGTGCTACATCAATCAAAACCCAGAACAAGAAAATTCCAATTTTTCATCCATTTTCGAATTCAAATCCCAAAAAGCTTGAAAATTTACAAAATTGATGACGCGGAGGATCTTACCAGAAGAAGTCTTGGCTGAGTATGAACTCCCGGTCGTCGAAACTGGGGTCAACGTCGGTGCCGAGAGGAGCGGAGGAGGGAAGGCTGCCGTCGGCAGCTCCGGCTTCCAGAAGGTTCTGGAAGCGAGAGGGGTTCGATGATGACGTGGAAAACGCCGATTGGTGGGTTTCCCCTAGCTGAAGCCTCGGTAGCGCTCCCTTCATCTCCCTCCGATTCATCCCCTTTTTCGTCTTCCTTGAATCGACTCTGTCAGTGTTCTTCTTGCTGATATATTTAAAAATCGAAACTTTCGGGATTTCAAATCGCGCGCTACAAAATGATTGAGTCAAACAGAGTCTACCCTGCACTCATCTGATATTTGATCTGGACCGTGGGATTGGGAGGTAATGATTTGATGATTTTGTTTTCATCGGTTGATGTGGGTATGTGTCCGGGGTGGAGCGACAGTGAAGTGGTCTTGGTTTAGCTAGAGGGAAAGAGATCATTTCCGGATTTTTTTATCAAAGTCCATTATAAAATGATTTAGATTTTTGAAATTTGATCAAAGGATTAAAACAGACGTTTTTTTTCTCAAATTATAATAATTTTATTGTTAGATCAAATTTCTAAAACCCAAGCAACTTCATTCGTTGGATTTGATGGAAAGAGATCTGATGTTTCAAAATTAGTGTGCGGTCCGCGAGGACAATTGTGGTGGGCCGAGACAAAAAAATAGATAGGACACGTGTCGCTTACATACGCATCGAGACCAAATTTGGCGGCAAAACCGACCGCCGGGGAACCTCGTCCTTTGAACCCACAATTTCCCCCGTTTCTGAAGATTTATAAGCTCCGCCGCCGTGCTATGCGTTGTTTTCAGACAATTCCGGATTCTGATCGAAGCAGTTCCGGTACACTCCCTCGATTCGATTCTCGCATTTTATCTGTGTTTTTCTGAATTGGGATTCTTGGATTGAAGTGTTTTTTGGTTGTTCATCTGGGAAGATGAGGAAGAATCGGACCGAGATTTTCCCTATTGCGCTGCGATTGGCGGTTCCACCAAGAAAAAGGTTTTATTTATTTTTTAATGTTCATATTTATTTTGCTTTAAACTTCAATGTTCTTGATTTAATTTGTATGTATGTGCATTGTTTATGTAGTTATAATTGGCGAAAGATCGGTACAATGTGTTTGGATACCAGGAAAATATGAGAAAGTACAGAGAAAATTATTTGAACTGCTTTTCTAGTTGTATTACCTTGCAATGTGAGTTAGGACAGTTCATCCAAGTAGTGTGTCAGCTTCTTTGCAACGAGTTCGAATCAAATCCCACTCTCCGTATGTTAGAATTGTTTAGGATAGAATATCGTCCTGTACAAAAGATAAATGATTATAGTTACTATGTTTTACTTTTACTGTAGAAACTTGTGTTGCAGGAAGAGATGGTGTATTAACCATAATTCTATTCCTAAACATAAGAAAGTAAGGAAAACTAACAAAAAGTCCTTAAAAACTTTAGTTTTAATGAAAAATGACAAATAAACGTATAAGTGAATAGTACCATAAAAGGTGAAAATGTGGTTTTTCATTAAAAGTAAACAGTACCGAAAGTGTTTCGTTAAAATTCCCAAGGAATTACCCCTTTCGTCACGGCTAGAAGTGCTGATAGGTGTTGTGTTTTTTCGAAAATGGCTACTTGGGTTGAACCGGTATAGGCTCTATTGAGCAGCAGTGATATTTGTTTAATTCTTTTGGATGCAGGTGCTAATGCGTATGCCTGCAGCTTGGTAGATGAAGTGAGCTCTGACGAAGAGGTAGTATGCACTCGGATATAGAGATATCTTATTTCGGTATTCTGTTCTAATGCAAAGAGTAATGTGCTTGTTAACTGTTTTTGGAAAAGGCGAACAACATGCGCTCGAGAGTTTCTGTTACACTTGGTGCTAAAAAGTTGCAGAGGGATGACGTTCATTGCATTGGAAGTGAGAAAGAAGACAAATCATACACTTGGTCTGCAGCGAGTAAAGAAGCTGAGGCACTCATGCTGTTGAATGAAAAAGCGTCGTGTTCATCATCAAAATCTGATTATTCGGAAGTGAATAAATCTTCCAAAGGTAAAGGTGATCGTTCATCTAGTTTACATTGTCACAACCTAGTGTTCTGTTAAACTCGAGAATCAATTGTTGTAGGACTCAAAAGCAAAGGCAAGCCAAGATTTTCCTTCCGTTTCACGACTCACAAAGAAGAACCCTCTTGCATTTCTGTATCTAAGAACGAAAGTGACGTTCATTCAAGGTTCAACAAGTGTCTGACATGCTGAACACAATTGAGCCTATAACCGAAGAATATTTGGATTCTGAGTTTATTCCCTATATTCAAGGAGAAGAGGAAAATTAGTTGGAGATTGTGCCTATTGAAGTAAATGAACTTGGGAATGGATCTATTGAGCAGTCAATGGCGGAGCTTTTATATGGCCTTCAGGATAAGACAACGATGCTGAGAGGAATTTCTAAAATGGTTCTCTCTTCAAACATGTTTTTCCCTTCCTTTTCTCATTTACATCTTTCTGTTCTCTGTGTGATCTAGTTTCTGTTTCAGTATCGTAGAAAAAGATGTTAAAGGGCGCAGCCTGCTATGAAAATAGTATCTTCACTCGGAGATAGAGTCATTGACAATGAAAGCTCCCCTGAGCACTTAGGCCCTGGATCGCCAAGTGATAGCGAGGTATCTCCCTTTTCTCATTTCCTTATAGGCTTATTCCAGTTCAAATCAGTACCATATTTAACATATATTCTTTAGCAGGCTGAAGATCAAATTCGGAAGCTTGATAAACCGGAGGTAAAGAGGCAAACATTGGTGGATCGATTTCAGGTAGCTCTAAGTGACAGAACCCTTGTTGCAGTGCCTAAACCATTAAGGTAAATGGTACGATCCTGTTAAACAAGTGCAGTTGATCTTTAGTGAATTCCGGACTGATTTCTGAATGTGGTTAAATACTGGCACTTTTGTAGAATTGGATTATTTGGGGAACTGCAGCAGGTTGTGCAGAGTGAGAAAGAAAGTGACATGGAATTCTTGAAGAATATCGAGAACGGAGCGAACCAAAGTAAAAAAGCCTCGCAATTATTCTGTTTTTACGTTAATTTCTACATGCATAGACTATTTGGATAGGAGCAAATTGCACAAAGAGGTTTGAATGTAGTGTTTCGTGTTTACACCTCCTCAGCCGAACCAACCTGCATGGATGTGAAAATTCTTTCAAGGTACTTGGATGCAAAGCTGACAGTTTGCCACTGCTCCTTTGGAAACAGCGTGACGGTATGTTAATTATCATTTCCTAGTTCTTCTTCCGGCATGTTTCTGAGTGAATGCACGAGCACTTTTTCTCATGGCTCTGTTAGAAACGATGAGTGAAGATGAAGAAACAACATGTGGACAGTTTTTTTCAATCCAAGAGTTAGCGATGAAGAAGGATTTTGTCTTTGAAATGAATGGTACACTTATGAATCGTCTTGCAATTGCATTTATTTATCGAAGATAAAAAGATCAACTATTAAATATGAGTAATTTCGTTCAATTAACAACAAGGTCGTTGTAGTATAGTGGTAAGTATTCCCGCCTGTCACGCGGGTGACCCGGGTTCGATCCCCGGCAACGGCGCGCACTTTTTTAAAACCCCTTTTTCATCATTAAATTACAATTCCACCCCCCCGGGGGCCGGCGGGGGGAACATGAGTGCTTTCCCATCATACGTTCCGTGGTTTCGACGCGAAACACATCTCCGCTTTTGTCGTGCACTCCAATCCACGGGTACGAATAAACTCACCTGTGTTTTTACAATGACAATATTGCCCCTTTCTTCTCCCTAAATTTGCCACCAAAACCTCGCTTCCTGTTTCCCCTTCTGCCCAATTCCGAAAAGGCTCAAACAGTAATTTCAGCGCATCCTATCCTCTTCTAGTTCCCGATCATCTAAACGTACCCCTCAGAATCCTCAAAAATCCCACCACCCAGAGATCCCCCTCCCATGGCCACCCTCTCCGCCTTGGCTACCACCTGGCCCGACCCCAACTCCGCCGCCGCCTTCCTCTCCGATCCCACCGACGACAACCCTACCTCTGTCGTTGACTCCAGCGATGACAACCACGACCCCCAATCGCCTCCAAACCCTAACTCTGACCACAACCTCCACAACAACATGCCCTTCTCTTCCTCGCCCCCGGAGTCTCCTCCTCCGGCTCCCCGCTCGCCTCCGTCGCTCTTCCACGTCTGCTTTAACCAAGACCAGGCCTGCTTCGCCGTGGGGACAGACCACGGGTTCCGGATCTACAACTGCGACCCGTTCCGCGAGCTCTTCCGCCGTGACTTCGACAACGGGGGCGGAATCGGCGTCGTCGAGATGCTGTTTCGCTGCAACATCTTGGCCATAGTCGGCGGTGGGCCCGACCCTCAGTACCCGACCAGTAAAGTCATGATCTGGGACGACCACCAGGGGCGGTGCATCGGGGAGCTCTCATTCCGCTCCGTTGTCCGGTCCGTGCGTCTCCGGAGGGACCGAATTGTGGTCGTTTTAGAGCAGAAGATATTCGTGTACAATTTCGCCGACTTGAAGCTGGTGCACCAGATTGAGACGATCGCGAACCCCAAGGGGCTGTGCGCGGTGTCGCAGGTGGTGGGGTCGCTGGTGCTGGTGTGCCCTGGCCTGCAGAAGGGGCAGGTTAGGGTGGAGCATTACGGGTCGAACCGGACCAAGTTCATCATGGCTCATGATTCCAGGCTTGCCTGCTTTGCACTCACGCCGGACGGCCAGCTGCTCGCCACCGCCAGCAATAAAGGGACTCTTGTTCGGATATTCAATACTCTCGATGGAACTTTGCTGCAAGAGGTATAATTTTTATTCAGTTTAGCTTGAAAATATCTGAACTTGGTCATAATTCAAAGCAATATGTTATATTTTTTTAGCTTGAAGTTCTTGAACATTGGGGCTTCTCATGATTAGACTGAATTGGGATTGCTTGGTATCGAATTTTGGATATGAATTTAGGGGTTTTACTTAATTTGAAAGCCTTTTAGTGGTATAATGAAGTTTCAATGCAAATGTGTTATGTATTTGAGCTTGAAGTTCTTGAATATAGAGACTTCTTATGATTAGAGAGAATTGGGATTGCTTAGTATCGAATTTCGGATATGAATTTAGGGTCTTTGCTTAATTTGAAGCCTTGTAGTAGTATTAATCAAGTATAATTTGCAGCTTAGAGTTCATCAAAATGGTGATTTATATTTCAGTTTGTACAGGGTTCGAACATTCTTAAGTTAGAGGTAGTTTCTTCTATCATTAACAGGGGCGGTGTTAAAAATTTACTTCTAATGACTGAGTATTTAGGGTTTCAAGTTTTGGATATAAATTTAGGGGCGTTGCTTAATTCAAAAGCAGCTGTAAGTTGCAGGTTAGAGTTCATTGGCATGGTGATTTATATTTCAGTTTGTACTGGATTCGTGTTTCAGTGTTTTAAATCAGATACTGTTCATTACGAGGTCAATACATGTTTGTTTTCTGTATGCTTTTGCTTAGTGGACTTAGGAAGATTGTTTTCTCCAGTTCTTTTCTTTTTATCTGAACATTGAGGAGGGTGCAACCCTCCTCCTCCATTGGAAGTCTTAACTGTTGTAGACGTATGATTACGGGTTGGTAGAATTATGGATGTATGATAGTTAATTGGATACATTGCAGGTAAGGAGGGGTGCAGACAGAGCAGAAATCTATAGTTTGGCATTCTCTTCAACTGCCCAGTGGTTAGCAGTCTCGAGTGACAAGGGAACGGTCCATGTTTTCAACCTCAAGGTTAATTCTGGATCCTCAAATGAGAACCTCCGAAGTGCATCTGATCCAAATCTTGCGGTTTCGTCATCAAACTCATCTCTTTCTTTCATCAGAGGTAAACTCCCACGCCTAAATGATTGAGTTATTCTACTCTGTTTGCTGTTTTTAAACATTTATGTTTACTATCTGTCAATGGTTGGTATTAGGGATTTCTATACCACTTCAATTCTTATTGTTTTACTGCTAGGGGAAGAATTTGATGTTACAGATATGATATAAGAACTACATTTGTATATGCTCATTGGCACTTTAACTTTTATCAGCAAAGTCTAGCATCATGTTGACAGGATTAAATTTTGCTTTATCTCAATTTCCAGTACCATTTGCTGAAAAACTAGCGAATCCTGAATACCCAATAAAGCACATGTTGTGATGCATTTTCACTGGGACAGTGTGAGATTTTTAAACCAAAATTTAGGTGCAAGATGTGTGCTTGTGTAAAATAATTGTTAGAAATAAGGTACAATCTGAGTGTGTGTGGATGAAGGCCGTTTGTTGTGCTTCCTTCCTTAGTACGTGATACCACATGTTTCATGTACACCGGCAAACAACACTTATTCTTGTCATTCTGGATCTGTGTGCGGTTTGTATTGCAGGTGTGCTGCCCAAGTATTTTAGCTCAGAGTGGTCGGTTGCTCAGTTTCGCTTGCTTGAGGGTTCTCAATACATTGTCGCGTTTGGTCACCAAAAGAATACTGTGGTGATTCTTGGCATGGATGGAAGGTATGAAAACAAATTAGTTTTAGATGCTTTTGCAGTTTAGTGATGACCGTACCGTGTCAGTGTTCAATCATTACTCGTATACAGTACATCGTATGATTTGCTTAGTCATTCTTGTTATGGGTTCGGAATTTAAACTTTGTTGCGCAATTTGCATTGGGATGCAGCTTCTATCGATGTGAGTTTGACCCAGTGACAAGAGGAGAGATGACCCAGCTGGAATATCACAACTTTCTAAAGCCCGAAGAAGCCTTTTGAAGTGAAATATAGTACTATCCATCCTTTCCTACATTATAATGTTCTCTTGACTGTTTGGTCTTCTGCTAGTTTTTCTCCCTAGTTTTAGGGTATGGGTAAAACATGCTGTAAATACATGAGCACTGTAAATTTGTAAATTTCTGAGTGTTGTACCGATAACGAAATTAGAAAATGAAAAAAAAAAAAAAAAAAAAAAAAAACTAACTTAATTATAAAGAATATGTTTTGTACTGTTTATCTGTGATTCAAGTCAATCACGCACTGTAATGCGTTTTAACTTACATGATAGTGTTCGATTGGTTTGTGATACTGGCAACGTCTCGTTGCAGGGAAGAGCTCATAAAGTCCTCAAAATTACGAGCTCGTTGTGTTATTGTTGTTAATTCTAGTGTTGTGGTTTCCTGTGTTGCAGATTAAAAATTTAAATTTGTTCTGGGGTTCCATCTGTTGTACATTTGTGTGGGAAATTGCAAATTGACCGTTGATGGTCACAGAATCAACTGGGATCCTATGTTTTATACTGCTTTTCAATGCTTTGTTTTCTTAATTGTTATAATTTTAAAACTTGGTCCTTGGGTTTTATACGTTTATTAAAATATGGATACGATAATCATTTTAGTTTTTAACTTTTTTTATGTGTTTATTATTAACACATGGAATCACGAAACTGTGAATTTCTCTTTGATATACGTCATCAAATACCTAACAATCAGGAAGCAAATTAATTTGGGAAGCTAGTTGAATAAATCATTTTTCTTTACTCTTTCATGTTTTTAAGTTTTCGATTCTTTCATTCATCTCCTATTTTCCTTAAGTAAACATGCTAAAGCGACTCTTGTTAAGAGCATCTCCAACCTCGCTAAATGAGGCTGTTTTGCTATTTTAACGTAAAATTCACAAAATTACAACTTCAATAGACTAGCAATCTCCAGCAAGCTATTTGAACAATTACAACTCCAATAGATTTAACTGGTTAAAATATAAGGAAAACTAATGAAAAGAGTTTGAAAACTTTGAGTTTTAACGATAATGACAAAATAAAGGGTAAAATGAATAGTACTATGATTGACTTTTTAGTGTAAAAATATGATTTTTCGTTAAAATGAACAGTACCGTAAGCTTTTCGTTAAAACTCCTTAAAATCTATTGAGTTTGGATAGAGAAATTAGCATTAAGCTAAGCATAAAACTAATAAATGTAAATTAAAAAGTTGTTGGAGATAAAAAATTAAAATAGCTAGTTTAAAAACTTTTGTACACTGCTCGTCACCTATTATTTTAGCAAAAAAAAAATTAACTTCGTTGTCAGAGATGCCCTAACAATATTGTAGATCATTGTTTTTTAGCTAAAAATGTTGTGTAATCATTGTTAAGTTTGGTAATCTTTTACTTGAAGTTTGTGCATTATTTTAAAAAGGAAAGCAAATCTAAAGATGCTGCCAATCATTTTAAATTCAGTGCCCTGAAATCTTTGTTTGACCGGTCGATGTCTTACTAACATAACATAACATAACATACTACGTAACTATTCATACAAAGAAAGATTATGCCAACATTTTACTTTCAGCCCTCTGGTTGGATAAATGTTATTAGAACAACCATCGAGCATTGTCGTATTAAGTAGAGTCAATTGTATGAATTTTATATCGTCAGTATGTTCGGAATTAAGTCTTTTGTTATTTCTAAATACTTTATATTTTCTTAAAGTTTATTTTTGAGTCCTTTTAGGTTTTCTTTTACCCTTTTGTCATGAGTCCGTCTCATAATCGTATCTTCTAATTAGAACATTTAAAATTCTTCGATTTACGTGTTGAATAACTGTTATTGACATTTCAAAATAATTATTATATCGGGCGAAACAATTCTTCTGACGTCATTGCATCGGGGCTTTCATTCAACCATGTGAAAGATCCGACGGAAGGTTAGGTCTGCAACATTGTGCTACTGTTCTTTTTTTTTTTTTTTTCAAAGACCGACAAAGAGTATCTCAACCAAGAGGAATCTCAGAGCCTTGAGTTATATTAAATAAGGACCTTGGTCCTCCAACGCATACATATCTTCTTCTCCAAAATCTCTAGGCACTGGCAATTACTAAGCTCCCTTCTACTCCAACAATGGTGCTCAAGCTGCATGGACTTTCTGTGTCGACCTGCACAGCTCGCGTCGTCGCTTGTCTCCACGAAAAAAGCGTTGATTTCGAGCTTGTCCCCGTTGATCTTTTCGCCCGCGGAAACAAGCAGCCTGAGTTTCTTGCCAAGAATGTACATTTTTTCATTCATTTCCAAACATTTTACAAATCTCCATGGTTTTTGCAGTTGTATATATAGAAGCTCATCGTATTTTCTCCATCATGTTCATGCAGCCCTTTGGCCTGGTTCCAGTATTAGAAGACGATGGCATCACACTTTTCGGTAAGCGCTTAATATTCTTGGCTGTCGATTTTCACTCTTGTTCTTTAGTCTCCTGCACTTCTTCTTACCGTATAAAAAATTATCGTCAAATATTTAGTTTGAACTTCTTCATTTGTCGCACCAGAATCTAGGGCAATCACAGCATATGTAGCAGAAAAATTCAAGGAAACGGGACACGATCTCGTTCGTCACGAAAACTTCAACGAAGCTGCATTGGTGAAGGTATGGACAGAAGTGGAATCCCAACAATACAACCCTGCAATGGAACCGATTATTTTCGAGTTTTTCGCAAAGCCTGTGGTAGGAATCGAACCAGATCAAACGGTAATCGATGCAAGTTTAGAGAAGCTGAAGAAGGTGCTCGACGTGTACGAGGCCAGATTGAGCAGCAACAAGTTCCTAGCTGGTGATTTCTACAGCCTGGCTGACCTGCACCACTTTCCGGGCACCTTTTATTTCATGAAGACGCCTTGGTCTTCGTTGGTCAACGATCGTCCTCGCGTCAAGGCGTGGTGGGAGGAGATTTCAGCTAGGCCGGCCTCCAAGAAGGTGGCTGAGGGTATGAATTTTGGTGAAGTTTGAAGATGAATTTTTGTAACGGGTCTGCTGACTTGTTTGAGACGATGTTTTGGTTCAAATCTTCATTGATTGTAGCCGAATAATTTAATTAGTACAAGATGTTGCGTGCTCTATTTCTCATGGTGCATTTTTTTTTTTACGACAATAGCATTGGTGGGTTAAATCGTTAGTTGTTAGGAGGAAGGGGGAGCAGAAGAGAATCGAACCGTAAAGTGTCATCTGCTATCTGCTATTTCTGAACATATGGATATGCCATTTCACACCAAGTGAGGTTTAACCTTCCATTCTTTCAACTTATTAGATGAGATTAGATACATACATAGTCGATACAGTCCGTGTCAGACAAATTGACATCGAAAATTTGACCACAAGTATAAAATTAACAAAATTGAAAAACGGTACTTCAAGCCAATCAAACACCTTCATGTGAAAAGAAGTTAAAATACAAGTCAGTTCGTGATCGGCTTGGAATACAGCATCGCAGTTGTAGTCCTCACATCAAATTGACACACATCATATATGAAACATGAATTTGTGCATATAAGATAAGCCGTGCGGCTTCTGATATGCAGAAACAAGAGCAACAAGACAATACATTGCCCACGAGTATGCTGCCAAGGGAACCCCGCTGGTGATCCGAGACTCCAATAAGATGGCAGTTCTATCATTGTGGCCGGAGGTGGAGGGCCAAAAGTTCGACCTAGCAGCCTCGAAACTGACCTATGAGCTAGCTACAAAGCCTCTGCTTAAAATGACCACAGACACGGCAGTTGTGGAGGAATAAGAAGCCAAGTTGGCTCTGGTTCTTGATGTTTATGAGACACGCCTGGCTCAATCGAAGTACTTGGCGGGTGAAAGCTTCACTTTGGCAGATCTTCACCACCTTCCAACCATACATTCCTTGATGGGAACACAATCGAAGAAGATGTTTGAATCTCGCCCCCATGTTAGCGCATGGGCAGCGCATATCACAGCAAGTAATTTGATCTCAACTGACTTTAACTGAGATTCGAAAAGATAACTAGGCTGCAATCAGAGCAATGCTTATCATTTGGCATCCAATAAACTTGATGCAGTCGGTAAAATGGAGAAAAACCCAATTCAATAGTAACTAACCCTCTATTGAAAGAATTGTAAATACGATCTGACTTATCGTGCTAATAGTTGATTAACTTGGTCCGGGCGCTCGAATTCCACGGAACTACACCCCAGGTCTTTCTTAAGATCTCTCTGTTTCATCATCCCCCTCACTTTCTCAACATCATCCCATCTTCCCATCTCTGCATAAAAATTAGACAGCAAAACATAGTAACCACTATTCCCTGGATCCAGTTCAACAAGCTTCCAAGCTGCAAACTCGCTCAATTCCATATTCCCATGAGTTTTAGCACCGCCCAACAACGACCCCCAAATAGTTATAGTAGGCTCAAAAGGCATTTCTCTCAAGCATTTCAAAGCATCTTCGAGACATCCCGAACGTGCTAAGAGGTCAATCATACAAGCATAGTGTTTGACCCCGGGCAAAAATCCATATTTTCCATCACTCAAGGAACGAAAAATCTGCCTGCCCATATCAACCAACCCCGAGTGACTGCAAGCACTTAAAACCGAAACCAAAGTGACTTCGTCTATTCTGAACCCTTCTTGTTCCATCCTCTCAAACCACTCAACTGTCTCCTTACCATATTTAGCAACAGCTAGCCCTTTAATAAGAGCATTCCAAGTAAATGTGTTCTTCTCTTTCATGCTATTGAAAACCGCCAATCCCTCTTCGATCCTACCACATTTTCCATACATGTCAATCAAAGAAGTTCCCAAGATCACATCCAATTCCCATCCACTCCTCCTTATAAAGTCATGTATCCAAACCCCCATCTCAAGGGCCCCAAAATTCGCACACGCCGCCAAAGCATTCACCATTGTCACATGGTTTGGCACCACACCAGCAAACTGCATCTGTTCAAAAGCAATCAAAGCATCGTCATAATTCACGGCATTCCGGTACCCCATAATTAAAACCGTCCATGACACAACGTCTCTTTGAGGCATTTCATCAAACACCTTTCGACATAACTCCATTCGGCCGGAGGACGACGCATACAGATTCAACAACGAGTTCTGCACATAAATATCATAGAGATGACCCAATTTCACGACATGGGTATGCAGGCATTGCCCATTTATGAAGTCCCGGGAATCGGCGATCGACTTCAGTAGGAAAGGGAAGGTGAAGTTGTTGGGAAGAATGGAGCTTTTGTGCATGTGGGTGTAGATAGAGAAAGGGACATGAGGGGTGTGGGTGTGAGAGAAGGCTCTGATGAGAGAGTTGCAGATGAAAACATGGGGTTTGGGGATTTGCGTTAGGAAGTGGCGGTGGGCTATATCCAGGCGGCGGAGGGATTGGCAGGCGGCGATGAAGCGGGAAGCGACGGCGGTGTCCGAGTGGCGGTTGAGGAGGATGAGTTGGGTTTGGATTTGCGGGATGTGAGAAGCGGAGGAGCAGTTGGTTAGGAGAGAGAGGAGTCGGGTTGTTGTGGGGCTGAGCTGCGGTGGCGGTCTCGTCGTCATCTCATCCGAGAACGGGCGGGAGGACGAACATAACAAGACTACAGTCCGGGTTTAAGTCTAAGACCCCTACCTTTTCCAAAGCTTTTCTATGTGAAGCCAACTTTGCAAGTATTCAGTTCGGATTTTAAGGAATTCTAACTCGAATTCAATCAGGATTTTAAATGATTGTTTGAAATTTAACGTGTATTCAATCAGTATTTTAAGAGATTCTTTGAAATTTAATATGTATTCAATTAGGATTTTAAGATAGATTATTAAAATTCCTAGAAAGATAGATTATTAAAATTCCTAGAAATCTAGATGTATTCAATTAGAATTTTAAAAAAGTTTATAACATTTCAAGTGGGGAATTTGAATTTAAAATATTTGGAAAAGTTAAGGAATTAGAGGGAATTAGAGAGATTTTGTAATGTATTTTAAGCATTTATAAATGTCACACTCCATGAGATTTTGTGAGAATTGAATCAAAATTTTACATAGAATCTCTACAAATTAGTTAAACTGTATAAAAATTCATAGATTTATAAATTTATTAAAATCTATCAAATTTTCAATTTAATTTCATTGTTTTTTTTTTTTTTTAACCAAACAAGAAAAGTCACAAATTTAGAAAATAAAATTTCATCATTTCAATTTTCATCATTTTAAAATTCTTTAGTAATATTAAAATTCTATATCCAAACATAATGCAAGAGTCAGTCTCCGGGGGTTTAAGAGAAGGGAGCATTTTTGCACATATATGCTCATCACTTTATTTATCACCGTTAGACGAATTTAAATTTCGAGATTCGTGTAGTGGATAAGCACAAATCTCAAAATTCAAACTCATTTAACGGTGATAAATAAGGTGGTGAGCATCCACCACACTAAATGGTGGTGAGCAAAAATACACTCTTAAGAGAAGGGTGGTTTTACAGGAGTTTACATCTGCTGTAATAAATATGAAATTAATATTACTAATTAAAATTCATCCCATACTGTATAATCGTAAGATAAATCGTAATAATTGTTAGTATTATCAGCTTTGGTTTGATCCAGTACGTTGGGCACAATTCCAAGAACAGTCCATGCATTTTGGTGCAGCTTTTCTCCTTAGACACAATTCCACCCGCAATGGCAGATTAGCCTTCAAGTCTCTAATTAGCGTGCAATTTAGAGTTTTTGTTTAAAAGATGCATATATTTTGCACCCATATTTTCCAGGACAAAGGGGAAAAGAATATTGCACAAGTTTGTACAGTTTGCAGTGAGGTCAAATTATGTATGTCAATTGTTAAAATGATACACTCTGTGAGTCAAAGAAATGGGTTTACGCGAGTGTTTGATTATCCCGTTGAATGTAACATCACGTGGAGATAGTGACACCGATTGTGGTTTGTGAACACTACTGTCGAAAGAAGAGATAGGGTTAAAGAATGTGTTTTTGCTCAACAAATTTTTGCTTATTCTCAAGTGTTTATTGCTTGTTCTTTTGGCAATCATTGTTTGATTAATTAAATTTCGCAGAATAGTCACTTCATTTAAGAAGTGAAGTTTCCTAACACACCGAGTCACTCCAATTATCTGCGTTCTGTGCGTCTTCCAGTTTCAAAGAGTCATCATCCTTAGCTGCATTTTGGATCAAGTTTTCACACCATGTAGACTTGCTGCACAAGTTTTCACTCATCTGTTGGTTCTACTTTTTAAATATTAATTCCCTTTGTTTTGATGTTAATTGGATTGTGCTTTGCCTTCATCTTCTACACACCAGCATATTCCTAACTCACATAGAAACTCTAACTTATATAATTAGAGCTGATTTTGGCCTAAAGGTTTACGATGAGAAGATTGACAAGAATACAAATAAACTTAAATCCATTTACCATTCTTGGGTTGTGCTTCTCAATAGTTTATGTGTTCAAAATGAAGGTTTACTATGAGAAGATTGACAAGAATACAAATAATAGCATAATACTCATTTCAAAACTTTCTTAATGTTGCGTGCATATTTCAATTAGGAGTTGGGTGTATATATATTTATAACTTTCTACATGTTTTATACGGTTCTAAAACCCGCAGCATCACGCGGGGGAACTTTCGCTGGTGCTTGTCTAAAACACTTCTATCGTAAGTGCTTTTAGTTTTACTGAAGTCTCATTTTTGTACTTAATGGGAAGCACTCCTAAGGCCATGGGTGCCTAGAATAGCTAAAAATGTTAATGTAATTTTCGTGTTTCATTTTTATGCTACGAGCATTATATGTTCTGAATTCATTGAACCACAATAAAAACATTAATCCAAACCAACCTAGGTCATCCAATACTCGTAGCATGGAAGAATTTTCCGTAATTTTAATTGGTAAGTTAAATACGATTCTGAACCGTACAAAGGGACAACTAAGTTATAGACTAAGAATTTCGACTCTTGCATATAGCGATATTGAGCAGAAGTGTCTCTAGAAGCAGCCCCGAAACTCACCTAAATAAAATAAAAAACATGCGCATCCAGGGAATCGAACCCTGGTCAGTACCGTGGGAGGGTACTATGATACCACTACACCAGATGCGCTTCTTACTAACGAAATCAAACAACATATTTATAGTCATTAAAATCTTCTTCGTCCGACTGTCCTCTCCTCACTCTCACAACTCCGAAGTCCCCACTTTTTCCACAGCAAATCTTCCTTCATGTTCTTCAATCAACTACGACCAACTGTATCGCTGTTGAGCATCAGATTCAGACCCACAAGTCCAAAGTTGCCCTAACCAAATTTGACACCCGCGGAAGGTACACTTTTCATGTTTCCCCCCATTTTTTACTTCTGGGTTTCCTTTCCTCCTGTTTGAAAGTGTTATCTGTGAATTGCTAGATGTAATTGGTGAGAAAGTTACAACCTTTATGAAGAATTGGGGTTTTCTTTGGAGAAAAGATGTAATTTTGATTTCACATTTGTAATCCTTCACCTTTGACTAAATTATAATCGACATGGCCAAACGGCAGAGATGAAATACTGAGTCAGCCCCTTCCAGACATTGGTGGGAATGTCTCCCCCATATCTTCTCATTCAATTGGTTTTCTGTTAATTCACCATTAACTTTTAAATTTCTGTTTGTTTATGTGTAAACTAAGCAAAAAGATTGCATATTCTTATGTTTTTTTCATAATCTGTACAGTGAGAACTAAGAACTCCGCTTGTGTAAGGTTATCTTACACTGCCGGTACTAAGCCCGGATAAAGGAGGAGGGGGAGTGCATCAGGTAGTCCACAGCCGGCACTCCCACGTCGAATCCCTATGAAATAATTACAGGGAGGAGCAAAGGCTCTTAATTTTTAGGAACCCAGAATTCTAATTCATTAAAATATGGAGTACTATGCTCTAAAGTTTGTTAATTTACTTTAATTTTTATGTAATTTTGCTTAAATTGTAATTTGATAGTAGGAGCAATTGTTAACAGAAAGAGCAGAAGATCAGAGGAAGTAGAAAGAATGAGGATCGTGGGGCTGACAGGTGGAATTGCTTCCGGGAAGAGTACCGTCTCCAATCTCTTCAAGGAACACGGCATTCCGGTCGTTGATGCGGATCTTGTTGCTCGAGTGAGTGATGAGCAAACCCTGATATTTATGCTTTTGACAGTCATGAAAGTTTGATGGCAATGTGTTGTTTTTGGCTGTTTCATGGACTCAGTATCTTTTCGGTTTCAGGATGTGTTGAAGAAGGGGACTGGTGGCTGGAAAAAGGTTGTTTCAGCATTTGGAGAGGATATTTTGCAACTTGATGGAGAAGTTGATAGGCCTAAACTGGGACAAATTGTGTTCTCTAATCCCGAAAAGCGCCAACTTCTTAACCGGTACCACCCCTTTGCTATTAGCTCCAGTTTTCGTTTGCGATTTTGTTTAGAGTACTGCTTTGTTATTACTTTGTGCTGTATGATTCAACGTTACCCCTAGTGCAGTTGAGCAAATCAAACTCTTTTATAAATTTTAACCATTGGATTTCCTGGCTGCTTGTTGAAAAGCTAGTGTTGCATTAGATGTAAAACCTAGAGTGGCCAAGGAAAAAATAGCATTTAGGTTCTATAGAACTCCTTCGAGTTTTGACACGTCAAGGTCAAAATTCATGATTGTGATTTCTTAAAAACAGCGAAAATATGCCAATTCCTTTTAGTAAAAGTTACCTAGATTTCGTCGAATTCAAAATGTTGTGGCACCACTTTATGAGATTTTACTTTGGTGTAGCTTATAGCACAAGTTACATATTATATGAGCTGTAATATCTAGTTTTTATCTTCTTGTAGACTGCTAGCTCCTTATATATCGTCTGGAATCTTTTGGGAAATTTTGAAGCTATGGATGAAGGGGTGTAAATTTATTGTTCTTGATGTTCCTCTGTTGTTCGAGGCCAAGATGGACAAGTGGACGAAGCCTATTATTGTTGTATGGGTTGATCCTGAAACTCAGCTCCGGAGACTCATGTCGAGGGACAGAACAAGTGAGGATGATGCTGGAAACAGGATAAATGCTCAGTTGTCACTCGATTTGAAAAGGACCAAGGCAGACATAGTGGTTGACAACACTGGATCGCTAGACGATTTAAGAGAACAGTTTCGCAATGTCTTGCTTGAAGTCACAAAGCCCTTGACATGGACCGAATTCGGGCTTTCTAGACAAGGTGCCTCGTCCGTTCTTGTCTCCATCATCGTAGGTGTTCTTATATTCAAGAAAGTCTTGTATAAGTCAGAGTTTATGTAGCAACCTTAGAATTGTACTTGTTGGGTACTTAATCTGTCATTCATAGAACCAAAAGGTTCACTCTGTGTTTTGTAGCAACAACAAGGGATGATTCGATGCATTTGCAAACTATGATTTGCGCCAGAGCTTCGATTTTTTGAGTTCATAATTTACATATAGATCTGTTTAAACTTGATATAAGCAGGAGAGAGACTTCCATGCCCCCGTTTCACACTCTGTTACTATCTGTCTCCTCACGCGGTAGAGAGGTGAGAAGAGTGTATGAGCCGGGGGCATGTAACCTCAACTTTTCCAAATGTCGAGGGTGTCATGTCGAAAAGGAAGTCGAGTCATTTTCCGTGATTATTTGGACTGCATTAATTAGGATGTTGTAGTGATTAAGTTAGTTGATTTCTTTTCTGTGATTGGATGAATATTATTTGATAAAGCAGGAACGATTTGGAGTGCCAAGTAGTGTCACAAGTCACTCTAGTGCTCATGACCTGGCGAAGCCATTGGTTCATATAAAGTGCAGAAAGTGAAACCCGTTTACTGTATTGTCTGCTGTGACAACATGGAATTTTTTGTATAGATACACACACGATTGAGAGTCTTTGTGTAGGACGTTCGTTCTTTCGGTCGATATTGTGTCAATGTTGTCGAAAATGGATTGATAATTTGTCAAACGTTTTGTTATCTTGATGTATAACTGAATCAGGGTATGATCCGATAGTTCGATGCTAAAGCATAGAGCCTGCCAACAAATACAACTCATACGTCATTATGTTAGTTAAACCAAGCACATCCCAATGAAAAACATGTCTCAACTAGCCCAATAAAGAGATCCGTCTTGAGCGCAATACATTGAGTAAGAGCCAAGTTGCACCGCTAAGTATGAATACAATATTGATGACGCATTGACATTTCATTCTTCAATAAAAATTGGATAGATGTTTATTCCATAGACGGACTATGTATGATATCTTTACTTCTAATATAATCTCTCATCAAAAGTGCTTCCATGGTTTAGTCTTTTGATCTCTTTCCAATTGTGTTTGAGAATGTTTCCATTGTTATCTTTCATGCGTATACATCGCTTTTGCCTTTTGATTTACAGAAACTTGTACAACTAGCAGCCACAATAACTGTCAACTTCTAGTTGTTTGTATCTTTTGTGTGTGCATGCTTCTCTTTACGTAAATTATATTATTAAACTGACATATCATCTTTTGTGTGTGCATGTTTCTTTTTACGTAAATTATATTATTAAACTGACATATCACGCTACAATAAACTCGTTTTATATAAAATACTATCTCGAGGATAGTCCAAAACGCCATCAAAAGTTCACTCAAGGCATAGTGGCAAATGGCAATGGCCCAGAGTAAAGGAAGTTGCCTAGTCTTTTCTATCTCAATTACTTTTGCACTTTACACCCCACCAAACTTTGTACAATTGTTGTTCATGCAATATTGCAAATGAACAGACTCCTCTCTGGCCTCAAAATTCCATTTGGTTTTGGTACGATGCCAACAAGTGTTCTTACAAGAAGCCTCCTAGACAAATCATCTCATTTTATTGAATCCGTCCGCCAACGGGCAGATACAAAATTAATACTGGTAGAAGTTGTAAGATCCGTTTAGCCACATAGGTGTTGGAGGTTTGCTTTGTAACTTCGAGTGGGGAAATGGATTAAGGCCTTTGCTGCTAACTTGGATAGACGAATCATCATGGAAGCTGAGCTTTGGGGCGTTTACATGGGTCTCTTTATGGCTTAGAATGAGGGATGTATGGATGTGATTCTCGAATGTAACTCTTTTGTTGTTGTTACTTTGATCCAACAAGCTGTTTTAATTCCGCACTCACTCTACAATCTCATAAATAACCGCAAAGAAGCTATCAAAAAAATATTGAGACGTAAAATCACTCATATATATCTATAGAGAAGAATGCTTCAGCTGACTACATAATTGACTTATGCCATGCCATTGGTGTTCATGCTTTTGTTTCTCTCCTACCACTGCTACAAATTTTTTAGTTTCCGATGTTACTAGCCTTCATGCACTCGCTTACTCACGTACAGAAGATATTTTTTGAATCAAAGCGTGCTACGCACAACTTACATATTTTAAATGTATTTATATGCATGAATTGACAAAAGAAAAGTCAAATATTTGAAGTAAATGAATAATCTTATATTATGCTAGAAAAAACCCCTCATAAACCAATCAAAACAGCTGAATTCACATAATAAAATCGGTCTTTCGATTTCCATCTACATTCTATTGAATTTACATTAAGAATAGAGAAAATAATATTTAAAAAAACAACTGATTGAATCTTATTATTGTCAGCCCATCGTGAGGTTAAGCCCACCCCCTTCCCCTTAGTATAAACAATATCGTTTGTTAAAAATAATAATAATAATAATAATTTGACAACTAATTTAATTACATTATTATGCACGTGTGAAAGACTTTTCTTATAACCGGCATTATATGCCTCTTAAGATGTTTTGAACATGTTTAAAAATAGAGAAAATAATAGTTAATGAACAACTGATTGAATAACATTATTATTAGCCTGTTATGAGATACTAATTAAAAAATTAAAAAAAAAAAAACTGTACAAAAAGAATTAATTATTAAAAATACACTGTTGAAATGATGAAAGTACACTTGTATTATTTGGTACATTATTTTGGATTGCTTTTGACATCTTTTATTTTAAAAGCATTTTTGTCCAAATATTTTGATAAAACTTGTGACCCCAAAAAATGTTGTTGGTTTTATATATAAAGGTTAACAAGCCCTTCCTAAGGCTGGGCAGCATTTTTCTGATCAGAAAAGAAAAAAGAAAAAGGAGGGCAGCCTTAAGTCCAGTTGATTCTAGAACGTGGTAGAATACCCTATTCACCGTTTTATTGAGAGAATGAAAAAAATAAAAAATTGTTAGAATGCAAAATCAGTTTTATCGAGAGAATCTGCGGTATTATCAGGTCTATTTTAAAATGTAATTAGTTGTATAGCACTTTGTTCATATTTTCTTTAATAATATGATATTAGTTTATACAACTGGTTACAAAATAGATATTCCTTTTCAATTTAGATTAGCTCAAAAACAGTGACGATCATTCATAGTCCTGCATTCTGGATTACATGCCAGAACGTTTTTATCTTATTCATTACATGACTTGAACGTATATATCTGATTACGAACAGATTCTACTTGAGTGTATAAACATTTGTTCATATATCACACGTATAAGTTTTGTACGTATACATTCAATTACAAGGCAAACTCCTCTCCGACGGTGCAATGTAGATTCGCTCGAGAGCAGAAAAGATTGTTCATAGCCATGCTTCCTGGATTACTTGCAAGAAACTTCTAGGCCTCGGAAGTTCTGAACAGCATCCTTTGAGGGTAGGTTAGCTGAGGGCCCATCTCAGTCAATTATATCAGTGGCAGTAAAAGTCGATGATCAGAACCTTGAAAAAGTATAAAGACCGTCCGATCTTATTGAGGATAGCAAAAGATGCAGCAAAAGTCACAGTACAAAGCTGATCATCAATCAAAAGGTTCTCCTCTCTCCTCACGGGCAGAGTTTGGATTGAAATCTGGAACTGTATGTTGTTTGTCAATGAATGTCACTGTGCCGGACTGTGAGATGAGAAAGTTTCAGCAACGGAAGTGCGTGATTAACTTGAGATATTGAAGTTTGAATTAGGTTTTCATAACCTTCAGGTGAAAATATGAAATTTACGCGTGCGAATCAGTGAGCTTGTGAGAGTGTGAAATTGAAGTCAGTTAATTGAGATGTGGTGGGGTCTTCAGGGGATGGTCACGTGACATTGTCACGTGAGTTTGATGACGTGTCAGAGCAGCACTGGTTCATTGGGAGTGTGGAAGTTGACGTGGCATCCCCACCATGACCACATCAGATGCTTCCTTCGCACTCTTTAAACCTCATAACACATTCCCCCAAGGCTCCCCACTTCCCTTATTCTCCACTTCATCACCCTCTCCTCTCTCTCCTCTCTCTCTCATCAATGGCAAAACCGGCTGAAGAAGCTCCTGGAACCTTAAAATACCAGGTAATTAGTACAAATATTTTCTTCTTTTTTTCTCATTATTTTTCAAGTTTTTTTCTTCACAAATTATAAGTTGATCATCTCCTCCGTTTTGCAGACATGGGTCTTGAAAGTCTCAATCCACTGTGAAGGATGCAAGAGGAAAGTCAAGAAAGTTCTTCAGAACATCGATGGTACGTTTATACATTCTCCTTCTTTTCTCCCTCGTCCCTCTTGCTACGCGTTTTTTTTTTTTTCGGTCAAAAAACTAAAAACCAAATGGTTATTAGACACGGATGTTCTAATATTTTACTTCGTTAGCGATTGTCTTCTCTAAATTAATCCGTAATTGATCGTTCGTGTTTTGATTAATTGACGTGATCAGGGGTTTACACGACGGATATTGATTCGCAGCAGCACAAAGTGACTGTTACCGGCAACGTGGAGGCGGAGACTCTGCTGAAAAAGCTGCAGAAGTCAGGGAAGCACGCCGAGCTTTGGCCGGAAGTTAAGAAATCGAAAAAGTCCGGGAAATCAAAGAAGAGTAGTAGTAACAGTGAGAAGCAGTCCGCAGATCATAAGCATGAACAAGATGGTGATCATGGTAAACCGGATAAAACCAACGGCGGTGATGATGCTGACGACGGCGGTGAATCCGACGCAGAGGATGGCGAAGGTAACGAAGGTGGTGGAGAAAGCGGTGCTAGTCCTACTGTTGGTGGTGGCGGCGGCGGAAACACAGCAAGTACTGGGGCCAAAAAGAAGAAGAAAAAGAAGAAGAAGAAAGGGCAAAGTGGTAATTCCGAAAATGGCGGCGGTGTCCCTACCAACCCCGGCGAGCACAATTTTGGAGATGCTCCGCCTCCTGCGGGCAGTATTGGGCCGTATATGGCTGGTGGGCCAGACATGGCCCAACCGATTGCCTCCATGAATCTTGGCCCACCAGTTCAGCATGCGTATCTTGGCCCGTATCCAACATCAATGTACTATCAGCCCCCGACGTACGGGCTAAGTTACAATACGGCGTACCCTACCAGTACAAGTACCTCATACTATGCTCCTGATCCCATGCATACTGCTACGTATTCTCATCCGAGCTTGTTCCCGTTTGCTCTGCCGTCCGATTTTATCAATGACGATGATGAAGATACGATCGTTGACGATGAAGATGAAGTTGGGTGCTACATTATGTGAAGATTTTACGAGAGTCGTATGTAGAACTAGCGTATATATACTAGTATATACGGTGTGTACTTGGGGGAGGAAGGGAGGATAAATTTTGATGTACTTATAAGGTGTGTTTGTTTGTCTTCACTAAGTTTTACTGGATTGGAACGACTGGATTAAGAACTAATATAGTTCAGTTCGAAATAATCCAATGCAACAAACACACCGAAAGTTCTAAAATGTAAAAGTAGGGGAAAATAAAAGGGGTTGTAGTGGGTTGTATTATGCAGCTTAGCTTTATTACTAAGTTTGGGTTTGCTTGCGTAAGAAGGCCAATAGCCTTGTAATGTTTGGTTATTTGTAGGACCTAAATCTTTCATTTCCTCCCAGCCTGATGTGTAAAGTAATGAAAAGTCTTTTAAAATTATAGTTAGGGTTTAGGCGACTCGATATATTTTCTTCGAGGTCGGGTAGGTTAAGCGTGTTGCTTTAGGGGCACGTCGAATCGTTGAAAGGCCTTTGTCAGAACACAAGTATTGTTCAGTACATTTTTTTATTGACATATTATCGACACATTTTCTTATTGACATATTATCGACACCTTGTCGATTCTGTAACAACAATTCATCCTTAAAAATTTGGTGACAAAGAAAAGGCGAAGGTATAATTCTTAATCAAAATGCATACTAGCTAGCTAGCAGGTCTCTTTGATTAGTTAATGACAACAAATAAGTTGGTTCCAACAATTTGATTTACTTAATGCTTTAGTTAAGTCGCCTTTAGAAAAAGCAACATGCATATCTCCATCTTTTGGTTTGAAATTAAAGTGTCTCTGTAGACGGTACCGATTTTTATTTCAATTATGCATGTGAGGGATGTAGATATATAAGGACAGAGATCCATCTCACTATCTTGAGCCTAAGGATGAAACAATCTAGACCATTTAAATTGAATTCGGCAAATCCTCGTTAACTTATTTCGCTAGTTTATCTCACACAAATTAAAGGCTCCGATTTCTCTTTCATACAAATTAAGAGTTAAGGTGTATAGAGGATCCAAATTCGACATATATATATATATATATATTGCAGAATATTATTAGTCTCCCACTCACTTTGGACTGAAAGCATCCTCTGTGTATGTGGTTGTCTTAAGCTTTTGACCTCTTTATTCTTTTTAAGTCGCACAACAGGGCAAAAGCTTTAAGCATGCATGGGGACGAAAGACCTAAGAAATAAGATCCGGAGGGTATCGGGGATAGAATAAATTTGATATCCCTCTCACTAATGGTGCAATTTGCTCAACTAAACTCATTCTAACTTGACCAATATTTAAATGGAAATGAATTATGCACACTCGTATATTTTACATAATCATGCTTATTTATGTTCATTAATTTTAATTTTTTATTTAATTAATAAATAAACAAAATTGTGTAAGAAGATACAAATAGGTGTGTAGAACTTCAGCTAAGATTTTATTGTTGAGCATGTTAGTGTAAGCTTGCTGGTGGGTGTTATTCCCATCCTGCCTTTTTATTTTCTTGCTACTCTAACAAATGATGTTGTTGCATATCAGTCTAATACCTTTAAAATTCAAGTGTGTTGTCAATTCAAACTCTTTTCTACTCCAAGCCAGATCTCATTTTTCTCTCCATCCCTCTTTTTGGGGTGAAGCCTTCACTTATCGTCCTTATTATATCAATTTTTTTTTTTTAGCTTGAACTTATATTTTAAAAAATTTCTTGCTTACTTTTTTACCTCATATTCGGATTTATGGGTTTTTTACAATGTTTTTATAGTTCTCTTTATTGAAGTTAAGGTCCTTCATGCAAATTACTCCACTCTCTTTTATTTTGAGTTCAAATTACTTATATATCCACATATAAAATTCTAACTCCGTTACTGATTGTGAAACTTTTTGAACGAACAAAAATGAAAATCAACGTAGTAATCCGGAAGTCTCTTGTGTGTGGAAGGGCTCTTGAGAACTCGAAGGATTAAAGGCTAGTCGAGTTGACTCCCAATAACTCTTTATCAACACTTTCTTTGGTTCAATTAGGGGAAAAGAAAAAAGATTAAATTGAGGGGAGAACCTTAAAAATGTATGCCAAATATCTATGTGATTCGTGATCACCTTATGAGGGCCATATGTGTACATGTGTCGACTCTCCACCTAAAAAAAATGGGAATAGGATCCTCTCCTGAGCAAATGCTCGAGATCCTCATGACCAACCAACACGGACCGTTAGATTTTGATTCAACGACTACAATTATTATAACCTTAGAAAGATTCTTTATTTGTAGCCGTTGGATCAAAATTCAACGATCCATGTTGGTTAGTCATAAGAATCCCGAACATTTTCTCAGGAGATGATCCTATTCCAAAAAAATGTATGCCGAATATCTATGTGATTCGTGATCACCTTATGAGGGCCATATGTGTACATGTGTCGACTCTCAACCTCGTGGGAATCTTCATTGCATGCAATCCGACGTCAAAGTAATAGTATTTAAAATAAAAAACATAATATTATATAATACGTCCAAAGGACTGATATTTCAAATTAATCATGTGAATAGTGTAGCTAGATTTCAATCTCTTCCCTTCAACGTTCCCTTTGATCGATTTTCGGAATATCCAAACCGGAATATACCTCTTTCGAAACCGGCTTATACCAGAAGTTGCCAACAGGATCCTCTTCAGATCCTTTTTGAGAGGATCCAAATGATTTGTTAATTATGTATGTTCATCGTACATCGTGTAATTAGTTTTTGTTAGGTACTATTTGTGTTTAATTTTGAATAAAAAATTTAAAATGATTTATGACCACATGATATACGTTGAATGAACATAATTTATAAATTCCTGAGATTCTCACAAAGAAGATCTGACAGGATTCGAATTTGAGAAGTTGTTTATCCTATCAGATATTTTTCACATAAAAATAAAAGAAAATTTGGAATTGACCAAATTTCCATACCAATTTGTGGCTCGCAACGGATACATACAGTCATAACCAATTTCTGGCTCTAAATGCATGGATGATAATTCTAAAACGCATGCTGGTCAAATGAAAGTTGGCTGACTCTAAACTATGTACTTACCTACAAATAATATAAATAGTCAACGTTGTTTCAGTATTGATTAATATCTCATAAGTTACGTGGTGTAAATAAATCACACGATAGTAGTCATAGAAATGTTGAGATGTCTCTATAAATCTTCTCGATCCTCAGAACGTAGACTGCTGGCATCGGGTATGGAGTATGGGGTATGGGGTATAGGGTATGAGCCCAGGCCCATCTACCAAAACAACACGTGACTTTCCGGCAACAACCAGAAAACTAAACATGGCTTTATGTTAGAAGTCATAAACTCATAGACCATTTCTATCGATTCTCAAATCTTAAATACCAAAATAAGGAACTATACCAATACCATGACTATTTTAGATAAAAAGCCGAAGAAAAAAAAAAATCTCATGAGTTGCATGCATGATTACTAAAAGATTTTGCTCCCTTTGGATGAAAAGATTGAATGATATGAGATCTTGGGCTGCATTTAGAAGAATATAGAAAGAAAAGGAGTTGATTTTTTTCATCAACCCCAAGTCCCCCACCACCAAAAGCAAAACATCTACAAAGAAAGAAAACCATAAACCGTTTGCATTTTGTAATTTATGATCACGATCGAAAAGGAAAAAGATTGAAGATATTTGAGGCTGTTGGATGTTGGTGTTAAAGTATTACGTATTTGGACGACAATTGCTGCACTATTCGTTATATAGATGAGAAGGAATGAGATATTATATAAAAGAGAATATGCAAATGTATTCTTATATTTTTCATAAGATATTATTTGTAGCGCAATTGGTTAAGAAGATTCGGTTTTGTATTCGAAGTTCAGTGTTTGATTTTCTCTTCTATTGAATATCTAAAATCTTTGTACGGAAAAAGGTGAAAAAAATGATTTCTTTAATTCCATTACTCTATAGTTTAGAGCTTGTGTTTTATTTTTAGGTGGATATTAAAGCTTGATGGTACAATGGTAACATCACTAACAAATAAGTAGGGTGACGCATTCATTGGAAGATAAATTCTAACAGGTTGAGATAGGCCTAACAATTATTGCACAACTTGTTAATCGGTAGAAACAACACGAAAGTAATAGATTTAATTAGGGTCAACGTGTTAACGAGTCGATCGTTATCAGGTTAATCGTTAGGAATCCATTAGTGAGTAGGGTCGTTATCGGGTCACCTGATAAAATATCGTTTGCTAGATTTAGACATTAGACATGACAATTTCTTCGATGACCTGTTAATTTGACACAAAACGGCAAGACACGACCCCTTTAAATAACAGATACACGAACACAACAAATACGATATGTTTTTCAAGCTTAGGTTGAGAGCAGCCGGTCGTTTTATATGATATATCCCACAAAGTTGGTGACCCTTGGCCTCCCAATTGATCACAATTGTAGCAAGTAGTTTTCCACAACTTGCCCAATCGAATAATGAAGTTTGATTCTTGACCTAGCCAACCGCCCATAAAGGGCAAAGATCCAGAGCACTATTTGACTAAGCCAGCCCTCGTAAAAGATTCTTATGTCCAGACGTTCGCATAGGGTATCCTACTTTATTTGAGTGAGATTAGTTTCAGGTAGCTAAGACCAAATATAAGTGATTCGCTATTTGTATGTGCAAAATATAACTTGAAAAGGGAAAGAAAGTGCATGTTTCAGTATCCTTGCTAATACAAATCTTTTTTAAAGAAAATCGTAAAATATGGATTGAAACCAGTTAGGATATGAATGACCACATATAGTGGTGCGGGGGCAAATTTCAGACTGTATTTCACACAGTACATTCTGCATTCAATTATTAGCGCTGGTGAATCATACAATGATGGCTAGAATGAGACTAAAATGTCTCTATAAATCTTTTTGAGCTCTAAATGGTAAACTGCCACAATAAAGTTGCCAACTAGTCTCCTTTAAAAGAAAAAATTAGAGGATCCGAATCCTTCCCGAGATAAACACAAAAAGAAAAACAGAAAAGGGCAAAATTGTAAAATAGGGATCCGAAACAAAAATCAATTTCATCAGTCCAACGAAATTGGGAAAAGATACCCAACCCAGTGAAAAATGTAATTGTCCTACATTCGGCCCGAACAAAATTCTAAAGCCCGGTTGGAGTAGGCAGTTTTTCTAGTTAGGCATGGTCTAGAGGAGTGCACTCTCATTTTTGGGCCCGCTGGATTCGGACAGGCCATGTCGGCTTTTTTTTATTTTTTTTTATTTATTATTTTTTAATGTATTTTTATTTATCCAATACATGTTACTCATAAAAATTGAGCTCAAGTAAGGGATTTTAGCACAAATAGTTAAGCGCATTTATATTTGTCTTCAAGGTCTTAAATTTGAATCTTCTACGGTAGAAAAGTAAAAATCAGCCACTTAGTACTATGGTATAATGATATTTCTCTTCACTTGTAAATGAGAGGTCTTAGGTTTGATTCTCGCTAAATACAAATTTGAACTACATTATTACTAACTCATCCCCTCCCTCCTAGTGTAGATAATATCGTTTGTTCAAAAAAAAAAAAAAAGTAAAAACCAAACTCGAAACTTCTCACAAAGTATAGACTAAACATTAGGTATGAGAAACGAGTTGCGTTTATCGTGTTTGTGTCGTTTTCGTGTCAAGTCTTGTTGTGTCAAACTTGTTATCTTAATGTCTTCTTAACATGTGAATTGATTCGTTAACTAGTCGTGTCATTACATGACGAGTACGAGTTATAATGGGTCATGCAAGAATTCTAGTGATTAATATTTAGATTTGGCAAATGATACTTATTGGGTTCTTAACGGGTGATCCGATAATGACCCGATTCATTAACAGGTTGACCCAAAATAGATTATTTTTGTATCTTTTTATGTTGGATTAACGAGTCGTGCAAAAAATTATAGACCTACTTAACATCACTAGACGAAAGCTCAATTTGATGGAAAATATGCCAAAAACAAAGATAAGATTGAATTTATTGCCATCCTCTTCCCACTCATTTCTTTCCACCTTTTCATATTGTGAGTTTGAAATGAGCATATCAGCCATAGGTGGGTTGTCTTAGCACATTGAGTAGCAAAGCATCTTAAGTTTGATAGCTTCCCATGAACATTTGTTCATTTTTCGAATATAAACATTTGGAATCTAAGTTTGTTAAAAAGTGTATTCGGATTTGAAAGGGGCATATCTTTCAAATTCTTAGCACAATAAAATTGGAGTTTTAAAAGATATCACTTCAATTTCTTTTAAAGATACTTGCTTTTTTATATATATCGTTTCAAGTTTGTGTATATATCAAACTATAATTTGTGTATAAGAGAAGAAAATTATTCACATGTAAGCAACTATGGCTAGTTTAGGGTTACTGTGCTGTGAGAAAAAATAACTGTGGAAAAAAACAAGTAAGAGTTTCGTAAACTATAGTGTTAAAAGTGCTTTTAGCAACAAAAAAAAAAAAAAAAAAAAAAAAAAAAAAAAAAAAACAAGTGAAAAAAAGATAGGGTTAGGATTGTTAATATGAAAATTGTATTAATTAGCATTGTTCACCAGCCTCCACTAAAAAAAATCGTTTTTTGAAAAGCATGTGTCGCTTCTGCTTTTTGTTGTTTTAGATACTTAATTTTGAAAAAAAACACACTTTTTTTTTTTCATTTGCCTAACACAATAAGGCCCTAACTTTTATAAAAATCTACCTTTAAAAAACTTTAAGCAAGGCAAACCAGTCCTAAATAATATCATGTTTCATCAATCAATTTTGGCATAAGACACATGGACAATGAGCACACATTCCTCTAGAATATGGCATTGGATTCAAGCATTTCCTCATGTCATCAGCATGTTCCTACCATTTTGTTCTTCTATAAGAATCAAGGCAAGGCCATAAGCAAGTCTAATATCTTACCCTCTTGGCCAAACAAACAAAGAGACTACTATCAAAGTATCAAGAATGAAGCCCCAAAACATCTGTGGGGAGAGTTCTCTGTGTGAAGAATCGACGAGGGGTTTCCGAGAAACGCTCTGTCAGGCTTATCAGGCCGCCATGGTGGTTATGGCTAGGCATGGAGGTCATAATAATGGTAGGGGTCTCTTAGTTTCCAAACCAATTGGGAGAAGAAGATGGAACAACTATGCAGAAGACCCCATTAGAACTCTCATATTCTTGGGGTCTTGGAGCCACACCTAGGTTTTGAATACTTGTTATAAACTATGTCAAATACGATAGATTATTGGTGATTTATGTGTAATTAAATAATTACCATATGAATGTATCTTATGCAAAATATCAAATATATGGTCATACGTGATATCATAATCGATATTGTTCTGTTTCTTATATGTAAGAAATTTTTTGTTTTTGTCAAAAAAAAGTTTTACATACACAAAGAATTAGGTTCAAAAAATCAAAAACCAAAAAAAAAGAACTGAAGTTGAAAAAATTTGAATCGAGAAAAACTGAACCGAAGTTGAAAAATCGAATTAAACCGAAATCTATTGGTTCAGTTCGGTTTCAGTGGTTCATAAAACAAACCGAAGCGCAATTTTAAAACGACGTCGTTATGTGATTTTGGAACTTAACACCCCCCACCAACCACAACAAAAAGACTTGCGAACGGCGTCGTTTATCTCAATTTGGTTGCTGGTGACCCTAATTTGGTATTTGAGATTCCCCGTCATCTGCTTCTTCCACTTTCGCTAAGCTTGCGGTGAGTATTTCTGGTCCTCCTTTTTTTGGTTGAGATTTCTGGATTGTTTTTATTTTTTTAATTTTTTTATGTTTGTTATTTGATTCTGTGGAGTACTATCCCCATCATTGTTATCTTGTTCTTGGTGTTCAAAAGATTCGGTTTCGGATTTTTTTGTGGAAGGTTTAGAGGATTTTACTGCTTCTTGGTGTTTAAAAGATTCAGTTTCATGTTGGGCAAACTTGCAGGAACTGTAAAGTTCGATGCTTTGGTCTCAGAAAATGTAATTCCAGTTTAGGGTTTTTATGGGTACAGAAAATAAATGGTTGGTTTTACTGGATTACAGTAACCCGCTGCGGTTCGAGCTCCGAATCAGCCCGACCCGTCCTTCATATCTTGAGGATTGAGTGAGTGGCTGATCAATGGCATCGCAATCTGATCACAAGGCTGCGATAATCGATGGGAAAGCCATAGCTCAGACCATCCGAAATGAGATTGCTGAGGAAGTTCGCCATCTGTCGCAGAAATACTGCAAGGTTTGCTTTTGCTGTGGCTGGGTTTTTGATGTTGTTTGGTGGATGAATTTTGACATTGTAATCGGGAAATTGTTTAGGTCCCGGGACTGGCGGTAGTGATAGTAGGGACCAGGAAGGACTCCCAAAGCTATGTGAGCATGAAGCGAAAGGCGTGCGCTGAAGTTGGGATTAAATCCGTGGATATAGACCTCCCCGAGAATGTGTCCCAGGATGACCTCATTGCCAAAGTTCACGAATTGAATGCTACTTCCGATGTACATGGTTAGTTGAATGAATGATGATTGCTCAATTTATACTTTTGAGTTGACAAATTTTTAGGAAGATATTTGATTTAGGCTTGGTGGAATCTGAAAGTAGGTCTAATTTTGTTGACAGGTATACTAGTTCAGCTCCCATTGCCAAACCATATTAATGAGGAGAAAGTGTTGAGTGAAATCAGCATCGAGAAGGATGTCGATGGCTTTCATCCTCTCAACATTGGCAAGCTTGCAATGAAAGGCAGAGAACCTTTGTTCCTTCCTTGCACTCCCAAGGCAAGACACTCGAGTTATGTATTCAAACACAGATAGATGCTGACACACACACATGTATGTTTGGTTTGTTTGAGTATTCTGTCAAACAAGGAACCCTTATTGTCCAGGCAATATTCACATAAAATCTTGAAAGCCGTTCATGTACAGTTGTAGCTTTGTTTTATAATGTTTTTTTTTTTCCGCAGGGCTGTCTTGAACTTCTGTCCCGGAGTGGGATAAGCATAAAGGGGAAGAAGGCAGTGGTTGTTGGCAGAAGTAACATTGTTGGATTACCGGTTTCATTGCTGCTTTTGAAAGCAGATGCTACTGTTACCGTAGTCCATTCCCGCACACCAGATCCAGAGAGTTTCATTCGTGAAGCGGACATTATTATTGCTGCAGCAGGACAGGCAATGATGGTAGGCACTTCATAGATTATAGATCCGTGGTATGCAGTAACATCGTCTTATGACATGCAGGTGTTATCTTATTTCATATTTCTTGGCTTTCCATGAAAAATCTAGTACTTAGTTTTGTTCTAGTTAGAAGAATACGACTAGTTGTTTGGTTCCATTCATCCCAAGTGAAGGAAAAAGGACACTCCATCATCTTTCACTTTGCAGTTGCAAGACAATTCATTAGATGTTTATAAGCTTTCACTAGGCTCTATCGTTGCTTCAATGGAATAACCAACATCTGCCAGTGCAGCTGCATTGTGTCAATTTTGTACTTTCCTTGTCTTCGTTGGCCCTAGTGTCGATTATTGTATGTGTTGACTCAACGAAATCAATTCCTTACTGAATTTCAGATCAAGGGTAGTTGGATAAAACCGGGTGCTGCTGTCATTGATGTTGGCACAAATGCTATAGACGACCCGAGCAGAAAGTCAGGCTATAGATTGGTTGGAGATGTAGATTTCCAGGAAGCATGTAAGGTAGCCGGATGGGTAACTCCTGTTCCTGGTGGCGTCGGACCAATGACGGTTGCAATGCTACTCAAGAACACTTTGGATGGTGCTAAGCATGCTATTGCTCAATAAAGCCCCCCCTCCCCTTGTCCTTTGATCCCTTCATAATAAGCTGCTGCTAATTCCAGTACACATTTCGGCAATAAAGTTGGATTTTTATGGATGTAATTTATAAATTTTACTTTTTATTTTTAAGTCTTTGGACTGATCTTGAGCTGTTTCATGCTATGCTTGTATGAAGAGTTAATTAATGATTTGTTCAGACACAAATTGACACATTTTCTAATACAAGTAGGGCGGGGAATGTGTAAATTGGTAGGACTTACCCGTATTAGGGTGTTAATTTTGTGTGTTTAAATAATTTTATGGATGGGCTTATCATTTTAGGAGCCACTTTAGCTCTTGCTCAAGAAGATATTAAGAAAAGCTTAGCTTATTCTACGTTGTCTCGATTGGGTTATACGACGTTAGATCTAGGTACGAGGTCTTATCTAATAACTTGTGGGTGTGTTTCATTAAACCCCAACAAATTTAACCCAAAAAATCAGCAAATCAAAATTTTAAATTTTCAGTTATGCTTTCAATAAACTTGTTACTTAACCAAGCCAAAATTAGAAACTAACATCACCTATAAAAACTTCCAAAAGTACAAACTAATATCACCTATAACAACTTCAAGTTGATTTTAGATCCGTATAAATTAATTTATGTACTTCTACAAAATCAGTTTACAATTCATGCACTTCTGCAAGATCAATTTCAAAATATTCGGTACTTTTACAAAATTAGTTTAAATTTTTTTAGCATCTTTTGCAAGATCAATTTCAAAATTCTAGCACTTTTGCGAGATAATTTTCAGCATTTTTGCAAAATTAGTTTCAAAATTTTAAGCAGTTTTGCAATATCAATTTCAAAATTTTCAACACTTCTACAAGTTCAGTTTTAAAATTCCAACACTTTTGTATGATCAACTTCAACATTTTTAGCGCTTTTGCGAGATTAGTTTCAAAATTTTAACATTTTCACAAGACCATTTCAAAACTTTCAGCACCTTTTGCATGATCAGTTTCAAAACTCTAGCACTTCTGTAATATCAATTTCAAAATTTCAGCACTTCTACAAGATCAATTTCAAAATTTATGTATCCAAATCACCAAAACCTCAAAAATCAAGTACTTAACAAAATATTAAAGCCAAAAAAAAAAAAATCCCAATTGTTCTCATAAAAGAAACAAAACACTTATAAATCTAGCTAACAATACGAACAAGAAGATGAGGGGAGAAATATGGATAAGAAGTAGGAGAGAGAAGGACGAAGAAGCAGGGGAAAGAGAGAAATAGAGAGAAGTACCGAAGAAAAAAATAGGGGAGAGAAAGGGAAAAATAAGGAGGTAGAAACTCATTTTTCAAACATAGAGGGGTAAAAGTGTAAATGAAAAGACAATTAAAATAAGCCTTAAAAAACAACCATGACATTATCTTGAAACATATATAGAAGTTTATTTTGAGAAAGAGTTGAATTAAAAAAAAAATAAGTTTAAAGTAAACAAATCATAAATATGTATTATGAATATTTATGTGGTTTTTTTTTATTTTATTTTTTATATATTTTGTCAATTACTAATTTATATGTTCGTCTAGGTTTTAAAAGAATTTGAAGAATTATTATCTTATTTATTTAGCGAGACTATTATTTAGTACATTTGCACAAGTCGGGAATGAAAAACAAAGGTATAAATAAAAAATAGAAATATTATTTGTTCCAAACAAAAAAGAAACCTGCAATTGTTTTTTTTTTTTCATCCAAGAAACATTTTCGTTTGTTTCTACATTCCTATCCAGGAAGAATGAATTGAGTTCGTATATGCATGTTAGATGCAGCTATTGAAATAGCCCTTCTAGTTGAGTTACTTTGCCCCTTTCTCACGCTCTGTTAATCAGGAGAGGTATAACTATAGCCAGGTGTTCCTTTTTAGCAGAATGAATTGTTTTTCTCATCCAAAGAGATCTCTGCATGTCTAAGACATGTTTAAGTATCATAAAAAAATAATGGGAGTTTTAACGAAAAGTCGGCGGTACTATTCACTTTAACGAAAAACCACATTTTTACACTAAAAAGTCAATCCTGGTACTATTTATAGAAACTGGAAACTTCCTCTGTAAGCTTTACAATTATATTTCTGAAATTAATTATTTTGTACACTGTGAGGACATATATATAGCCTTTGGCTATTTACAAAGATACCCCTTAACTACCTACCTTATAACAGGTCTAACTAATCACAAGCATTAGCACAGCTAATTACATTTAGAGATAACAGACTATTTAACAGTAACTGAAATGGGTGACTTGTCATTTTCCCTAATACTATTCACTTTACCCTTTATTTTATCATTATCATTAAAACTCAAAGTTTTCAAACATTTTCCATTAGCTTTTCTAAAAATATAAATAGGGCCTCTTTCTTAGACCTCTTAGATATAGAAGACATTTGGAATGCAAAAAGTGAGTTTCTCGGCCCAAAAATGTCTCTGACTTAGTAAAAACCGAAGTTATTAATTTAGGGATGTGCTATCCACACATCATTTTATTTTTTATACATTCCTTGATAATTTTTGTCCATTGATCTTATTCAATTCATCCGATCTAATGGCCGAAAATTAAAAAAATGTGTGAGAAGTAAAATGGGGTATGTAGATATCACACCCCATTAATTTACTGGACATTCATTTATCGATGTTGTATTGTAGTGCATATTTGCTTATGTGCTTGAGCATTTAATTAGTTGCTTTAGCATTTTATTTGTCAACTTTGGCTCGTAAAGTTGTTTGACAAGTGGGTATTTGACAGCACTCTCTGGTGGGAGGCAGAATAAACTAAAACCATGTTTGTCAAAGATGGAAAGATATATGGTCATTGTCTAAGGAGATCCTTCCCTTCCCCTATTTGTTTGTTACATGATCCACGTAAACATATATGGATAACAATTGCGTTCCTATTGCGGGAATGCACATATTCCACATGCGACTCCCCTTATAACTTTTATAATCGGAATAAATTAATTTTTTAATCTTCATTTAAAAATTGTCTCTACAAAAAATCATTTGAATTAGAAATTATTTATGAATCCAAATGTATAGAACCAATCTACAATGTGAGTACCAAGTAACATATTCATGATCAACCGTCCATTTATTTGATATATTTGGATGTGTAAATGATGTCCAATTCAATTGATTTTTTTTGTAAGGATGATTGAGCAATTAAATAGTTATGGTTATAAAATTTATACAATGAATACATGTTATTTATAAGATGTGAAATACATCCATTCACTCATGAGAGAGTGCATGTACTATCAACATGTGGTCGTTTTTCTTCATATAAGAAAAATATTTGATTCCTTTATATTGAAAGGAGAAATGATTTGCACTTTGACACGAATATGTAAACTTTTCTTTTTGTGATTATTAAGAGTTACTATCTAAACTTTGTTGGAACCAAATAACTTAAATTTATAAGAGTTTATTCTGGATTTTATGTGTTATGTTTTGAATTCCTCCCACATGGTTCCAAAGTCTTCAAGGTATAGCTAGTGCATGGTGACTCGGTTTCTGTCTCTCACTAGTGGCGTACGTCCGTCTCTTGTAAAGCCCGAACTTTAGGGTAAAAGTAGTAAACAGAGAATTGAGATCCTTCATTTTCCTCCAACCCTAATCGCCCAAAGAAGGAGTGCTCCTTTTGTATGCGCATGCTGGTGCACACTTGAACATGGTGTCAGATCGATGCATCTACACACACACACACACACTTTATAACGATTGATTAGCACCATGACTATGCTCAAATTTCATACAGGGTGGGACACATCACCTGAAAATCCTGTGGAGCTGCATATATAATTTGAATATGCAACGTGCACCCTTGTGGCATTATTGTGGACTGAGCTGTGTCTTAATTGAATTGAGATCCTTTTTGGTTCTCGCAATCTGGAGTCGACGGACTGAATAGTTCAGATCACTTATTTCAAATCTTACGACCTCTATTAGTCAATCCTACTAACCCACTTCAGAAACATCAATGATAGAGATCCCTCTCTCCCTCTTTTAAATGATCCTGATTACACATTCTGTCGACTACGAACTACTAACGGATTGAGCACCATATTATCCAAAGACCAAAATGATCAATCGATCATGACTAGTAGTAATATGCGTACTAGTTAGTACAATTCTCGGAGGCTTTTTTTGTGTACGTGATAAAACCTAACCTATGGCCCATCGATTGCTGCCTCTAGGTATCCAATTATGCTGTGATCAATGTTAGCGCATCATCTAAAAATGACTTCTTATAGGAAGATCCCATTTTACAATAGCAAATGCTACGCATTCTCCATAGTCTTACATATTTCACTCAAAAGAGAAGGGGCTTGTATTATGTGTGCACTATCAATCTGCATGTTTATTTTTCTTCCTCTAATGAGAATTGTTATTGGTACTCCAAAAATCTCATTTGACACTCGAAACTTTCTATATTTAGAAAGAAAAAATACACATGAGGAGAGCCAAATGAGATTTTTGGAGTGCTAATAACAGTTCCCCCTCTAATATGTGTATATATATACATTTGTGGTCGAATTCCTAGCTCCCTCCAATACTACAACAATGATTTTGTCGCCTTGACATGGCTCAACATGATCAAATACAACTCAACTTTTTGTGGTCGAATTCCTTCCCACCTCATTACAAATTAAAGTACACATTGAATAAAATCAAGAGCTGCGGCATACCAAAGAAATGAGAAACATGTCTAGCTGATAAATGAGATTCTGCAGCTTATCCACTCCCTCTTGTCCCCGAACTTGTTTTAGTTTGATCTAAATAACAATTAGTCCTAATCCTTATGTTTCATTAGCATCGTGAAAACCACCTCTTTGCAAAGTAAAGGTGAGGCTGCTTACGATAGACGATCCTCCTGACCCTCACAAATCGGAAAGCCTTTTTGGCTCGAGGCCGCTCTTATGCATGTGTCATTGGCACGAACTGATATCAGGTCATTGATTTTGGTCTACTATATTGATCTGTTTCATGGAAGCAAGTAACTAACGAAGTAAATCATGAATGCAATGATCAAATTAATTAAGGTGCATATTATATATTGTCTGCAAAATGCATATTTAAACTTATTGCACCAACAGCTTATAGGTGCAGAACCTTTGTTAGTTCAGTAGCAGGAAAATAAAGGCTAACAAAAAGAGTTCTAATCTTGACTATGATCATTAACACACGTTGGATCTAAGGGATCCACTTAGGATCTCTTGGACTAAAGAAACATGCCTTGACATTAGAATCAAGCAGCTTAAGCGCCTTATTCGACTTCATGCACCTCGGCGTTTTATATTGATTGATCGAACCCCCTTGGCTGATGAAATAGTCCATCAACACGTCAAACGTCCCAGGCTCCACCACCCGAATCTCAAGCGGCCCTATGGACTTGTCATATGTGCGGCACCGGCGATAGATGTAGTCAAGTTCCTCTTCCACAGCAATGCAGCATTCTTGCATCAACTTATCATCAAGTGGGGCTGTTAAGTCCACCATTGATCCATGATATATAATTTCCCAATACAGTACGTAGTGGCCGGGTAGACATGATGTATCCGCGTAGCTAGTGTACTCCACAAGAAGAGCATTGAAGGGTTCTAACAACTTTTTTGCTACAGAAACGCTCTTGTGCAAGTCCTCCTCATTAGTTTTGTCAGTGTCAATGCTGAGAACAACATTCCTCCTACAGATGAACCGAAATTGCGGTGCTTTATTGTGAAATCCAGTCACTTGGAGCACATCGCCGATTCGATAACGATTCAATCCTGATTAATCATTCATCAAACTCAAAACAGTTAATTAGCTGTGTGCAGAACAATCTTAGGGTATGTTTAGGAGTGCTTTTGTAAGAAACGGAAATTGGTTTTGTAACTCAAAAACACTTATAACTTTTTCTACCATAAGCATCTTTTGCCCACTCTAAAGGCACTCCTAAACAAGCACTTTAGGATAAAAGGAAATAAGTTAACTAGTGCTAAAACAAAATTAATATAAGTTTACCAGCAAAGGTGGTGACCACCAGTTCATAATAGCAGCCAAGCCTCACTTGCACCAAATCAACAAGTTTATCACTACGCACCTCCTCATCTTCATCTATGTTCATGAGTCGAGTCCCATTCTCTCCCAACGGTATGAATTCGAAATACCCCATATTCGGCAAAAGGGTAAACGACACGTCAGCAGGGTCGGACAAGGGCTTCAAGTTGACACCAAAGTAGCACTCTGAGGAAGCATACATGGTGCAAACCAAGGGAAGTTTTCCGTCACTATAGTACTCTAGAGCTGGGATATATTGTGCCATGGACCCCGTGACCACAGCCTCAATGTACTTCGCTTTAGGCCAAAGATGGCATACAATTCCCTTCCATGATGGAAGGCTACAAATTTCATTGATCTCATCGGCTAGACTAGGGTTAGGGACAGAAATTAAGGGAGCCATTGATGACCGGCATTCGGGATCTGTGATTAAAGGGTCTAATTGGCCGGTACGTATGTCATTGCAAAAGTTGATCCAATTTCGTTCTAGGAATGAAATGGCTCGTAGAAAGGCCGATGCAAAGACGGCGCCAAGCCTCAGGACTTGGTGGCGGTGGACTAGGCCGGAGAGGAGTTGGCAATACATGCTTTGGTTGCTGTCATTGCAAAAAATGGTCTGGTCAGGACTTGTGCAATTGTTAAAAGGGTCAGGGCTACGGCACTTGAAGTGGCTGCTCTTGTAGTAGCTGGTAAGCACCGTTCGAGCTGGTAAGCCGCACGGTGTTGACATTTCTGCCTTCACAAAGTAGAGGAACATAGCCTTGCCCTCATCTAGTCCAGGGACATACCTGCAGTTAGAATATCAAACACATGGGCATAACTGTATATATATACACTTTTGCATATCAAGATAGATACATACACATCCTATTGATGGGTTACGCAAACTGTTACTGGGACCCCAAAAAATTCTGCACGTTTTCCTTTATAAAAGCACAAGAGATATATTTCCTTTAGACAAGTTCATAGGGACTAGTTTTTAGTGCTGGTAACAGTTCCCTATACTATAGTTACAATGTTACGTTAGTAAATTAATGGAGAGAGTAGTTGTAATATTTAACTGGTTCATAATCGGCATAATGAGATTATATAGAAATGTTCTACGATCCAGATCTTCAGCGATCGATGGCATCATCTTAGGCTCTCTTCCTGAAGTTCCTGAACTGCAAATGCAATAAGCCAAGTGTGTCAAAAAAATTGATAAAAAAGAAATAGAAAAGCTTGTAAACAAAGGAAAAGGCAGAGCTACCTGCACAGCATTTCAGTTATGGGGTGGCCAGTAAGGAGAGAAGAGTCTTCGCCATTAGAAATCCTTTGGATGTAAGGCTGAATGGCCTTGTAAGTAACGACTGGGACACATTGCTTAAAAGCTGATACATCTTTTGATCCCTTCATATACTTACTCAAATATTCGGTTTTCGAATTTCGTGATAAGATCTCCTTCAAAATGTTCAACTGAACCCTACCAGCCTTGGCTGTGAGCCTCTCAATCTCCTTCAATGCCTCCTCACCTGTGTACTCCAGTTTCTTCCCATCCATGCTTTTAGTTTACAGCTCTTCTTGTTGCTCAATAGTTTTAGAACCCTATAGGTCTATATATAATGAGTTTGCCGTTTAGTTCTTTTTTGCATTTCAACATCTCTGCAACCTAATTGGGAACAGTTGGTGCTGACGGCATCCATAATGTGGCCCCTACATTGATTTGTAGAAACTATAACAATCTGGCCCCTACATATCATGTGTGCAAAACCATAACAATGTGCTATACGCACCAAACTTGTTTACTAAAAGTTTCATTGAGCATCTTTCAGATTATTCTGGCCCCTACACGGCTACACCAATTACCATTAACTAGTAGCTATTCTGCTTGGACGCATGAAATTTACATTAAACAATTTCATAGTTTCGTTTTATACTACTTGCATGATCTTCAAGTCTAAAGATTCTTAATTGAAGAACATGATTAGTGCTCCTTGGAGTGGACACAACTTTGGTCAATTAGCGTAATCCACATTCGTTTATTAGTGTCCATATTTAATTATATCAGGGAAGCTAGTTGAAATGAGGAAAATATACATTTCAGTTGTTGCTTAAATGATTACTTTTGAGAATTTTATTAATATGTCGTTAATGTTTAATTGATAATGTCGTTAATATTTTATTGATATATTATCATAATTAGATTTTGTTTATTTCAGTAACTGAGATTTGTAAAATCTTCATCTAACCAATTTTCTTATGTTATATTTCTTGTGATATACTATTGGTCGACAAGTTTTCAAACACAAGTATGCTAGATAAATTAATGGGTCTTGTACTTGTTAATCACAATTATGTCACATCAAGGCTAGGATGATGTTCTACTACTGATATCAAAACTTATTGTCCCTAACATGTAAAAGAATCAAAAGTTGGAATATTTTTTCTTGCCAATTGCACCATAACATGATGCATGATTTGGATCATCTACATTTTTTGGATGACGGGAATTGGATCCTCTCCTAAGCTTGGGCTCAGGAGCTTCCTGACCAACACACAAGGGCCATTGGATTTTGATCCAACGGCTACAAACAGGGGGTCCTCTGAAAGTTATAATAATTGTAGCCGTTTAATCAAAATCCAACGGTCCTTGTGTGTTGGTCAGGAGGCTCTTGAGCCCAAGCTCAAGAGATGATCCAATTCCGACGAAACTTAAGGGAGAGGGCAATTTCAATTGTTGAAATGATCACTTATTGTTTGAGAGCAATTTATAAAATATTAACAACATATCGATTAAATATTAAAAAGTGATCATTTCAATAATTGAGATTTATGTATTCGACCATTTTATCAGCAATCAAGATTTGTATATCGATGATTTCAGTCCATTTTCCATTAAACTCCTCCATAATAATTGATGGTGATTAAAAGTGTATATATAATCATGTGTATGCTTGTCGCTTTGATAACAGGACAACGTGACGTACGTTTTCAAATGCTCATTGATTTTACCACACTCAGATCACAAGTATCTGGTTCTACATCATGGATTGTCCACATGCTATATATAGAGAGAGCTTTTTGCTCCTTTCTTGCGCCAATTAAAGTATGAAGAAAGCTCAAAATCAACTTCTTTCTTTCAGTATCTGTTCTCCTTTAATTATCTCTCAGAACAGAATGTGCGTGTAAAACACAAATAAAAAAACGTACGGCCTTGTATTATCAGCAACAATTGGTCGAATAATTTTCCAGGTGTGACGATCAGCACACCACTGTTGTTACCCTATGCACTCATATAGTTATAAGTTATTTTATCATCCTTGTCGCTCACCCATATTAAAACATATGTCGGCATCACACTACAAATTTCTTCCATCCGTTGACAAGCTGCTGCTGCACTAGAAAGGCCACTAGAAAACAACAAAGGCTAGTTGGAAGTTGTAGCAGGCATCAAGAGGTCAGTTCATTCAAAACCCCCCATTAAGTTAAAGTTATTCCTAAGTATCACATATAGAACATTGAATTGGATTACAAGGAATTGCGTGCGGCTTCTCTTTTATGATGAGATTTGATCGATAGGCCTTTTCTTTTCATGTGACAAAACAAACGAACAATCTCAACCATTCATTGAGTAGATCAAGATGCTTAAGACGACTGCCCAGCAGATAAAATAATGACACGTCCTTATAGAAAATGGACGATGAGCAATTTTGCAACAGGGAAAATTCAAACTCGGAACTTTGAGTGTAAGGTGAAGGCTTTTTGTTAAAGGAAAGAAATCTCATGATCTGATTGAGAGTGATTGTAGCTTCTGATATTGTCAACTCTTGTGATTGAGTGATTGTAGGATGTAATTAGCTTGATTATAGGTTCTGTTTACTTAGAATGGTTTATAGGCTTTGTATAAGAGTTCTGCCCGTGCATCAATATTCATATATGAAATATACAAACTCACAATTCAATATGGTATCAGAGCACCGATCCTGGTGACTCTTTCATGCTTCCGCCACCACAAACACAATAACCACCATAGCCTTTCCGTAATCTCTACAGCTCTCCCACAAATACCATTGACCACAACATGACAGAACCAGTCAAACCCAAAAACAATAAATCAGATGAGAATCTCATGGAGTCCTCAGACCCATACATCATTCATCACTCAGATCACACTGGACTTGTACTGGTTTCCAAAACTCTTGATGGAAACAACTACGGGCAATGGAGCCGTGACATGCGCATGGGTCTCAGCGCAAAGAACAAGATTGGGTTCATTGATGGAACCATCAAGGCTCCCTCATCACTGGATGCAAATTATGCAGCCTGGAAAAGATGCAATGACATGGTTACATTATGGATTGTGAATTCAGTCCACTCAGACATAGCCGGCAGCATCATGTACACCGAAACTGCTGCTGCAGTTTGGAGCGACCTCAGAGACAGATTCTCACAGAGTAGTGACTCGAGGATCTACCAGATTCGACAAGAAATTGTTGAGAATCATCAAGGGCAGCTCTCTGTTTCTGCCTATTACACAAAGATAAAGGCCTTATGGGATGAGTTAGTGTCATATCATGATCCGTTAGATTGCACTTGCACAGGTTTGAGAGGACTTGCTGAACGGGAAGAGAAAGAAAGAGTTATGCAGTTTCTGATGGGATTGAACGAATCCTATGCAACTGTACGAGGCTCGATTATGATGATGAGTCCACTACCTGATACACGCAGAGTCCATGGCCTCATTCTTCAACATGAACGGCAGATGGATGTGGCTAGTCGTCGCGATATGGGGACATCCTCGCATGCGATGCAAGTCCAGCGAACTTCTGCATCATCCTCATCCAATAGCAAGACCTCCAACACATTTTCACGTAAGTCACTCAAATGCACTTACTGTGATGGAGATGGACACTTGGTGGATCGTTGCTATTACATCATTGGGTTCCCAGAAGGACACAAATGGCATGGAAAAAATGTGAAGCCCAAGAATAAGAGAGGAGCAGCCAACAATGCCGAGGCTATCAACCCTACCACAACCACCAAGACCAATGCTTCTGATGGTCCTACATTCACTACCGAGCAGTATAATCAAATCATCGCCATACTTCGTAACGGTAATGGACAACCACTTGCCAATGCAACAGGTATTTTCTTGCCTAAATGCCATATAACACAAACAGATCCACATTCAAATCTATGTTGGATTGTTGATAGCGGAGCCACTGATCATATCTCTCATTCGCCACCAACACACAACATCATGGATGCTCAGCATGACTATGTTGGCTTACCAAATGGGGGGCAAGCGGAAATAAAAAGGATTGGTTCAATGAAATTGTCACATGAGTTATCTCTTGATAAAGTTCTTTATGTACCAAAGTTCCGCGTCAATTTATTGTCTGTTAGTAAATTGACAAGAGCTTTGCGATGTATAGTGACGTTCTATCCTGATTTTTGTGTTGTGCAGGACATGGATACGAAGAGGATGATTGGCCTGGGCAAGCATTTTGATGGGCTCTACTACCTCACCCCGACACAAAATCCTCACCTTGCTAACCACATTTCCCACACCACAAGTCTATGGCATCAGCGCCTTGGGCACCCATCATCCGCACCTTTACATTCCTTAGCCAAAACTAATGCTGAAATAATGTTTGATTCCAAACACATTTCTGAAGTTTGCCCTTTAGCAAAGCAAACTCGTTTACCTTTTCCTACTAGTGAAATTAAATCTTCCGCACCATTTGATTTAATTCATTGTGATATTTGGGGTCCTCACAAACATCAAACACACTATGGGGCACGATATTTTCTCACTATTGTGGATGATTTTACTCGTTTTACTTGGGTACATATTATGCATTTCAAATCCGACACATAAACATTACTAAAATCCTTTTTCTCTTGGGTCAAAACCCAATTTCATCATAACATTAAAGCTCTTCGTGCGGATAATGGGAGTGAATTTCTTTCCATGCGTCCTTACCTAGACTCATGTGGAACCTCCTTCCAACATTCTTGTTCTTACACACCACAACAAAATGGGGTAGTCGAACGTAAACATAGGCATCTTTTAAATGTTGGTTGTGCTCTTAGATTTCAAGCCAACTTACCTTTAAAATTTTGGGGGGAAAGTATCCAAACCGCTTGTTATCTCATCAATCGTCTACCTACACCCTTGCTCTCTCATAAGTCTCCATATGAACTTTTGCATCATACACCACCTACTTATTCCCACTTACGAGTTTTTGGGTGCCTTAGTTATGCCACCAACCTCACACCCATCACTAAGTTTGACGCCCGTGCTCGTCGTTGTGTTTTCCTTGGTTACCCACTTGGTCAAAAGGGTTATAAGGTATATGATCTTATCACCTATAAAATCTTCACCTCCCGTGATGTCATCTTTCATGAACATATATTCCCTTACACCACCTCACCAACCCTTGACCAAAATGACCTGCCTATTACTCCCCTTATCCATCCACCTCACGACATGATCCACGGCACAAATACCCATATTCCCACCACCTCCCATCCCACGGTCCACATGCCTATCTCCCCATCCCCTCCACCTTTGTCAAATCTCCCCCCTACCAACCTCGAGACTCCCTCCACTTCTCCTTCACCCATTATCTCTACCACCCACGAATCTTCCCCATCACACTTCAACCTTTCCGCGTTACCTACCACCACCGACAATCACCCACCATCTGACCCCGTCTCTTCTCGCATCTCCCTTCCAGTGTCTCTCCCACCACCTCCACCCCGTCACTCTACTCGCCCCACCAAACCACCAGCTTACTTCAAAGATTATGTGGCTCATCATTCCACCTTGCTCACACCAGCCGAGTCCCTCTCGCGGTCCATGTCCAGCACACGATATCCGCTACATCGGTATGTTTCCTATTCTTGCTTATCTCCTGGGTATCAATGGTTTGTTTCTCACATTTCCCACTTGGTGGAGCCTACTACCTATGAACAGGCTTGTCAAAACCCCCACTGGGTTGCAGCCATGCAGGCCGAACTCACAGCTCTAGACAACAACAAAACATGGAGTTTCGTTTCTCTCCCGTCCGGCCACCGTCCTATCGGATGCAAATGGGTTTTCAAACTCAAGTACCACTCCGACGGCACTCTTGAACGCTACAAAGCGCGTCTCGTTGCCCAAGGCTTCACCCAACGTGAAGGTATCGACTACAAGGAAACTTTTTCCCCGGTTGCCAAACTCATCACAGTGCGTTGCTTACTGACCATCATTGCTGCTCGGCATTGGCCATTACATCAAATGGACGTCCAAAACGCCTTCCTTCATGGCGAACTTCAGGAGGAAGTATACATGTTGCCGCCTCCGGGGTGTCGTCGACAGGGGGAGAACATTGTGTGTCGACTCCACAAATCTTTATATGGTCTTAAACAGGCGTCCAGAAGTTGGTTTCGAGAATTTTCTTCAGCTATCAGTGACATCGGTTTCTGCCAATCTAAGGCAGATTACTCTCTGTTCACTCAAGTCAAGGGTACTTCACTCACTATTGTATTGTTGTATGTTGATGATATGGTGATTACAGGCAACGACGAGACAGAAATCAAGAACCTAAAAACTTTCCTTTGCAGTCGATTTTGAATTAAAGACCTTGGACCTCTAAAATATTTCCTTGGAGTCGAGGTCGCACGTTCGAAAGCCGGAGTCACAATTTGTCAACGGAAATATACACTGGACATACTGGAGGAGGCTGGGTTACTTGGTGCTAAACCCATGAAAGTTCCAATGGAGGCTGATTTGGTGCTAACACCCACAGGAAGCACTTCACTTCATGAACCTGCGAGGTATAGGCGCTTAATTGGCAAGTTGATTTATTTGACCATCACAAGACCGGAAATAGCATACACTGTCAACACGTTGAGTCAGTTTATGCAAGATCCGCAACGACACCACCTTGATGCAGCATATCGACTCCTTCGATATCTTAAAGGAGCTCCTGGGCAAGGTTTGATGTTTTCTTCCCAAAGTGAATTATCTTTAACTGGTTACTGCGACGCAGATTGGGCTCGTTGCCCCATTACACGTCGGTCAGTGACTGGTTATTGTATTTTTCTTGGAAAATCACTGGTGTCTTGGAAAAGCAAGAAACAAGTTACAGTAGCTCGTTCATCCGCGGAAGCGGAGTATCGGTCCATGGCTACTGCCACTTGTGAATTAAGTTGGTTGAGGTATTTATTGGAAGATTTACATGTTAACCATCCTCAGCCAGCAAGATTGTTTTGTGACAATCAAGCCGCTTTGCACATAGCTGCAAATCCGGTGTATCACGAACGTACAAAGCATATCGAGATCGATTGCCACACAGTCTGTGAGCGAGTTCAAAAAGGAGAAATCAAAACTTCCTATGTCAAGACGGGGGAGCAAGTCGCAGACTTATTTACTAAGCCATTACGTGCACCCATCTTCCATGCACATCTGGGCAAGTTGGGTGTGATTGACATTCACACTCCAACTTGAGGGGGAGTGTTAAAGGAAAGAAATCTCATGATCTGATTGAGAGTGATTGTAGCTTCTGATATTGTCAACTCTTGTGATTGAGTGATTGTAGGATGTAATTAGCTTGATTATAGGTTCTGTTTACTTAGAATGGTTTATAGGCTTTGTATAAGAGTTCTGCCCGTGTATCAATATTCATATATGAAATATACAAACTCACAATTCAATACTTTTAATAAACTAAGCTACAAGATCCTTGCGTCACAGCAAGTATCTTTACAGACACACAATAGTTACCCTTTGTTTTTCTCTGCATCACAATTCTCGCAAGACATGGCTATATTGACATCGAAATCTTTTTTCCTTAGCTGGCTAAGTTGTTGATGGTGTAGAAGAAAGTAAACTATACTGGACCTAGATTTTGATCAAAATTTCCATGACCAGGTGGGGAGTACTGGACCTCCACTAAAACGATGGTGGCCTCCAATATATCTGCTTTTGGGTTGGAAGTTTTCTCCGTATGATACTCAGCACTCACCAAACTAAAAAATTATTAGTCCGATACAATGGTTTCGTGATATTTATCCATCCATCCATATCCACTTCGGATATCCTTTGTCTACGAACACAATCATGCCAGTGTGCAGTATCGTTTTTGTGAGTCCAAATTCGTCAGCTAGCTAGGCCAAACAGATCAAGAGCATGTGACTCTATATACGGTTATGACCGGAGGACACATTTTGATAAACATGTGAGTCCCCTGATCTGACCAGATATCTTTATTAGGGGTTTTATCACTAGGGTTTCACTGTTTTCATATTTTAAAGATTGTATTAGGGTTTAGGTTTACAGTCCCACAACTAATTCGTTTAAAAGTAATTAGCTCAAATAAATTGATGAATTTGACATGAGAATCATTCTTAAATTCAATCCTAACTCAATAGCACGGGAACTTTCTGAACTATGCAATTGATAAGACCGAGGTAACATATCGACCAGATATCTTTTATTCTTAATTGGGGTTTTCTTTTTTCTTTAGGGTTTTAGGGTTTTCCGATTTAAAAGATTGAATTAGGATTTGGGTTTACTGCCCCAGAATCTTTCTTTTAAAAAGTAATTAGCTGAATGTAATTGATGAATTTGATAAGAATTCTATGTCTATCATATAACTTCATAACATGGGAACTTCCTGACTTATACAATTGATAAGAGTGAGGTGACATGGGGATGGATTCTTGATTAAATCATTCATAATTCAAAAAAAGAACAGAAATGTTGAACTGGTATATAATCTTTGTACAGAAGCACAATATATGCCGATCGATAGGGTATTACATGGTCCCATCAGCAGGTTCTAAACATATATACTCGGTCCAACAAAGCATCCACTTTCTCATGAAACCCCAGCAAAGCCAGCCCTGCATCATGATCAAAACATTTAGACGTGAAAGTTCTATTACAATTTACAGTAGAACAAACGGACCCTAAAAAAAACATCTTTTTTCAAAGGGTTTGTGAGTTTGTGGATGAGAATTATTCTCTAGCTTTGGCAGCATAATTGGTGCAACCTTTTGGATAGTGATGGAAAAAAGAAAAAGAAAGGATGTGCCAAATGTAATGAGAGGGGGCAAAACACCAGCACTTTACACGTTTGTGAGTTTGCGACGCTTTATACTTTTGAAAGTGCGGATGCGGCGACAATGCAGTACTGTTTCTGCATCAGGCATATAATCTATGGGTCTATTTATTCAAAGAGTTAGCTATCCACACGCCCCTTCTTAATTTATATTCTTTGATCTTATTCAATTCATTTTATTCAATGACCAAAAATTAAGAGGGGTATGTGAAAAAAAAAAAAATTTAATGTGTGAATAACATCATCCTATTCAAATATGTTGTGGCCTTGTAGGCGGTGTGACTCATTTGAACTCTCACTTTTCCAATATCAGAAGAGCATTGTGGTATATATAATATGACAGACATGCAACAGTTTCTGTTTCAACTTTCAACTTTAGCTTGTTGGGGGCTAAGTTTTGGTCAATAGAATCCATTCCTTTTGTGTGGTCATGTGGATGTTGTCATCTAACTTTGGCTCACTTTAATTACATAGATCTGTTTGAAACCATGGTAGAGTTATCTAAAGTTATTTCATTTGTTCACTGTGCCTTTTGATTAAAAAGCAATCTCATTTTATATTGTATTCGATTTTACAAGTTCTCTCCAATATCGCTTTTATGAACTATATTTTATACGACATGTTAACTTGACAAAAAAAAGACAAGAAAATAACAGGTTTCAGGTCAACCTGTTAACGAGTTGGGTTGTTATTGGGTCACCCTTAAGAGCTTGTTAATGAGTAGAGTCGTGATCAGGTCACTCAATAAGGTATTGTTTGCAAGATCTAAACATTAGGCACGAGAATTTATTTCATGTCCCATTAATCCAACACGAAACGACACAACCTGTTGTCAAATCAGGTTATTATGAGGTTCACTCGTTAAGATCTGGTTAAAATAACAGGTTTGACACAACATGACCCGTTAATATAACCGGTATGACATGAAAACGATATGAACACAATCTATTTGTCAGGCCTACTTCACAACTAACTATAGTGAAAAATAGGGCTAACTACATTTTACCTAGGTTTGAGGTGATTTTCGAAATGAGCCAAGATGTAGTTTTTCCACATTGCACTATGAGATTTTAAAATTGTATCAATTTGTACCTTGAGTTGATTGAATGTCTAATCCATTCAGTAAATCGATGACAAGCCATATGTGAGATCCATTTTTTGTGATATCGTATGCGCCACACACTTGCACTTTTTGGGCCAAACTGTGTGCTAGCTCTCATAAACGTGTCTCACACTTGCAAGGTCATTAATTTTAAGGACTGTACGGTCAACAATCTAAAGGCAAAAATGATACGATTTCAAAACATTACGAATAATAAGACTATAAGAGAACATTAAAATTATGTGCTCAATTTGAAAACCACAAGGTATTTGTAGCAAATAGAAAGAAAATTAATGATATTTTTACCAATTCCAATTATTTGTTTTAACACAATTTGATAACTAAAATGTCTCATATTTTTATTTATTACATATATGATCTTTATATTGAATAATTGTGATTTCATTTCTTTTTGAATAAGATTACATTGTTGGCATATATACAAACCATATAAAGCCTTGTACTTAACACATCATCTAACTAATAGAAATGACAACTCACCTAAATAACCAAAAATATCCAAAACAGATAAAACAAATATATCAGCTCTAAGTTTTATCCTTTACAGTATTATCTCTAATATTCCCCCTCAAACTGAACTGAGGTAGATGAAGTGATAGCTTGTCTCTGAGAAGTAGAAATCTGGCCTTAGGTAAGGATTTGGTGCAGATATCAGCAAGCTGGTCACGTGAACAAACAAATTGAACTTGTTGATGCACAAAATAGGTGAAGACTTTGGAACAACGTAAAGTGTCAACTTTGTGACCTTCGCTCGGTTGTTCCAGTCACCTAGTGCTAATGATGTGTAAAGAGATAGAGATAAGGAAGCAAACATAAGATGTACGTGGTTCACCCTAAGTTTGGCTACGTCCACAGAGTAGAGGAGTTCTCATTAATAGTGAGAGGTTTACACAAATACATAGGTTCAAACATAATCATCATTAGTGAGTTCTAATGACTAGTTTAAGTATAATGATGACATTATGATTTAACTGTAGAAGAATGGTCTTCTTTTATAGTTGAGGAGAGTCTCCAGCTTTTGTCCCCAGTCGATGTGGGACTCTATGAGCTTTATTCTGATGTTGACATGTGTCGTGTTGTGACTGGCCTCCTAATTGGAGGGAAACTCTTGTACTTCAGCAGGGGTGCCTCAACACTCAGTGGGTCCTTGAAGGTATGACATTGACCATGCTTAGTAGTTTCAGGATTAGTCAAGTATGGTACAAACAATGCTCCCCTAAGTTCCCGAGTAAGGAAAGATTCTCGGTTGGGGACTTGAAAAATCCAAGTCACTGAGTCTTCACGAAACTTCTAAGTACCGGAGTGTAGTAGCATATAGTGGGAGTCCCCCAAGTCTCCGGGCAATGAGAGTTGCTGAAAGAGGTGCCTTGATACTCTTGAATGGTTGAAGCTTTTTCCTTTGGACATATAGCTTGAGTAGTTGAAGCTTTTTGGTTGAACTTTGTAGGTGAGGCTTTTTGGTTGAAACTTTATAGGTGAAGCTTTTAGGTTGAAGCTTTGTAGGTGAAGCTTTGTAGGTGAAGCTTTTAGGTTGGAGCTTTGTAGGTGAAGCTTGTAAGTTGAAGCTTTGTAGGTAAAGTTTGTATGTTGAAGCTTTATAGGTGAAGCTTATATGTTGAAGCTTTATAGGTGAAGCATTGTAGGTGAGGTTTTTTGGTTGAAGCTTGTATGTTGATTTTGCTTCCACACTCTTGAGCAAGAGTGTGGAAGGCTTTTTGAATTTTTTTGTTGAAGCCTTTAGTTGAAGCTTTTTGTGAAGCACATACATAGATTTTGCTTCCACACTCTTGAGAAAGAGTGTGGAAGGCTTTTTGAATTTTTTTTTTTTTTTTGAAGCCTTTGGTTAAAGTTTTTTTGAACCACATAAATAGATTTTGCTTCCACACTCTTGAAGAAGAATGTGGAAGGCTTTTGAATTTTTTGTTGAAGATTTTTTGAAGCACATAAATAAATTTTGCTTCCACACTCTTGAGAAAAGTGTGGAAGGCTTTTTGAATTTTTGTTAAAGCTTTCGGTTGAAGCTTTTTTGAAGCACATAAATAGATTTTGCTTCCACACTCTTGAAGAAAAGTGTGGAAGGGTTTTTGAATTTTTTGATAAAGCTTTCAGTTGAAGCTTTTTTGAAGCACATAAATAGATTTTGCTTCCACACTGTTGAAGAAGAGTGTGGAAGGCTTTTGAATTTTTTGTTAAAGCTTTCAGTTGAAGTTTTTTTGAAGCACATAAATAGATTTTGCTTCCATACTCTTCAAGAAGAGTGTGGAAGGCTTTTTGAATTTTTGTTAAAGCTTTCGGTTGAAGCTTTTTGGAAGCACATAAATAGATTTTGCTTCCACACTCTTGAAGAAAAGTGTGCAAGGCAAGCTACACATTGTAGTAGTTGAAGGTTTAAAGGAACCATAAAATTGATTTTGCTTTGCACAATCTTGATCAAGGGTGTTTACAAAAGATCTCAAACGATTGAGGGTCAAAACATTTGTAATGTATATGCCTTCTAATAATAGCATTTCCTTCAGCACCTAGTCCTCCCATTTTGAAAGAGTGAGGCTTGACCCCATGATCATAATAGTTGAAGGTACGTTCACTCCTGGTTGTCTTGATACGAACATTTATCCTTCTCGTTGTAATGAGCTTGCTAAGAGTAAAATCTTTCCTCTTACCAAGAGACGAATATGTTTGGTGACTTAGCGAGTAGCTAAGTTAGGCAGGCGAGGGTGCAATGGGTGTTTGAATGGCCAAAAGGACTTGGTAGAACTTGACTTACACTCCACACTTGTTGATAGAAGTTAACCATAAGAGTGTTCCCTTTATATGTCATTGTCTCGGTAAAGGCATGATTGTAAGCTTGTATCATCATCTCAGAGTCAGTTTTCCAAGTGTTAGCATTGATCATGTTCTTGAAGAAGCATTTACGCATGCCTACGATGAAGGCCCTGAGTGCTGTTTTGTCATCTACCTCCGCGCAACGAGAGTACTCATAGCTGAAGCGATCGACATATTCACGTAATGACTTGTTTGATTTCTGACGAATGTTGTATAGCTCATCAGCGGAGTGTAAGTGATCAGCTTGGAAGAGGTGTTGAGCCATGAAGAGCCTCCTTAGCTTAGCGAAGCAACCCATTGTATCAGGTTGAAGACGACAAAACTAATTAAGAGTTCCACTAGAGAGAGTGGAGGGAAAAATAAGGCATTGTTCCTAATCATTGTGTCTTCAGTATGCCATGGTGGATTCAAAGAGATGAATATGCTCAATCGGATATTCCATTCCAGAATAAGATTGCAAGCTAAGTTTTTGTTTCGTTTTTCTTTGTAGTGGGGTGCCAAGGATCCTCATTATAAGAGGGCCAGACTTTGGTTGATTCTAGTCAGGTATCTCAGCATGACGTTCGACCTTCAACTTGTTTACTTCCTCAATAAGTTGTAAGACAAGAGGGTTCTAAGTGGAGTCAGGCACCATTAGAACTCACATTCGCAAGTTTCCCTCATCCCTTGAAAGTATGAGAGTTTGGTTAAAAACCTATGACTTTTCCCTAGATTCACCGTACTGGCTTTTAGTGCATGCCTGTTGGTAGTCCCCGAGTTTCCTACACTTTCCTATCCCTCCAAGGCATGTCGTTCCTTTCTTGGATTGGGCGTTGGCCTACGTTGTGGTAGATGACCGAGCCCTTCAATGACTTTTGGGTCTTTGATCCTTGACCAATGTAACTTGGATTTTCTCGACGTTGTTTCAGGAAGTCTCTATAGTCACGATAAACTGCTCTTGATCCTTTTATTCCTTATGCAAGGAGGTGTCTTCCTCCACTTCTTTTGCTTCGGATTAAAGCAGTTGGGTTGAGAGAAGTCTCACATTGATTAACACATTAATGAATAGCTTGCTCCTTATCAGGAATATCCATGTTGAAAACCGGTGACCCTCAGTGTTGGGGGGTACCCAGGTGATGGCTGACGTCTATAGTGGCAATAGGCTCGTGTGACTGAGTATGCCTAGCCTCATGAAGCATCTCAAAGAGCTTCTCATACTGCTCATGGATGATCTTATTCTTTATTGATATCTTGTTCTTTTGAGCCTCCAACTTTTCGACTTTAGCTTGTAGAGTAAACTTATTTAGTTTCTTCCTTCCCTGCTTCATACTAGGCATGAAGGAAATGTCGTTCTGTGTGCTATGGCTTCCTTTACTCCCTATGTTGGAGAGGGATGCATGGTCAAATGAGAATGTATGAACGATGGAAACCATCTTGACAAAGCTGAAAATAGTAGGAATAAGTGTCTATTCCCACAGACGGCGCCAAATGTTGATGCACAAATTAGTAAAGACTTTGGAGCAACGTAAAGTGTCAGGTTTGTGACCTTCGCTAGGTTGCTTCGGTCACCTAGTGATGATGATGTGTAAAGAGATAGAGATAGGGAAGCAAACACAAGATGTACGTGGTTCACCTTAAGTTTGGCTACGCCTATGGAGTAGAGAAGTTCTCATTAATAGTGAAAGGTTTACACAAATACATAGGTTTAAGCATAATCATCATTAGTGAGTTCTAATGACTAGTTTAAGTACAATGATGACATTATGAATTCACTGTAAGATAATGGTCTTCTTTTATAGTTGAGAAGAGTTTCCAGCTTTTGTCCGTGGTTGATGTAGGACTCTATGAGTTTTATTCTGATGTTGACATGTGTCGTGTTGTGATTGGCCTCTTAGTTGGAGGGAAACTCTTGTGCTTCAGCAGAGGTGCCTCAGCATGAACCCCTCAGTGGGTCCTTGAAGGTATGACGTTGACCGTGCTTAGTAGTTTCGGGATTGGTCAAGTATGGTACAAACATAACAGATATCTCATTAGACAACATTTTTTCCCTAATATAGTGATAATCAATTTCCACATGTTTAGGCCTTGCATGAAAGATTGGATTTTTGGCTAAAGATATAGCAGAAATATTGTCACACCATAGTTTAGGAGAACAAGGAAAAACCAATCTAGCATCAACCAATAATTTGCAGATCCATGTTTTTTCTACAGTTGTATTTGCAAGGGATCTGTACTCAGCCTCAATGGAAGAGCGTGCCATTGTAGGTTGTTTCTTGGCACTCCAACTTATAATGGAATCTCCCAGAAAAAACACAAAACCCACTAGTTGATCTTCTATTTCCATGACAACCCGCCCAATCTGCATCTGAAAATGCATTGATACTAAGTGGTTTGGAACACTTGGGAAACTAGAGACCAAGATCAATGGTGCCTTTGAGATACCTAAGTATTCGCTTGACTGCTCGAATATGTGATTCTCTAGGATGCTGCATGAATTGACATACCAAATTGACTGCAAAAGATAAGTCAGGTCTGGACCAATTTAAATATTGCAGTCCACCCACCAAAGATGTATATTCTGCAGGATTGGACAACGGTGGAAAAGTATGATCCAGTGAGGAAGTACTTAGGGGAGTAACACAGGGCTTAGCACCATCCATATGTGCTTTCTTGAGTAAATCCAAGATATATTTGGTTTGAGAGATAAAAATTCCAAATGAGGACCTTTTGACTTCAATTCCAAGAAAAAAAAATGTAATGGACCCAAGTCTTTAATTGGAAAGAGAGCACTGAGATGAGAAATTGTATCATTGCAAGCTTAGGAATTGGGACCAGTGACAAGGATATCATTAACATACACCAAGATGAATACAAGATCAAAAGTCTTTTTGACAAAGAGGGAGTGATCATTTTGAGATCCAAGAAAACCAAGTGAAGATAAAGCTTTGTTCAATTTTTCATACCAAGCTCGAGGAGCCTGTTTTAGGCCATACAGAGATTTGTGCAATTTGCGCACATGATTAGCTTTGGAAGAATCCTCAAATCCCGAAGGTTGAATCATAAACACTGACTCAGAAAGATTGCCATGGAGAAAGTCATTACTCACATCAAGTTGATTGAGAAACCAATTGAACTTTGATGCTAGAGTAAGAAGCAATTGAATTGTAACAGGTTTGGCTACATGACTGAATGTTTTTGTATAGTCCAAGCCTTGGTGCTGATGGAATCATTTTGCAACTAAACGAGCTTTGAACTTGTCTATAGAGCCATCACGTTTTCGTTTGATTCTAAAAACCCATTTGCAGCCCACCAAATTTTGAGAAGGGTTAGAGGGAACTAGAGACAAGTGCCAGTATTGAGAAGTGCATTAAATTCCTCCTGCATAGCTTGTCTCAATTGAGGATATTTAGAGGCTTGAAGATAGGTAGAAGGGATATAATCTTGAGAGACATGATCAGGGATATGATGTTTAGTGGCTGTTTAAGCTTTAGGCTTGGAAATGTCAGATTTGGATCTGGTTTACATAGGATGTGTGTTAGTTGCAAGAATGGGTTGAGTAAGTGGTTGTGGGAGTGGTGGATTAGATGATAAAGTGGGAGATATGGGAATAAATATAGAAGCAAGAATATGTTGGGATATAGGTGGAGATGAGGCTGATGAATTGTTGGATTGCAGTGGTGAACTTCTAGATGTAAAGGTTAGGGTTGATGGGATTGAGGTATTGTGGAAGTAGGACTTGGAAATGTGGATATCTTTTGAAATGGAAAGTAATGTTCATTGAAGACAACATCTCTAGATACATACATCTTCTTAGTAAAAACATCCATACACTTATAGCCTTTATGTTGGAGGCTACAACCCAAAAATACACAGGATTGACTCTTTGGATCAAGCTTAAAATTGGTGTATGGCTTTAACCAAGGAAAACATTGACAACCAAAAATCCTAAGAGTAAAGTAATTTGGATTTCAATGAAAGAGGGATTCCCAAGGTGAGCATTTGAGTGCAGTAGGCATTCTGTTGATCAAGTATATAGTTGTAGAGAAAGCCGTAACCCAATAGATATATGGAACTTTAGAGGCTGCAAGAAGAGTCCTTGCAGTTTCAACAAGATGTATGTGTTTCCTCTCAGCACAGCCATTTTGTTCTGGAGTGTGAAGGCAGCTGAGTTGATGAGATATGTCATGCTCTCGTAGAAAATTAGAGAACTGAGTGCTTATGAATTCGCCACCAGAGTAGGACCTTAAAGTAACAATCTTGGTAGACAAAAGATTTTCAACCATAGGCTTGAACTGAGTAAAGATGTCAAAAACTTCAGACTTGCATTTAAGAGGAAAAAACCGACAATACTTGGTAAAGTCATCAACAAAGATAATGTAATATCTGAAACCATGTACAGAAAGAGTTGGTGACGGCCCCCATACATTAGTATGTAATAGTTCCAGAGGTTTACTTGTATTACAAGAAACAGAATGGAAAGGAATTTTGGAACACTTTCCCAAGGCACAATTTGAACACAGTGACTTGCTTATTCTATCATAAATGGAAATACAAGACTTGGAAACAATTTTATTCATTATTTTGAAAGCAAGATGGCCTAGATGCTGATGCCACACATCTTGAGACGCTTTAGATGTTGTTGCAAAAGCTTAAGGATGACCAGCAATTGGAGAAGAAGCATGAAAGGGATAAAATCCATCTTTCATGAGGCCTTTAAAAAGCGCATTCTCTGAAGAAAGATCTTTCACAGTTAAGTGAAATGGATATAGATGAACAGAACACGAATTATCAAGAATGAATTTATTTGCAGAAAGCAAATCTTGTTTGAGTGCAAGCACATGTAAAACATTCTTTAGATCAAAATTATGTGAAGAAGTAGATATAGTTGAAGAGCCAGAGTGGAGAATAGGTAAACATTTTCCATCTTCGATGTATACTTACTCAGGACCATTGTAGGACTCAAGATTCACCATATTGGCATATGAGTTGGTCATGTGCAAGCTCGCACCAGAATCAAGAAGCCAAGTGGGAGCAGTGGAGGATGTACTTGCATATAATACCATTTGAGATTTTGTGCCATAGTTTGGATTCATTCGATGAGGACAATCGATAGCTTCATGATCAAATTGCTTGCAAATTTGATAAGAGATTCTTCTACCAGAATTGTTGAAACTGGATCTTGAACCACGATTATAGCGTTGATTATTTTGACGAGAGAAGTTGTTCCTCTGATTGTTATTCTTGTGAGTTGAGAAGTTCCTATCCGTACCCCGATTTTGGGAATTTCTGGAGTGAGAGAAATTTTGATCCATGCCACGACCTTGATTAAAATTGGTGAAATTTTGTGTAACAAACACCTGAGAATTTGGAGGATCATGTGGTGTAGGAAGAAGGCCAGTGGATGAATTGAAAGCTTGGATAGAAGTTGAGGAGGTTTTCTTGCGGTTGTTGAGTTGAAGTTCCTTACTGAGAAGAAGTCCATGTAATTCATCAATCGTAGTTGATCTAAGACGAAATTGAACATCATCAATGAATGAATAATAGTCAGGAGGTAATCCATGAAGAGTTACAAATATCAATTCAGAATCCTCAACCAGAGCATCGGTACTGGCAAGAGCATTAGCGATTTCTTCAATTTGCTGAAGATAAACTGCAGCGGTAGATTCTCTTTTTGTGATATTACGAAGACGAGATCGAAGTTCATGGATGTGAGACTGCGAAGCCGTCGCAAGCCTTGATTCAAGTTTAGACCACAATTCCCAAGAAGATGTAACACCAACTATGTAAGGAATCAGAGAATCGGAGAAAGTAAAGTTGATCCAGATCAGGATATTCTGATCATTTTCATACCAAGTCATGAACTCAGGATTCAACGTGGATGTGCGATTTCTAGCCGAATCACGAAGAAATTTGGGCGGAGCAGTCATCGAGCCATCAACAATGCCAGTGAGATTGTACCGGCGAAAAATTGGAGAGAAGAGAGCACTCTAGGTAAGATAATTCGTGGTGGTGAGCTTGATTGGAACCAAAGATCCAATATTCTGAATCATGATTGAAGAAATCAGCGACTGAGAAGAGTTAGGGCACTGATTTGTGATCGGAGAGGGATGAATTCAGAGTCGGATGTAGAGGAATTAGCTATCATGGTTGATATCTAGGGTTTGGAAGAGGAAGAGGACGAAGAACTGTTCATCGATGAGGAAGCGAAGAGGATCAGAGGTGAGAGAGTCTTTAAACAGAGGCGATTGATACCATATTGAATAATTGTGGTTTCATTTCTTTTTGAATAAGATTACATTGTTGGTATATTTACAAATCATATAAAGCCTTGTACTTAACACCTCATCTAACTAACAGAAAGGACAACTCACCTAACTAACCAAAAATATCCAAAACAGATGAAACAAATATATCAGGTCTAAGTTCTATCCTTTACAGTATTATCTCAAATACTTTATATAATGACTTATTAATAAACATAAAGTTGCATGATTTGGTGACCACGAAGTTGCGTGAATTGGCGAGGAAGTATTTTGAGAAGGAATTCCATGATCATTTTTCAAAAATAATAGGATATTACATTGGTGGCGGTAAGGTTTTTCCCCACCCAAAGAGTGAACGGTAAACTACGGACGGTGTGGATCTTCTGCTGATGCTGGATTCATGACACTGATTCGCTTCTGTTTGTTGATAGGCTGTTAACGGTCCACAGTGCGAGTTAGTAAAACTCGCTCTAATGGCTGTGGCTGCTCCGACTCTGCACCGCCAATGGCTCCGCTTGTCGAACCCAATAACACGAAAAAGGCCGTCGCTTCCCGGCGGAGCAACCACCACGCTTAATCATTTGCAAATCCACAAGAACTCAGCCGGCATCTCTCTCATCTCTTGCTCTTCAACTTCTCAGTCCACTGAAGCCAATACAGAAACCCCCGAGTCTTGTGTGAATTTGGGTCTCCAGCTCTTCTCCAAAGGAAGGGTAGTTTCCCATTTTTCCCTACTAATCATCGCAATTTTCAATTTCATTGAGCAAATTTTACGCTTTTGCGAGATCGGTATGTTGAAGTTTAGTCTTCTTTTAAAGGACGTAATGGTTTTATGTCATTGATATTGTGTCGATATTAATGTTATCGGTTTCCTAAGTAAGAAAAAATCATTGTTATTGATACAGTTTCGGCAATATTGACTCTACCATTGACGCCAAAGGACGTCCTGTGCGTATGTGTCGAGTTTTCATGATTTTCTTTATATTTTGCTATAATATGAGCTAAAATTGTTCATCTTTGAGGTTAGGAAAGCAAAAATATCGTATCTTTAGCTAGAGTTGTTTATATGTTGAGTTTAGGAAAGCAGAAATGTGTCTTTGCGGTTTGTTTCTATTTGCTTACGTCTAGAAATTTGTATTTTGGTGAAAAGAAGCTCTCTTTTTTTGTTGTATGGAATTATGTGATATCATGTCTAATTGTCTATGCTCCTGGTGTTTTCAGGTTAAAGATGCCTTAATTCAGTTTGAAAAAGCACTCAGTTTGGACCCCAACACGATCGAGGCCCAGGCTGCGCTGTATAACAAGGCCTGTTGTCACGCCTACAAGTATGGAATTCGGATTACTTCATTGGTTTTCCTTCTGCATCTCAGACTCTAATGAAAATGGACGAAATGTGTATTTTCTATCTGGAATTTACCTGCATCTAACTCTTAGCTAGGCTGATAGGTGTTGTTTTTTGTTCACTTTTTGAGGAAGAGGGGAAGGAAGGAAAGCTGCTGATTGTCTACGTACTGCCTTGAGAGAATATGACCTCAAATTTGGCACAATTTTGAATGATCCCGACTTGGCCTCTTTCAGAGCTTTGCCCGAATTTAAGGAATTGCAAGAAGAGGTTTGTTACTAAACTCGAACTGTTAAGTGTACCTGTTGTTTTGTCCTGTAAAATTTGAGAGTGCATCTCATCTTCTGGTTGTTTCAACCATTTGGATTATGAAAGTGATGGAGTCATAAATAGCTGTTATTCGTTGTTGAAACATTTGCCATGTTTTCCTCCGTGTATAGACATCTTCCGTAACAAATATTTCTTGTTTATACAGGCTAGACTAGGTGGGGAAGATATAGGCTACGGTTTTAGGAGAGATCTCAAGCTCATTAGTGAAGTCCAAGCACCATTCCGTGGGATTAGGAGATTCTTTTATGTAGCTTTCTCTGCAGCTGCAGGAATCTCAACGTTCTTTACTGTACCGAGGCTGTTCCGTGCAATTGCAGGTGGTGATGGTGCTCCTGATCTCGGGGAAACTGCCGGCAATGTTGCCATTAATATTGGAGGTAATGTCAAGTGCTTTTACTTGCATATAGAAAGTTCAAAGTATGAATTTCCCTTCTTTTTGATGTACAAAAGTACCAAGTGACTTCAACTAGATAACCTTGTTATGAAGAACAATACTACGTTTGTCAGATATGGTTCTCGGTAAGTTACTCTGCTTCATCGAAAAGAGAACGTTATAATCTTATAGAATATTTGGAGTCATATAAGTTAAGATTCATTCAATGAGCAACAGAATAAAAAACCAAAATATCCAACTTTCACGAGTGTAAGCTTTTGGGTCCGGTGTTCACCGGCAGTCATGTCTTCTTTCAATTTCTTGGGAGATCAAGGGATTGAGTATCATACTGAGTGAACTTATGTAACTTGCATTTTAATATGGCTAAGCTTTTGGATCAGTAATCTACAGGTCTTATTGTTCTTGTGGCATTGTTTTTATGGGAAAACAAGAAGGAGGAGGAACAACTTTCACAAATATCTCGTGATGAAAATCTATCGAGATTGCCATTGCGCCTCTCCACCAACCGGGTTGTTGAGCTTGTGCAGTTGCGAGACACTGTCAGGCCTGTGAGTGCCAATGCTTTTTTTGGTTATCTGGAATCTTTCTATGTAGCTTATATGTTGATATTTCTCTACATCTGATTTCTGTTTTCATTATCGGGATATGCCGATGATCTGATAAAGTCTACGATTTAGGTTATTTTAGCAGGGAAGAAGGAGACTGTGGCCTTAAGTATCCAGCAGGGAGCAAAGTTTCGAACTGAGCTCCTAAGAAGAGGTGTTCTTCTAGTTCCTGTCATCTGGGATGAAGTTAGGGCACCTGAAATAGAGAAGAAAGGATTCGGTTCACCTTCAAAGGCAGCTGCTGCTCTGCCTTCTATCGGGGTAAGATGCGAAGACTCTCATCTGCAGTTCTTTTGCAAAGCATCATCCTTCTAGAATTAGATGCATGTTATGAACGAGCTTTAGATTGCGACCATTTGTTTCATTCTTCCCACTATATCTGTTGGCTCTATGGTAGGAGGATTTCGAGAAACGAACTCAGTCTATAACTGCAAAGTCAAAGTTAAAAGCTGAAATCCGATTCAAGGCTGAGGTTGTTTCCCCTGGAGAATGGGAAAGGTTACATGCTACTCTATATTGTCTACGCACTTGTTTCGCCATCACTTTGTTACTCTAAATGACAAAATGTTTTGTGTTTATATGCATTATTTGGTTTGTACGCGTTATTGTGTTTGTATGCTTGTTTAGGTGGATAAAGGATCAGCAAAAGTCCGAAGGAGTTACTCCCGGTGAGGATGTCTACATTATACTGCGCCTAGATGGTAGGGTTCGAAGATCAGGGAAGGTAAGTGCATACTGCATTGATTTACTTAAGTTCTGGATTTGAGTTTCTGAAATAACCGATTTGGTTATCACATATACGCGTTTCTTTTGCTCCATTTGTTTCCATACACCCCATAAGCGTTTAAACTTGTTCAACCGAAGGAAAACTTAACTCCGAGCGTCATCTTCTCCTTTTCGTTTCCCTTTTTATTGTTTCGGAGTAGAATACATCTGTAATATACTCTGATATCTTTGCAGGGCATGCCTGACTGGCAACAAATTGTGCAGGAGCTGCCGCCTATAGAAGCATTACTTAGTAAACTAGAAAGATAGGAGAGTTCTTACGGATGCCGCTGTTAGGCAATCATCCGATTCTTACACTTCCATCCCCCATAATATTTCCCCGAACATCATCCCTTTCGGGTCATTTTGTACTACATATACTTCTGCAGACTCACGATCCATTACACTCCATATGTATTGTAAATTTACCACGAAACGGTGAATTTGGGACGGCTATATTTGTTTATATACAACAGAGTTTCTTTTTTCAGCCATCTTTGCTGTTACGCAACTCTGTGGGGGCTTATAGCTTAAGTGGTTGAGCATTTTACTCTCAAAATAATTCCCCGAACATCATCCCTAACCACCGTTACATCTAACTGGCCAACTGAGTATGATAGAATGGGTTGTTTAGCTGTTGTTTTCAAAAAGATTAGTCTGAATCTTCTAACGTAGCAAGAAGTTTAATCAAAGTCAGCTTAAGTTGCTCGAAGTTGTTGTAGTGCCTGCTGGCATAGGTTCAAAAACAGTATCAATTTCAATGATTAGTTGCATAATGACTTATGATTTGAATATCCAGGCTAGCGTGCTTCAATTTTGACATGACTCGTTTGAAATTGCTTTAAGAATGGCTAAAAGAGCTCTTTCCTGACTAAAAACACTTCTAATAGCGTTTGATAGAAAAACTTAAACGCACTTCTGGGTCAACAAGCGCTTCGGGGAGAGGGGGAACATTTCCAATTGCATTTTCAAGAAACACTTGGTTTTTTTAATTAGTGTCTCAACGTCTTTCTGATAAAAGCACCTTTAGCAAAAGCAATTATGAGCGGGAACAACCCGTAAATCTTACCAGCATATTTTTTTTACCAGTGGTAAATTTCGTTTTCTTGGTAGGTTTTGAACAGATCACGAATATTCCAATTTCACCTTCCCTAGTTGCAATAAGAACAAGGTTGAATTAGTGCAAGTCAATTAAGTCATGACCTTGTTAGGTTAACTCTTAACAACTTTAAATACAAGTAGGCAGCCAAAATACACACAACATACCAAAACCTATGGGCAATTCCTCTGCCATTATCTTTTCCTTGGCCTTCGTGGGTGCTTTGATCATCTCCGTTGATGCAAGCAGCGGTCATGGGGCGAGCTGGGTTCCGGTGAGACCCCGCTGTGAGGGTTCGGTAGCGGAGTGCATGGATGATCATGATGATGAGTTTGGCATGGACTCGGAGATCAGCAGGCGCATCTTGGCCACCTCACAATACATAAGCTATGGAGCTCTGCAGAGAAACACTGTGCCTTGCTCTCAGAGAGGTGCTTCCTACTACAACTGCAAGCCAGGTGCTCAAAGCAACCCATACAACCGTGGATGCAGTGCTATTGCTCATTGCCGGAGTTGATCAACGGTGTAGCATGTTTTTCAATGTTTATCGCTTGGATTAAACATAACATGTTGTGAATTGTAATGTTTATATTATGCTTTATCTTAAAAATCAATCCTAATATGCAAATCCGATTGTAGCCAAGTTCGAATCCCCCTTCTCTTAGTTTGGATTAGACTAGAATATCGCTGAAATATATAAAAGAAAGCTATCCTAATAACTTTGTGTGTATTTTTTCTCGTCTTCCCATGCCTGGATTAACCAAGTCTCACCTGGGCCGGCCAGAGTCAAAGTAGGGAAAGGAGTTCCAGAATCATGGTCCAAGGACGATGTGTCAAAGTTTTCCCAGCAACGAAACATTCAAAAATCAAGATAAACACCAATGAACTGTTAAATTCTGATAAGAAACAACGCACGATAAGACATCATCTCATATTAATGACTTTCAAAAGATAGATCACAAACAACATTAGCTTCAAGAGCACACTGAGTGTTTATAATCTCACAGAAACATCAGCTTCAATCAGTCAAGCACAAATACACAATTGCAGACAAAGAAAAGCTAGCACAAGTTCGAAAACCTTATCAAATGTAAGACAAGCACTATGTTTATCTGCAAGAATATAACTAAATTTATGCAGAACCTTCATCTTGCTTCACTTCATCTGCCGCTGGCTTGGACTGCTGCATTGGAGACGGAGAGCCCTCCATTCCCATCTCTGTTTTTAGTTCATTGATGCTGCTCTCCAACTCATTTATGCGAGAGCCCATCTCGTCAAGTGATCGCAGTTAAGGAAACATAACAGAGAATTCATTTAAGCCACTACAATTATATAACACAGATTGTAAGGTTTCAAACCCCATTAAGATCTGACAATCCCAAATCGCAGCCAAAACCAGCAAACATCGATAAGATAGTTTTATGGAAAACTGAATTTTAAGGCTTTAATTAAGCAGTCATATTCATTTAAAGAACCAAACTTTCCAATGTATTAACCTAGCATGGATCAATAAGCGCTTTCAAAATTAAAGAAAGTGAGAATAGGATATTCTTCGTGACAATGGAGTCGGACATTGTTTGGAACCTAGATTGCTGCAGACAGAAATTTATCAGTAATAGTCATTTGATTCAACCAGCATCAACTCAACTTGAAGTTACAACTCGAAAAACTCACCATTTGTTGAAGAAGATTTTGCACCTGCGAACAAACAAACCCCGAAAAAACATGATAAGAACACCACAGAAGGCGAGATTTACCAACATAAAATTCTTGTACAAATGATTCAATAATCTTAAAAGTCCTACACTTTCCGAACAAAAATCGAAACTCGAAAGCTATGAGAACAATGAGGCACTCACAAAAGCAGACATGTCAGCAGTGCTCTGCTTCGGATCCTCCGAATCATGCCCGTCCTGCAAAGAAAAACAAATTCACAGTTAAATCATACACTTGCACAACCAAAGCGCTCGACAGAGTTGCCCCAACGAACCCCAAAGCCACACACATTTGGGCGAAGTGCAACAACCAGGGAGAAAGACACAAGCTTTTGCGGTGGAAATCAAAAGTAAACAAAATCTGGGCATCGAAGTTTGTAGCTATAAATTCAAAACCTTGAATTGAATCGAATCGGAGTTGGAAAATTAGGAACCCTAGCGACGAAATTGGGTGAAATTGAAAGATTTGTTTCGAGAAAAATAACGAAAGCGAGAACGATGATTTGCAATTACCATTCTCTGCAACTTTGGGAAGTGTCCTTCTTGCTCCTGCTTCCGTCCGTACAGTAGCTGCAATGGCGATGCGTTGGGTGCGTTGGGTGCGGTGTGGCCTCTGGTTTATGGTTCCGGTGATTCGTTTCCAATGAAATTACTGATATGTCCCTCATTTTAAACTTAAATTTTTTTTTTCTGGCCGAAGGTGACGGTGGGCATTTTTGGAAAGTGAATAACTTGGAAGTTGGGAAGCCGAGCGCCACTGAAATTCAAATTTTTATTATCACAAAAATAAATTGCTCTGCTTTTTGGTTTTAGGGAAAATTATATTACTCTCCTAAAAGTTATTTTTTTTCAGGGCAATGAACTAAACAAGAAAAGGCTCTGCAAGTTCTTGAAACTTCATTTCATTACTTATACCCAATTTGACTAATCCGTCAACTGCAAAATTACGCTCTCTATGAACATGCTGCAAATTACAACTCTAGTTATATATGATCAAACTTCTACACTTTGAGACAAGACTATAGAGGGGATGATTTTCTAGCTTTAGCAATCTTCAACCCATAAAAAAAATAATTAAAAAAATAAAAAATAAAAGCCCAAAGCTCAACATGGAGAACTTCTCCAACTCTTTTTTTAGCAATAAAACTAGTGATCCAGTTACTGTGCCAATCTCTAATTAATCCTCCACTTCCAATTACCCCGTTAGAACCAAGCCTAGCACCATCCACATTTAGCTTAAAGGTCCCAGATGAAGGAGGAACTCGAACCAAGTTAACCTGCACACAATAGTGTTAATCAATCTTGTATAATTAATTTCTCCAATGTCAATGAACAAAGAAAGAAACAAAAGGAATTAACTTCCACCATCTTCCTTGATCAAAATTCAAACCTCATTCAAAAATCGAAAGAGAAGTAATACTAGATCAAGAGCTAGTTGGTCAATCGTCTAATACTTTCAAATTCTCCATAAATTATAAGCTAAACATCGGAAGTCTTCGATTCCGAAACCCGACTGTGTCCTCAAAACAAGAAGAGCACTATTCGGAACAACAATTTCAAGAGAAGAAACAAAATCCTAATGCTTGGTAGAGTACAAGGGAAGAAAAAGAAGCTGGAAGTTGCCTTTGTTCTACATCAGCGGATTTAGTATCGTCTGTATAAGCGTTGTTTAAGAAGAACTAGTAAATGCAGCATCATTTATCTTTGTTTTCAGTCGATGCTTTGTCGTCCACATAAGGATATTCAGGTGGGGCGGACCAAAGACCGACCAGTATTACTAGGTGGAGAAAAAGAAGCATTGCCGACGAGTACATGCTAGAAGGAAAGACGTTCCAGCAAAACTCCACCCCAATAAACAACATTACACTGTCCAAAATAAACGAAGTTCAATCAACAAAATGATCGGTATCAAAGTAATAATCATACAAGAATTAGTGAAGACTATGTAGCCTAAGGATTCAATGATAAAGAAGCCTACCGCAGTACTGTGGGGAAAGGCGTTTTCCACAATAGATAAGGTAAGCTATGGAAATACCTGCAGTAAAAGATCTTCGTGTGTTATGAACAAAATAAACGAATATATAGCTTATAGATCAGGAATTTTAGTAGAACGACTCCAAATAGTTTTGAGATATATTGACATCAATTGCATTCAGATTCAGGCCCTCAGCTTTCCTACCATCACGTTTGAGGATACAACTTTTACAGATCCTTCTATATTGTAAATTAGCTACCATGCATTTCTAAGTAGAGCTGTCCGGCTACAAGTTATAATTTATACAGAACATCATCCAGCAAAACTTACCAAGAGTAGAACTGATAATGCAATGATCGAGCACATACAATGCCAATGAAATTCCCGACAAACATAGTAGTCACAATATCTAAAATTACCATGCCCACGTTAGTATCAGCTATAAGGAAACGTAGAAAGGAAAAAAAACCTTATTACAGAGGCCTTCTACTTACATTCTTTCCTAAGAACTCTGGTGGATGAATGGCTATTAGAGGACTTCTTCAAAGGGAATGAACTTGTCAGAGCAAATTTGAGTTTTAAAGGATCAAGTCTAGAATACAAAAATTTGAAGAGTCCGCCTTCATGCCTGCACAAGACGATTACCAAAACATATTCAGCAAAAATACACAATCATTTGGCCATCTATAAATACCAGTCACTTGTCAAGATACTAGAGAATTGCATGTTATTGTAGACAAGAGCCTATCTTAGTGCCTGCTGGGGTATCAGGAGGTTGTAATAGTCACATATGGAAAATACGTTGAGAGCAGAACAAATGTTTTCATTTGGCGGGAACATATTCATAACTTCAATTTTACAACTTCCTATTATCTTGCGGGAAAAATAGAACGATCCTTACACCTAACACATAAACCACACCAATTCCCAATACAACTTATTAAAAAGAATTACACAGTTATGCTTACATGCACCATCTATAATGAGCAAAAGCTGTGAGCAAACCAAGGTGAGCAATCAGCAAAGAGATTGCAAATGCCTTCGATACAAATATTGGCTCAGGAACAAACTTGAAATTAACAGACCTGAGAAAAAGATCGCATGTTATTTTCCAACAACAAACTGCATGAAATAATCAAGGAAAGGAATTTCAAATGAAAAATAGACCATGTGTTGCTAAATGCGCTCAAAAATATGAACGGAAAAATTTCATTTATAGATCTTAAATTATATGTTCGAAGAATGTACCAGAAGTGGATAAAGACTCGACCGAGATTAAAGGCTCTTGAGATGTATGCAAATGGATGAGACATGATGAAAGGCATCCCCAACAGTATCTGCAGAACCATTCAGCAAATAGCTGTCAACAAATGAACACCCCGACTGGAAAATGCTCTTGAATTGAGGATCTTGAAGTCTAGCTCACCTAACAATGTTGGAATAAAACACATACATTCAACTTCCGCATTACCAAAGTTGGTTACTCTGAATTCTAAGAATGGAAAAGGAAAAATAATAGAATGTGCATCAAGGCTGCAAGGCTGAATCAACTGAAAACTTTCAAGCCTATGCAAACATTATTTTGTTGAAAACAAAAGGAAAAGGTAAGCACCTGTAGTAACGCTGCACCAGCTAAAGCTGATATCACTCCACTGATACTCATAGCCTGTAAAAGATGTGTTGGTGCTTGAGAAATTTTAGCAAATAACCCACGCACGAATCTTAAATAAATGGTCAAAGACAAATTAATATTACCTTTAACATGAGGAGTAGTAGAGGTGGAGCATAGAGAAGCACATTCATCTTTATTGAAACAGCTCCACTTGATAGATAACAAAAGCCAAAGTTAAAACAATTATTGTTTATCTTGAAAAAAGTTCGTCAAGCATGTAAAATGCTACCTGAAAATGATCAGTCCAAGATGCCATCTTTGGTAAAGAAGTGCAGCCAACGAAGCATACAAGAGCATCATGGCCAAACAGTCATTAAAAAGACGAAGCACAAAAATCGAATGCACCCTTTTCGATAGACAAAGCAAGGTAAAAGCCCACCATGGAACCTAACAACAACCAAAACGGCATTGGAAGCTGAAATCAGAGCTGATACCTAAGGGAGGAGAATTACAGTTTAAGCAAAAGTTGTCAGCTGAAAAACAATAAGCTGTTATCTTCAATATCCAGTAACACTTTTCTAAATATCCAATCTGTAATACAGTTAGTTTGACTACAATTTCCATGGAACTAAGCAAACCTTCCCATTTATATTGTCACTTGTCATCAATTAGCATGTACAACAGACGGTTAATAAAACCAATCACAACTTTGCAACATCAAAATCAGCGGCCAAAACGCGTTAAAGCAGAATTAGCACTTCAAAGTCACAAAAAACAAGATTGATTGTTGTCATACCACATCAGTCTTCCCATAGATGAACAAAATGATCCACAAGTTTACAATGTACAAAATCCCGAACAAAATCTGCAAACACGAAATAGAAATCAAAACCATCAGACACAAACTATGGTTAGAAACTAAACATCAGCGAAAAACTTTCGCATATGAAAAAAGTGATCACCTGAGCTGGATAAACTTGGCCTCCTGTAACATACTGAATAGCAGAATAAAAGTACAGGTAACCAGCAGGATAGACCAGCGGCCCTGTGTCCCCTTTTAAGTTCGCATAGTCTCTCTCTCCACCAAGAAACCCACTAACCTGTCAATCAGATACTGTCATTTTCTCAGTAACCACACAGAATATAGAAAAAAAGAGAAGAACTTTAGGAAGACCACTCACTTGTGACATGTACGCGTCCCAATCTATCTTCGTATCTGCAACCAAACACTCACGATATCACCAATCCGAATTCACAGAGAGAGAGAGAGAGAGAGAGGGAGATTACAGGGGACATAGGCGACGATAAGGGCTACGAGGAACGAATCGCAGAGAAGCAAGGCGGAAGCGAAGAGTAATTTAGGGTCCTTGAGAATTTTGGGGTTCGAAGAGTTGGAAATCCGCCGGCGCTGCGGGGGGTTCCGCTGTGTCGCCGCCGTCGATCTGCCCGCCATGGTTGAGTCGTCGTCTTTAGACCTCAAACGTACTACAAACTAAAACTGGACCTGACCGTTGGATTTGAATACTATAGTCCTTGATCTGACCTTTGCTTGAAATCGGGTCGGGTTGACGGTGAACAAAAACATAGGCGCAATATAATCTATATTTTATGGATTGGCCGGCCCAAAATATGGCCCCAATGTTGTGGTGGTGACTTGGCACGCTGTTCCTAAGAAAAATAGGGAGAGAAACTTACATAGCGGTATTGAATGTCTTATGTTTAACATGTCAATGTGCAGTTTACTTAAATCACTGTATCATCGTTGTCCTTGTCACATAAAAGTCTCCCAAAACTAAACTATTGTGGAGATGGATTTCAAGGGAAAAGGTAGAAAGTTCTTAACTATTTTTTTTCCTTAAAAAATGAGGACCAATTGATAGTTTTACTACGACTGTTCATCCTTTAAAAGTACGAGAAGACTCACAAAGTCATTAAGTTTGCCTTATCTACCATCATGTCATTTACCAATACCAGGAATCGTCTATTTGGTGATAAAATAGTTAGAAGATGAAGCATTTAAAACTCTAAAATTTGCTGACAAGCTTCACTAAGAGTTTATTAGTCAATTGCATTTACCATAATAGTGGTAGTGTATGTGTGTGCGCGCCCCTTTTTTTTTTTTTTTTTTTGATGGCCCTATTAACTTGTGAAAAGAAACACTCCCCAATCAAAATTAAAATGAGGGATTATGCGACAACCCTAACCCTTGTGCAGCTCTTGCTCATCCGTGTAATTCTCTCCAAACCCTAACCCTAACTTCAGTCCCGGTTTCACCACCTTCACCCCCACCAAACCTTGATTTTCTGCAACACAGGAGTCGCCCCTTCTCCTCCTCTTCAGGTTTGTAACCCCGCCTTGTCTGTTCCATGTATCTAATTCAACCCTAACTCTAACCCACCCTATCTCATTTTTATTTTATTTATCAATTTATCAGACTATCCTGACTGGATATGTGGAACAAATTTTGGGACATGCACGTGCCATGGGAAGACCGGCGCCTCTTCGGAGGTACTCTATCACTCCTTCAGGTCAGTGTTTTTGTTGTTTACACCCATTTTGCTGTAACCACAAATACCCTATTTTTCAGTTCCCCCTGAAATTTCTTTGTATGAAAAGGATTAGTATGATTTGGAGAATAATAGAGTTCAAGGTAATCTCTTCAGCGCAATTATATATATATATATATATATATATATATATATATATATATATAATACTTATTTTAAACCTAAATTGATCTAAATTTGTTTGAATTTGTTCTATTTTGAGAAAACTTGTTAGTGTAATGGAGTTTAGCTTATGTGTTTTCATTAATTCATTGGGATATAGATAAATCTTCGTCAGCGGTCTTCTGCTTCTATGACGCTCGAACAGATGGTAAGTTCTTATGAATTTACTTTCAACGGCAAAATCATGCAACCAAGTACTATTTTTCAACTTATGTTTAGTTTACTCTTCTTCTGCAGACTTTTGCTTCATACATTCAGTCATCAATAGGTGGGCTAAGGAATTCCCACATGTAGCATTGTATGAAATCATCATTCATCATCTGTTATGGCATTGTAAAATGATCTTCTGTTCATTTTGACCAAATCCTTTGCCAATCATTTTAGTTTTTAACAATTATGATATTTTTCTTGCTTTGCTGCAAGATTAGTCGATCTTAAGATTTGTGTATTCTCTCAATGAGAGAGTACAATATCAATTGTACGGTAAATGATTCTTTTTTTTTCTGTTTTGTTTTGTTTGGATGTAATATTCGATACTTAGTGTAATTTGAACCATATGTTTAGTTATATTTGTAAAGCAAAGATAAGACTACGTACGATAGACGTTTCTCTCCGACTTTCGCTAAGCGGAGAGCTTTGTTGGCTTGGGGTCGTTTTTTTTTAAAATAAAATTCATTAATTTGTGTTGTAACTTGTAATTTGTACCACATCATAATTAATAATTTGGTAAAGATAACCATACATTATATTAACATAGTTTGGGAAACATATTTTCGCTTATTTAATTGGGTCAGCTACATGAAACCTCATAAATTATAGGGTTGCTTTCAAGCTGGCATAAGATCTTCGAAGATATCCGACAAACTGATCCTCAAACTCACGAAAATTTTACATTTGTGCGCATCGTTTACTTACACTGTTTATATGTTTGCAGGGTCTTCAAGATCGGCTTCTAACTTTGAATCAACCTTATAGTTTGGGGTTTTATGCCGTAGACCCAAAATTAATTTCCTTTGTTGATGTGTGCATTTCTTTTGCAGCCAACATTCCGTTTCTTCAAAATGGGGAGAAGGTAGATGACCTAGCTGGTGGCTCTGCAATACTCTTGGAAAAGACTCTTAATAAAATTTATGGGTAATCATTTTCTGTATTTACTTTCCATTTGTGTGGTTTGAGATTTGGCCAAGTTTGCACAACATCTTAACTCGACATAAGCACAACATATATTTTTGGTCCTTTTCCTGCTGTGCAGGTGTCGTGTGGACATATAGGATCAAGTTCTGTTATGAATAGGTGTTAGGGAAGTGCTTTTCACGCACACCTCTCTATTTATGATCATTGCATTGGATACATCAAACGGAACCAACGGCTACGATTAAACAGGGGTGTGTAGGAAGCTAAAATGGGTATGTGAAAATCAATTCCCTAGGTGTTAAACGGGAAATCCGTTAACAATTTTGTGTGTTGTGTTTGTGCTATTTCAATCCTTCACCCATTAGTATTCGGCTACCATTCACCTAACACAACACCGGACTTTTGCTGGTTTACTTCTGAAGAACAACATACATTTTGTTTCGTGCCAATAAAATAAAGACACGTGGAGTTTACATTTTTATTTTATTGGCATGAGACGCGAACATGACAATATACCCATGACACATGTCCTTCTCCTACTTTCATCCTTTATTCACCAATTATAAACAAATGAAATATCATGAACGCATACATGTATGTTGTATTTTACATATCTATATCTTCTTTTATTGGATAAATGACATAAAATAGTTACTAAAAGTTTGTTGAATTATTCATGTAGGGGAGAAGAATGGAGTACAACACAAGTCCTTGACACACAAGTTAAAAGAAAGATAGGAATGGTGAAGAGTTTGTTCACCATTTGAAGTGGAAGCAGTGGCACATGATACTTGGGATACAAGTTATGAATTGAAACACTATTCCAAATGCCCTTGCAATTTGTGCCGTAGCTGGAGTACCTGCGACTGAAGTTGTCACAACAGCGTGAAACTGAGATTGAAAATGATAAGAAATAAGGTTTAAACTTAGGTGGTGTTATCAAAATACTCATTTTTACCTCTTACACACGCTTATTAATTTTTAGTCAGATCAAATGAATTGAAAAAGATAATGATCAATGAACAAAAAGTAACAAGAGTGTGTGAGATAAAAAGCAGTGTGTGAATAACAATATCCTAAACTCAAACTTGTTTGGTTTTCAATAGCTACGTACCTTGTGTTTTGTCATTTTTTTGCAAAAGCATATCTCCGTTCGGGTTACATATGTGTAGAATTTGGATTAAGACTTCGAAATAGAAACGATAACTTTCAATCTCTCTCTTTCTCTCTAGTGCTAGGTCTTGGTACTTTTTTTTTTTCCTTTAATAACCAATTAATTTAGTTGGATGTATAAATAAATTTATATACTACATTAAGTTTCTTAGAGTGGGGTAAGTTTACAAAGTAATGTTGGGATTAAAGAAATACTAATTTGTAGTATGTTCATAGAGAACATAATTTTACATCTAACGAGTTAGCTAAGTTGGGTTTAAATAGCGAGATGGATTTTCAAAACCTTGCGAAATCTCTTCCTGTTTAGTTCAAACTTTTTCTGATAACTACTTTGCGGTCGCTAGAGCTAGACTAGTTGTTCATAATGTTTCTTTTCTCTTTTTCTTCCATGTTGCTGAAAAAATGGATAAATTAAAATATAATGTAGGTGTAGAGAGTAACAAGTGATACTAAATACGGGTTCAATTGGAAAGTTAAATCAACTCTTGGTTGGATCTAACGGTTCTAAATGTTGAAGGTTGTCATACTTGACGGTGTGTGCAATACCTAAGATTAAAAAATTAAATTTGCCAAGTTAGTATTACAGTCGAGTAATATTCCTCTTTATTTATAAGTAAGATGTCTTAGATTCGATTTTCACCAAAGACGAGTTTGAGTCACATTATTGCTAGCTCATTGTGAGACTAAGTCCACCCCCTTCCCCTTTAGTGTAGATAATCGTTTGTTCAAAAAAACAAAAAACAAAAAAAACAAAAATAAAAAATCTATCTTCCACTCTTAGTTTAGTTGATCAAACTTTTAGCACGTGCCAACATTCAGTAGGTCAATATACTTGTATAAGTTGCACTATTAATACAAATTATGACAATATCGCAACTTATACAAGTATTGTTGAGAAAGTCAACAGTCATACAAGATATTTGCCTAGATTAACATTTAATCAACGTAATTTGAGCAAATATGTTGGAATGATTACCTTTCTACTCAATATTGATTGTAGCTAGATATTTACTTTCCTACTTGTATCAATTGTATGAATTATACGAATCAATTATAGAGTTCATTCTTATAAATAATTGCATATCATAACTTTGGAAATTATCAATAAAAAAAAGAAATATTCAGCCATATTAAATTTAATTAGTATGCTGACCTATAGTCAACTAAACCGAACTTTAGCCAAAAAAAAGTCAACTAACTAAGCAATGTTTCTTTTTTGATGTTACCTTTATTTCATTTTTTTATGTATCATAATCAGTGTTTGAAATTTCATCCATATAGTTGTGGAAATATTGGTCGGAAATCAGAGAAAGATATGAAAATGGTTTGAACTCTAAGTTTTACAAGTTATTGAAAAAACTTAAATTTCAGGTAAAGTCGACAAATTTCATTGTTATTTCTAACATATCAGTTCAATATTGGCAAACTGTCATATGAAGTTTCATTTTAAATGTCCACATTTTTTAACAAATTTTCATCATTTTCATCGAAGACAGCTGATATAATTCATCAATATTTTCACAAATTTGTATTAATATTTCCATCGATACCATTAAAGTTTATTAGAACCAGTAAAAACAGTTTTCACAAATATGCAAAAGGACACAAATTAATGTAAAGTAATATGGAAAATACTTACGCGTAGAGTTTCTATTTGGCCAATAATATGCTCGAAAGGTACCCAAGGGACTCCCTTCGGATGCCAACTTGGAGTTGTGCTCTTTTGAGCTAAAATTATCAACTCAAACAGCTCATCTAAACACTCAGGCTAGATCGTAGTGAGCATGATATCAATCTCAGCAGCTAGTTTTTGTTCAAATGTGGTGATTTGTTTTGGGTCGAACGCAGATTGATATTGCACCTATCGGAATGAAAGAAACATAAATTAGATTTCAACTTTTACCGGGAAAAAAAATTGAGTATTAAGTTTTACATTACCTGATGAAGCGTATATTTTAGGATGTTGGCTGAGCATGCAAGGAAATCCATCAGAACATTATCATAAGCACTCATGTTCTTCAGGGAAAACCGCACGTAGATTTTTGACATCCATTTATGGTTACCGTGATAGCAAATGCCTTTATCCATGAAATATTTATCCAAGTCCTTCGTATACATTTTGTTTGATTTGTTGTTTGAGTCTTTGGCTTCACTTAACTTGGAATAAACCCACATACGGACCAAATTCCTAAGCACTTATGGCAAAGTTGCATGATGCAACACCTATGTCTTCGGTTCGAGCCAACACCTCTGTCACACTTTCCAGCTCCTTAGGGGCACCATTGGTGCATATTTGACGATTCATGATGTGCATCTATTCAAAGTCGAACTTTTTGCCGTAGCGCTCCTTAACTTTTTTCAGTTTTATGTCGGAAGTTCCATTGTGACAAATAACATCAAAGAAGTCAATGTCAAAGTCAAAAACTGAATCCACGAGATTAAACATCCTTTATTTTCTCGAAAAGTTTCCTATAAAGTAGTTTATAGATAAACGGAAGTATGTCCAGACCTATTAACAAATTTTCATCATTTTCATTGAAAACAACTGATATAGATATATTCATCGATATTTTCACAATTTGCATTGATATTTCCACCGATACCGTTAAAAAATTTTAGAACCATAGGCTTCAAAAGTGTTTAATGTTTGCATGCTCTGCACTTATACAAAGAGAAGTGAATAAAATAGAGCTTGAATTTAACATTGCAAAACTAAGTACAGCCCCCAAAGATTTGACAACATAGATGAAAAATAAATAAAAAATTAATCTAAATGAATTTTTATTTCATACATATAAAAAATTTGACAACATAGATGAAAAATAAATAAAAAATCCAAATCATATAGAAAAAAATAAAAATTTGACATTATAGACAATAAGCTACAATAATGTTTTCCATCGGCTTTCACAGCTTCCATAAATCCACCATGCTCTAAGTGTAGTTTTGTCCCAGAATCTCATATTCCCATCCAAGCACACTTGCAAAATCTTTTAGTAAGGATATCATTAGTAAAGAATGTAATTTTCTGATTTTGTTTTGACGTAATATTCAATACTTAGTGTAATGTGTACCATATGTTTAGTTATATTTGTAAAGCAAAGGTAAGACTACGTATGATAGACATTTCTCTCCGACTCTTGTTAAGCGGAGAGATCTGTTGGTTTGTGGTCGCACTTTTTTTAAAAAAAAAAAAAATTCATTAATTTGTGTTGTAACTTGTAATTTGTAGAATATCATAATTAATAATTTGGTAAAGATAACCATACATTATATTAACATAGATTGGGAAACATATTTTAAGTTATTTAATTGGGTCAGCTGCATGAAACCTCACAAATTATAGGGTTGATTTCAAGCTGGCATAAGATCTTTGAAGATATCCTACCAACTGATCCTCAAACTCACGAAAATTTTACACTTGTGCGCATCCTTTGCTTACACTGTTTATATGTTTGTAGGGTCTTCTACTCACACTGTTTATATGTTTGTAGGGTCTTGAAGATCGGCTCACAACTTTGAATCAACCTTATAGGTTGGGGTTTTATGCAATAGACTCAAAATTAATTTCCTTCGTTGATGTGTGCATTTCTTTCGCGGCCAACATTTTTTTTGGTACCACAACTATGTTCATGCTCTTCACCACCACCACCAAATTCACTCAAGCCCTCTTCTTCTAGTCCCTTGTCTTTCAAACCCATCTCTCATTATTCAAATCTGAGTTTTTGGCAATCACAACAAAGGTGGCTGTCCTCATCTTTTTTCAGGAGGTCCAACGAAAAATTCCCTTCGTGAGTTTGTAAACCAAAACCCTCCACATCATTACCATATAAACTTATTTCCACATCTCTGTGAACTATTTTGTAGTAAAACTCATCAAAGCCCTCCAGTTCAGAGAGATGTGGAAATAAGTTTATATAGTAATGAATTGGAGGGCTTTGGTTAGTTTTACTACAAAATAGTTCACAGAGATGTGGAAATAAGTTTATATGGTAATGATGTGGAGGGTTTTGGTTTACAAACTCACGATCGGAAATTTTCGTTGGACCTCCTGAAAAAATGAGGACAGCCATTTTTCTTGTGATTGCCAAAAATTCAGATTTGAATCGTGAGAGATGGGTTTGAAAGACAAGGGACTAGAAGAAGAGGGCTTGAGTGAATTTGGTGGTCGTAGTGAAGAGCATGAACATAGTTCATAAAGATGAGAAAGAAAACCATAACGCCGCATCCCGAACAACAAGAAGTCTTCAAGTAACATCCAAGAAGCTTTCGTTCCAAAAGCTCCAAGAAGATTAGCAGACCGTTGTTTGTATGTTCAAGGCATTGTTTGCTACATCCTTTATATAATGATCGTTCCATCAAAAACAGCAAAAGGGAAAGCTAGTTTGCGTTCACCGAAAAGAGAAAGAAAAAAAAAAGGAAAGCTATTCCGTCCACCAAAGGAAAATTATTAATAATAAAAAATTTATATAAAAAAAAAAAGCCTTGTTCTACCGCTGCTGCTTTGGTTTCTCAGATCAGGCTTTCTCCTTTTCATTTTGAGTTACCTTTACATTAAGCAAATTTCATAAGCATCGCTCTCCCGGCTCTTACGGGTTATCTCAGTTACCTTTTTCCCGTTTTGATAGAAATGAAACGTTGGCTACAAAAAGTATACAAATTGTTTGCTACTTCCTTTATATGTGCATTGTTTGTAGACTGCTGTTTGTATGTGCATTGTTTGCTACTTCCTTTATATAATGATCGTTCCATAAAAAACAGCAGTTTGCGTTCACCGAAAAGAGAGAAGAAAAAAAAAAAAAGATTGCTTTTCCGTCCAACAAAGGAAAATTAAAAAAAAAAAAAAAAAAAATTAAGAAAGCTCATTCCGCCGCTCCGTAGTGCTTTGGTTTCTCGGATCAGGTTTTCTCCTTTCCAATTTGAATTACCTAATCAATTTTCTTTATAGCATAAGGAAAGAAGTAAAATCTTTGTTTGGTCGGAATGCAAGAATAGGAATAGGAAACATGTATTTTAGCACAATTGATGAAGGAAACATGTATGCAAAGCCTTCGACAGTGCAACTTAATTTCATGAAGTTCAAAAACTACTTTGTATAAGATTGTTCTCTTTTTCTTTTGGGTGATGAGAAGATGGACATCTTTTTTTTGAAACAAAAATTTACTTCGTCTCTCTCCATGCCATTACGGGTTAAGCTCTGCCGATTTCGTAAGGCAAAGTGTAACTGAGGAGTAAGGAGGCATTTGTTTTTTGACGAGTCTGACAAGCAGATCGAATAAATTAGACGTACGACTCTGTATTTTAACAATCGAGAAAAGTATGTTCATAAGGAATTTTCAGATATATTTGTATTGCAAGTCATCCTGATAATACATAGCCCACCATAAAAATAAATGAACGCTTTTTCGAACCGTTTCCGCACCATGCAAGCTCCTAAAACAAAGTAGTTGGTGCTTCACCTGAGGAATCAACTCCTTCTCTCATTGCCAGTTGATCTTTCTGTACCTCAACGTATCTTCAACTGTACTCTTCTCCTTATCAGATGATCTTTCTGTAGGTCGACGACTGCAAGATGAGAAAATTCAACAATAGGGTTCACCAACTATTTTATTAATTTGTACAATTCAATAAATACACTTTATCTGGGATCGGTTGTATAAACCTAGAACATTATACTCGATTTTGTGTCAAATCTTCCGTTAGCTTCAAGAAGAAAGGAAAAGAAAAAAAAAAGCATAAGTCAAGTTCACACAAATTTAAAAAAGCACGCAAACCTGAGGTAATCTTGAAAGGGTAATGCTATTCACATACCATTTTTTTACTTCTCACACACTCTTACTAATTTTTATCCATTGATCTACTCCAATTCATTTGATCCAACGATAGAAAATTGAGAGATATGTGTGAGAAGTAAAAATTGGTATGTAGATAACCAAACCCATCTTAAAAATACCTACATGTAGAGTTCCACAAGAGTCTTTTTCAAGCAAATCTCGTAAGCATCACTCTCCCAGCTCTTACGGGTTATCTCAGCTACCTTTTTCCCGTTTTGATAGAAATGAAACGTTGGCTGCAAAAAATATATAAATTGTATTTTAGAAACAAATTAAGGATAAAGATGTGAACAATTAAAACAGTGGAGCTTAATTAAGAACATTAGCTCCAACAACATTTAAAGGGTCAAATCATTTACCATACGGGGAATATTAAGTTTTTCCAGTATGCTTTTATACTCGTCTTCCTGCATACATAGAGAGTTAACAATTTAGACTAACTAAAATGAAATAGTTATAACAAGATATCATATTTGTTCTTTAAGCAGACACACATCTCATAGCAATTACAAGATTACTACATGAGTAAAACCATAAATCAAACAGTTCAATTAAAAGATGGAATGCAAGAAAAAAAAGACCCTCAGACCCCCTTTTGTACAACACCTTCCTGCATCAATATAAGAAATTATTTTCAGAAATTTAGCTTTATACTTTACCCATTACTCTTCCGCTGCCGATACCCAACATCAATTCCCTTCATTTAGGGGCATCTTTTCCTAACGCACACTGATCAGAATACTAAACAACCCCTAAGTTGTTTTCTACCGTATTCTTAAATATTAAGTTCGGATTAAAAAACTTGGCAGAAAAGCGAACGGTTTCCAGAAAAAAAGAAAAAGAAAAAAAAGGATTCAAGTTAATATCAGACTGGATTACAGTGGCACACCTCAGGATCAAGGATGAACTCCCACAAATACTTTATTTTTCAGTTCCCCCGGAAATCTCCTTTTATGAAAAAGATGAGTATGATTTGGAGATTAAAAGAGTTCAAGGTAATCTCTTCTGCACAATTATATATACAGGTACACACACACACACACACACACACACATATATATATATATATATATATATATATATATATATATATGTATATACTTTAATCCTAATTTGATCTTAAATTTGTTTGAATCTGTTCTGTTTTGAGAAAACATTTTAGTGTAAAGCAGTTTTACTTATGTGTTTTCATTAATTCATTGGGATATAGATAAATCTTCATCAGAGGTCTTCTGCTTCTTTGACGCTCGAACAGATGGTAAGTGCTTATGAATTTATTTTTAACAGCCAAATCATTCAACCAAGTACTAGTTTTCAACATATGCTGGGTTTACTCTTCTTCTGCAGACTTTTGCTTCATACAGTCAGTCATCAATAGGTGGGCTAAGGAATTCCCACATGTAGCATTGTATGAAATTATCATTGATCATCTGGTACGGCATTGTAGAATGATCTTCTGTTCACTTTGTCCAAATTATTTGTCAATCATGATAGTTTTCTTATATTGCCTCAAGATTACTTAAATTTGTTTATTCTCTCTGCAGAAAGAAGACGACCGCATTAATGTAATGAGAGAATACAATATCAATTGTACGGTAAATGGTTCAATTTTTTTTTTTGTTTGGATGCAATGTTCATACTTAGTTTAATGTTTACCATATGTTTAAAATGCCAGTGTTACTAATTAAACGTTGTTGAATTATTCATCTAGGGGAGGAGAATGGAGTACAGCACAAGTCCTTGACACACAATTAGTTAAGAAAGATGGGAATGGTGAAGGAGTTTGTTCATCATTTGAAGTGGAAGCGGTGGCACATGATACTTGGGATACAAGTTACGAATTGAAACACTATTCCAAATGCCCTTGCAATTTGTGCCGTAGCTGGAAGTACCTGCGACTGAAGTTGTCACAACCGCGTGAAACTGAGATTCAAAAGGATGAGAAATAAAGTTTAAACTTAAAACTTGTTTGGTGGTTTGGAATTTCAATAGCTACCTTGTGTTTTTGTTAGTTTTTTTGGCTATCGTGCAATTTATTTGAAATTATGTATGCACTTTGTAAAAGCAGAGAAATTTTTAGTTATGACGGGAACACGGATGGTACACCACGTGTTTTTATATAAGTGGTGAAAAATTTTAATTTTTAAGTTATTAACCTTTTAACACACATATTCCACCATTTATATAGGAACAAGTGTTGTACCATCTTGTGTGACGATCACACTGAAAAATCTCCGGTAAAAGCATGTCTCCGTTCACGCTACATATGCACAGATTTTGATAGACCTTGAAATAGAACGATAACTTTGATCTCTCTCTCTCTCTAGTGGTACGTTTTGGTACTTCTTTTCCTTTAATAATCAATTAATTTAGTTGGATGTAAAAATAAATTACATATATTAAAGTTTTTTTTGAGTGGAGTAGGTTATGAAGTAATGTTTGATTTAAATAGCTTGCTAATAAAGCGCAACTTCAAGCCAATAAACCTCTGAGAGTTGGAGAATTAAAATATAATATAAATGTAGAGAGTAATAATAGATAGTAATCCAATTAAAGTTTCCCTAATAAATTTTAATAAATTTCCGACCCAAAAGAAAGCATTACAGAAAGGTGAAAGTGTAGAATAAAATTCGCAACACACATTGTGTTACAGAATATAAATCCCTTAGAAAAACCTCAGTGGTCGTTTTATTGTTGTTGGATGCTTGTAGTTTCTCAACAATAAACTGGAAATTCATACTCCATTTAGAATAATCCATTCCCCAACATTTAAACCGTTAGATTCCATTCTTGGCTTAGATCTAACGGTTTTAAATGTTGGAGTCTGTCATACTCCGGTGTAATAGAACTTTACAGTTTAATACTTATTATTTTATTATGTACAAGACTAAGAATATATACACATATAATCCTTGATTCACAAGGAAACATAAAAGGACATAAAATAGATAATTTTAACAAAAAACTTCCGATACTGTTCACTTTAACGAAAAATCACATTTTTACACTAAAAAGTCAATCCTGGTACTATTTACTCTACCCTTTATTTTGTCATTTTCGTTAAAACTCAAAGTTTTCAAGATCTTTTCATTAATTTTCCTCATAAAATATCCTTTCTAATAAAGGATTCCTAAAATATTTACATACTCTTTACATACTCATTAAGACTCACGTTAATATAAAATAGTTAAGATTATAAGAAAATTATCTTTCATATGAATTGGATCTAACGGTTTTAAATGTCGAAGTCTGTCATACTCCGGTGTCATGTAGCTTAAGATTAAAAAAAAAATTATCTCCCATATTTGGATGATTACAATTTTTTTTTTTTCTTTTCGAAAGGGAATGAATACAAGTTTAAAGAGTATCTTATCACCCTTTTGCAAATCTTATCCCCTACGTGCTTGCATGCGTGCATGACAACATCAACCGACATTGTGAGTTTTTGGCTCTGCACCCAGCTTCCACCATTAATCATCTGCTACTACGTGTATAATCCCCCATTAGCCACGTGTACGTTCCGTTAGCCACGTGTACGTTCCGTTCCCATCCGCTCCTTGCCTCCACCTCCGCCCACGTGTCCTCCCTGTAAAATCGCTCTCCTGTATATAATTCCCACCTGAAATTCCTCCAATAAAACTATAACATAAAAACAAACAAACAAAAAAGACAGAGTGATTCATCTCTCTGAAAAATGGATAATTATTCCGACCACCTCAAGCAACGCAGGACAGAGGATCCTGCCGCCGCCGCTGCCGGGAAGAAGAGCGGTTACAGAAGCAAAAAGGACATGAGAATGGACATGGCCAAACGCGGCCTTAGGTCCTTAGCCGTGGCCGTCGCAATCCCCGTCTCTCTCCACCTCATCGCTATCTACGCAGGCTCATCCGACCCCTACCGCGTCGGATCCAAGCCCTTCTGGATCCCTCCCTTGTGGGCCCTGCGGTTAACCTGCATGGCCTCCAGCTTCCTCACGGGCCTGGCCGCTTGGTTAGTGTGGGCCGAAGGTGGTTTCCATAAGAACCCGATGGCTCTGCCCATTTACTTGGCCCAGCTAGGGTTGAGCTTGATTTGGGATCCGATTGTATTCGGGGCGGGGGCACCGTGGGTCGGGTTGTTCGCGTGCATGGGGATGTTCGGGGCGATGATCGGGTGTTCTCGGGTGTTTAAGGATGTGAATCCGGTCGCCGCCGATCTTATGAAGCCGAGTTTGGCATGGGTTGCGTTTTTGGCCGTTGTAAATCTGAAGCTTGTATTCCACTGAAATGTCAATTTAATTACTATAACCTTTTGTGTCTTGCAAGGTCCGTCTAGAAATGATAAATTGTATTAGAAGCACTTCCTGTAAAAGTACTTGAGCCTTTCATGCAAGAAGCCAACAAGTGCTTCTTTTAGAAAACAATTCAAAGTGTTTTTCCTGATCCATGAGTAATTAAGTTTTCATGCCATAGCGCTTTTGGCAATTTTGCACTTTTTAGTTATTTTAAAAGCATTTTCAAACAGGAATATCTTCCAAACGTCACGATGGGCTAGTCTAGGTGGTAAGTGCAGCCTTACAACCGAAAAGTTGCAGGATTTGTATCATGTGTTCAAGCAATCGTCTTTAGATATAGGGGCACAAATGAAGTATAAACAGCCAGAGTATTTAAGAATTCCAGTCTCGAGATCGAAATCCCAAAAACCAGTGAGAAATGAACTAGCTTGGTAGGAGAGACTTTCGTATCCCGGCCTATCCTGGCCCGGGATGTATACATATCCCATCACACGATGTATACATCTCGGGATAGGAAAGTCTCTCCGCTAAAGTAATAACTCAGGGAAAATCCATCATAAGATTGTCAATCGCCATGTGTGTTACATAATCCACAAACACAAGTCTGAACAGGTCTCACCACATTATGAATATTTATACAATAATGTCTACAAAATTGAATTGGAATTTTGGATACAATAAATAATCTCTCTCATTTCATAACGGAAGTGGTACGCAAATTTATAAGGTACAAAAGAATACTATCTCCACAACTAGCACAGGGAATACAGAAAACATACAGAGTGTAACAAATCCTAGTAACACGAGTGAACTAAGAAGACGATACCTTGGCGGCCTTGAATGCCGGATGAAGCAATCCATGTTCATCTTTAACCTCGAGCGGATTGTTTATCTCGTTCCTAACTCTCTTAACTCTTCTACTACCCAATGACCGGTGCGTGAAACCATAGATCTGAAGAATCTGATTGTCCCCAAAGTTAAAAGCTCTATCCATCTGCTTCAAGCATCTCTCAACCGGGTAATCTGCTAATTTTCCGCACGGCTTGCAACCTACAAAATGCGTCACCAGTGGCCACCGGTGGTCGCCCAAACCAGGGCGATAATTCTCAATCATTTCTTCATATCTATCAACCAAAATCCCCCAATATCCATGCAAATAATATCCACTCTCAAGATAAACCTTATCACCCCACTTCTGTCTTTGAGTGGCCAAAATGTAGACCATGGCTGACTGATCATCAGCTTCGAAAACCGGCCTACCCTTCAATTCCTTAGTGAGTACCTTCCCGGCCTCCTCCCTGATTTTCCCTTTCGGTCCCATCGGAGCCCAAGCATCGAGCATATCCAACGACCACTGCGTATTCCTCAACAAAAAACTCCCGGTATTCAACCCAATCCAACTTTTCTCATCATAAACCGTCTTGTTCCACCCGTGCATCACAAAGTTGGAATCTTTGTACCTCTCCCATGGCAATTCAAACGCCATATCTGTAAACATTGCATCACTATCCATCCACCATAGAAACTCAACCTCCGGGTGGGACAAAAGGAGCTTCCGAATCAACGGAAGCTTAGCCCAGAAACCCGCCATTTCAGCATCCAAAAGAGCCATATTGTAAAAAACCTCAATCCCATGTAATCTACAATAATCAATTTTGTTCTTAATCGACTTTAACAAGTAATGATCACCTACCGGATTTTCGCAGGGTTTCGGCGAAGACCCAGTCACCAGAAGCACCCGGGGCTTACCAGGCCCGATGAAATTTGGGAAATTAGGGTTTTCCCTCAGCCATTTCGACCTCAACTCGTCCCAATTCGAAATCTTGGGTCCGAGAGTGTATGGCTTATTCGGGTCGAGCTGTTCCTCCTCACCTTCATCGACAAGGAGCTTCTTAATATCGAAGGCGTTGTAGTTGTTGGGGTCCGACGGCGTCGCGTGGACCTCCTCCAGGACGCGGTGGGCCTCCGCCCGCTTGCGGGAGTAGAAGTGGTCGCGAATCTCGAGGAAGTCCTGTTCCGGGGTTCCGAACTTGCCGGCTCCGATCGTGCCCCGAAGGACGACCACCGTGAGGACGAGGCAGAGGATCGTGACCTTGGAGTGCCGGAGAGCTCTCTGGATCCGTCGCGATCGTTGAGCTCCCAAGCATTTCTCTAATAACATAGCTAAAATTTCAACCTCAATTGAAATAAATAAATTGGGGATTTTGGGAAATTTTGGTGGGCGGGGGAGTGGCAGTGGAAACCCTAGAATCCAGAATTTTGACAGAATTGGACTTCGTACAAAGATTTCTAAGCTCCTGTCGGAAATCTGTACGATGTTTAAAATGTTAGCTAAAACACACGTGTCTTGTTAAAATAGTACGGCAGCTGAAAGAAACAGACCAAACAAAAAGCCAACCGAAAAATGTTTTGTGGTTTGGGCCTTTAGAGTTTGGACCCACTTGAGAGGACGATTAGGCCCACTATCATCCGTTTAAAGGCAAAACTAATGCATGAATGGGGAGTTCGTCTCTCCTTTTGCACTCGAGTTTCACTTCTCTCTTTACATATTAGAGTGATTTAAAAAGTAGAATATTACTTGTCTGCTGAACTCTGTTAATACCCAATCACATTTCGATACGTGTCTAAATAATTGAAATTGTAAACACAAATTAAACACGTGTTCAACTGTCATTTAATATGAGCAGAAGTGGCTGTTGAATTTTCAGCAGTCAAGTAGTGTTCTAAAAAGTTGTTTGACTATTTATTTATATGTAATGAACAATTTCTCATTGACTGTTAATCGCCTGCCATTTCTGCAACAACAACGTACCTCTGTGTCGTTGATCTATCTAAGGAGACATGAACCAAAGCTTTGTGAACAAATCGTGACCATATGATCGAAGAAGGTTATGCACACATGTCAAAATTGAACGGGTATCTTCTGGTTTACCATGTTACATTTAAAAAACGCAAAAGTCAGTCTATAATTTGCTTCCATAAGCATTCATCTTGGCCATTGGAATCTTGGATAATCAGCTTCCTTAAGCATTCCTTTCAAACTGGCTCCGTTTGCGAAAGCGGATCAATGAGATCATGCAGTGCAATCTGAACTTCAATTCCTGAAACTACGCGCTTTCCAAGTGCAATTGGATCCTCAAATTCGATTCAGCAAACAGTACATTCTACTACTTGATGATCAAGGAATTGGAAAAGTAGAAAGATATTCTGCTGAATAAAGACCTACTCCACTTGGCAGAGCTTCCTCAGGGTTATGGAGATTCTCCTCGTCTGAGTTAGTTCCTCCCCTTCCCACTTCTGAATTCCAGGCGTGCGGTTAATCTCGTGCTTCCAATGGTATCGCGCTTCTCCTGACATGAAAATTAGGGATCCGGGGGTAAGATGAACTGGAATCTTGGCCACGGCGGGATCATTTTCCTTATTTGTTCCTTCAACTTGACTAAAATGCATCACGCATGACGACTCCAAGGAGAGAATGGCAATTCCATCTTCGAAGCGCATGAGATCAACGTGCGCACAGATTCCCTGCACAGAAATGCAGGTGGCGGATGTCAATCTCGATTGTTAATTCTTCTGAGAGCAGTGCATCAAATCTGCATAGTTAGTGATCAAACAAAAACTTGCACTTGTTCGAAGAACATGGCATTATGCTAGTATTTTAGATACAAATCAACATCGTCAACTCAAGCATTTTCTCACACAATAAATCTGAGTACGAAGAGGCAAAATTCATCTCGCACCTCACCCGGTTGGTAAGAATTTAGAATGAGCTGGTCAAAGAGCGGCTCTCTGCACAAAAGATGGGATGGAAATGGAGAGGCATTCTCCTTCACACCATCATTGCTTCCCAAAACATAGTCACTTGCAAGCGCAACCTTGTGAATAGAACGCGAAAGCTTGTCCGCCCATGCTGGAAGATCCCCGAACCTCATTGCCTGCAGGGAAAGCAAATTCCTTCAGCTCGCAATGCACCAATTACCCGGTACTCTTAGCACGTTGGCGGGATGAGACAAGCAGAAAATCAGCGTTTGCAAACTTCTAACCGCGATTTTTGTACGGCTGGTCATCTGTTTAGTGTCCTCCCAATTCTATTTTTGACTAAGCGTTTGTAACTTGTTCTGTTTGCGCTTATTTACGCGATTGCAATCTCACATTTACCATTAAGGTTTACAGATATTAGAAAAATAAACACCAGGCCAAAATACAATTTGTATCCTAACATATGAATGTAACAGTTACTCAGTACTACAGTCTGGTAGTATTTCTTTTCACTTGGAAGTGAGAGATCTTAAGTTTGAATCTCGTGGATAGCGAAACCAAAACCAAATTAGGTTGCTCATTATGTGGCTGAGCCGAGCTCCCCCTCCTCTTAGTGTAAAAATATCAATGTATTAAAGGAAAAAACATATGAATGTAATATGTGCACCTGATTATGAGAGGCTTGAGTGAACCATGCTTCTGCAACCACAAGTTAATAAGCCACTGTATGTGAGATCAATGCAGACAACGCCGAAAGCATCCATACTTCCGGCCGGGAAATACGCACAAATAGAAATAGTTACAAACTTTCAATCGAAAACAACTAGATGGAGGAGACTGGACAGCTAAATGAGATATTTTTTTGTGTCGGAAACACGACCCGATCCTTTTTACCCTGTTCATAGCAAGGCATTTTCCTGTACAAGGCTACTTGTGACAAAATGAAGCAAAAAGACTCATAGAAAAATGTGAAATTAGACTACGAGTAAAGAACGAAAACGCACCGTTTTGGATTGTGGAGAGCAAAGAGGACTGGTGCTGAGGAGAGAGGAAGTCTCTGCACAACCACAGCCCCTTGATTTGTTTGATCGGCTCCCAGAAATGGGTCGGGTCGGAATCGGATCCATCGCCCGGTTCCAGGTCGTCGCTGTCCGAAGAATCGCCGAATACTTGCCGGAGAATTTCTTTGCTAGCAGCATCCATGGTCATAAGCTCCGATCTTGCATTTTGACGAGGCAAAGCTTAAAGAGTCAAAAGGTTCCTCTCTGCACTCTGCTCAATCTTAACCATTGATTTGATTGGATGAAAAATATAAAAGTGGGTTTTAACGAAACATTACAGTTTATTTTTAATGAAATTAAAATTTTTACTCTAAAAAGTCACTTATAATACTATTCACATACAACATTTTTTTGTCATTTTGATTAAAGCTCAAAGTTTTAAAATCATTTTCCTTAATTTTTTTAATATTAAATTCTACTTTTAACCATTGATTTTGATAATTGTAAAATTAGAACATAGTGACTGTCACGATGTCACATGATAGCTATAAATTTTTATAATTAACACAAAAAAATACAAATTTTCATATTACACGCTTTTTAATCAAAACTGCTTATTTATAAAATCAAAAATATAAATTCTCATATTCAATTCACATAGATTTTGTTCACAAAAAAAATTCACATGGATAAAACTATGATCATTTGTATTATGCTTTCTCGTAGTATGAATTAGTTCAAAATTTAAGCTCAATAAAATTTATTAATCACAACAGAACGGGCAAAGACATGCAATTTCATGTATGGACATCGAATTTGAATTCTCTCCGAATCTTGTGTCTGATGCTTAATAATCAGAAAAATTCAGACTTTTGTTTTGTGGGAAAAAATTGAAGCATTTTATTTGTGAGACATGACCAACAAAATGAATGAATAAAGACTATTAATTTTAATTTAAGTGATCCAGATTTCCTGATTTTTGAGTGCGAGGCTCTGGACTCTGGATGATCCTCGGAATAGGAAAAGGGGATCCTCTCTGGATCTTTTTCTCCTAATCCACCAAGTTCGAGGAACCGAACTGTTCAAATTTAATCAAACAGCTACAAATAGGAATTCACTTTAAAGTTATAATAATTTTGGCCGTTTGATCAAATTTCAACGGTTCAGATCTCCAAACTTAGTAAATTAAGAAGAAGAGATCCGGAGAGGATTCCTTTCTCTGGGAACATGAATACTTTATTTTTCCAACAAAACATAAATGATTTAATTTCGAATCGACATTTCCAAAAGAGTTCCTATTGGATGAAGGGCGCAGCTCACGGCCGTATCACAACCCTCGTCGCAGACGATTACCGATTGGATGAAACCAAACAGTCGCCTCGGCCGTCGTGCCGCGCCAAGTTGATGGACATTCGCTTGGCCTTTCGCGCCCATGCAGAGAATCTAATCCTCCTCCTCTCACCAGACGACGACACGTAACTGTCGCAGTGTCACCCTTAGATGTCCACGTGTCGTCATCTTGTAAGACGTCCCCATGCTACCCCAGCGCTTCATCTCACCCGTCGAATTATTCCTACCAAAAGTACCAACCAAGCCGGGAAATGCTCCCGTTGACGCATTTGCCACATCCACCATTCTCGAAGCGCCACGTGGAACATAACATCTAATCCTAGCCGTCGATTTCTTGGAGATTGTCGCCCACGTTGGAATCACCTATAAATTTGAAAGAGTCGCAACGCATCCTTTCGTCTTCTCCGTTTTACTTCAAAATAGTCGAAAGGCATCCAAGGTTTTGAAAGCAGAGCAAAAATGGCGGATTCTGAAGCATCCCAGTCTACAGGAACGGTAACTCTCTCTCTCTCTAACTCCTGTTTGGTTGCCGAGAAATTGATAGAAAAGTTCGATCTTTTTCTTTTGGGATGATTAAAAATTTCTGTTGATTTTGATTTTTGAAAAGTTCTGTTTGGTTTTAGAGAAAGTGGTAGAATTTTTTTTTTTTTTTTTTTTCGGAATTATGAAAACGTTATGTTGATTTTGATTTGGAAAATTTTCTGTTTGGTTGCCGGCAAAGTGACAGAAAATTTCTATGTTGTTCCTTTCGGATCTTGGTTTGTAGGTGCGAGTGGACGAGAAGAATCTGAAGTATTTGGAATTCGTTCAAGTGGCGTCGATTTACGTGGTTGTGTGCTTCTCGAGCCTCTACGAGTACGCGAAGGAGAACTCCGGTCCGCTTAAACCGGGTGTTCAGACGGTGGAAGGCACCGTCCGAACCGTAACCGGACCGGTCTACGAGAAGTTCCAAGACCTTCCCTTCCAACTCCTCAGATTCATCGATCGCAAGGTCAGTCTAAAACCTTATATTCCGCCACCATCAAATTTACAGTGTAAACAGTTGTTAATTTTCGATCGCGGTCACGTGCTTTGCAGGTGGACGAGTCCTTGAGCGAGGTGGAGCGTCACGTGCCGATTCTGGTGAAGCAGGTGTCGAGCCAGGCGCTATCGGTGGCGAGAGCGGTGGAGCGAGGCGGCTTGGTGGACACGGCTAAGAACCTCACCGGGAGCTTGTATGCTAAATGCGAGCCGGTGGCGGAGCAGGTGTACTACAAGTACGAGCCGGTGGCGGAGCAGTACGCCGTGTCGGCTTGGCGCGCGCTGAATCGGCTCCCGCTGTTTCCACAGGTGGTTCATATAATGGTCCCCACCGTGTCGTACTGGTCCGACAAGTACAATCGGGCTGTCGGGTACACCGTCAACAGAGGCTACTCCGTGGCGGCGTATCTTCCGTTGATTCCGACGGAGAGGATTGCCAAGTTGTTTGATGAAGCCGAGAACGGGGTTGCCGTTTCGACGAACGGTGGGGATGTTGTAGTGGAGCAGTGACGACCGTTGATCTGGGTTGGCGGCTTTATGGTCTTTTGGGTTTTCTCGTTCTTTTCCTTGTGTGAAGTTTATTTTGGGCCCCGTTTTGGAGGTCTTGTTTTGAATTGTAGTCCGAAGTGGTAACTAGTAAATCTGTGCCGTTGAAAATTTATCTAACGGTTGACGTTGGATCAATTTTCAACGGTACGGATTTTCTGATTTTGTGGATTAAGAGGAAGGGATCCGGAGAGGATCCTTTTCCATTTTACAAGGAATGTTATTTTGTTTTTTAATTATATTCTTCCATTTTTTTTTTAATTTTATCTTTTTATGAATTAATAAGTTTGTTGATTCACATTACAATCTAGTATTAATCTTCTCTTTTTACGTTCAAATTTCGATTATAACTCGTTTTATATTGAGCGTGCAACATAAAAAGATGATTATGTTGGTTGAGCGTGCAACATAGCCGAAATGCAATAAAATGCTGTTTTCCGATCTTGAGATATTATCTTTGCATGATGTCTATCTTCGCACTATTAAGTCACTTGCGTAAAAAACAAGAAGAGAAAAAAGAGGCTGTAAGTCCTGTGTTTCCTATGGTGTTTTTGGACCGTTGAATTTGTAGACTAAATTTAGTAGGATTGAATACAAAAATTTAGATGCAATGACTAGAAGCAAATACATTTTGTGAGAAAAAAGTGTCGTTTTTAAAGGTTTCTATTTAGCGTTTTGTAGTGTATTTTTTGTGTTTAAGTAGTTCATTAACAGTCTTCTTGTTGGTTTTCAACAATCAAGTCTAAAGTTTTATGGAACGTTTAAAGTTTCTTGACAGAGCGGCGCACTTTAAATAAATCGAATACAAGAGATACTCAAAACCCTAAACCAATCTACCTTACAAGACCAAAGCTACAGAAAAATTAAGTAGAAATGAGGCTTTCTCAACGCGTTAATTCTTTCACGAAAAGAAAAATAAACGGAAGAACTTTTGCTCTAACAATAACTCAACTCAAAACGAAAACAAATTTGACCAAAAAATGCGATTCATTACTCATACGAGCAGCCATGCAACAAAAACGCTGAGCAGTCAAGGAAGCAAATGTGTGTGCAAAGATATCACAAAGATTTCCCATCAATGGCAGAAAGGTCCTAAACCTTGTTCTGGAGTAACAGCAAAACTGAATAAACTCAAAACTTCTCATTAACTACGAATCATTAATACATAATCTGAGATTCTAACAGCAACGTCTCATCGAATAAACTCCCTCTCTAGGTTCCATGGCATTTTCGACACTACTCATCTCGCAATCTCAACTTTATTTGACAAAAGATCAAGACATCAACCTCATAAATATAACATACGGGAAACAGATGACAAAATGAATAGGACGTATCTTAGTAGATGGAGTTCTCACTGGCTCCGGGCCAGATGTTGTTGTAGATAGCCTTGACGACTGGAATCACAGCAATAAGAGCAAGTTGTAGTTGTTCGGAGCTGCTTGTTCTGATTGAGATCTGTCCGCTGCGCTTGTTGTTCAACCCTGCACGAACAGCCATCTTGTAGTTTCGCCCGAGGGAAAACTGGGACTGGAAATTTGCCCCCAGGGCCAAGTCACCCCTCCACCGCACTAGAGACAGACCCAATGTGGATTGATCCTGGCCAATTGGAAAATCTGCCTCCCTCAGCCGCACCTCCAAGTTTGCTCCATATGCTGACTCGCCCTGAGACCGGACAGCACCAGTACTACTCACCAATACCAGACGCTTGCCAACCGCATACTGTTGTTCAACTTTGAGTCCAGTGGACACATTTTCACCCAAAAATGTCACAGATACTCCAGCAGCATTCTTGAACCTCTTGGAGGTCTTGACTTTGGTGTCTCCTCGCACAATGTATGCAAGTTGCTTTCCAATGTTCTGAATGTCAAACCCTAGCATACTCGACCAGTTCTCCCCGTGCTTAGCACCAACCGAGGAATCTAAATGGATATTGAACTCTTTCTTATCCTTTGTAAGCTGAACAGCAACAGCTGCTGGAAAAGAATTAGCAATGGCCAGACTATGTTCAAGGTTGACACCATCGTACCCACAGTCATGGTCCCAGCCTTGGGGGTCCAACACTGGCCTTGCCGTGAACTGAGAAGTCGGCTCCAGGAACCGGTACCTGTAAGCTGGATTTTCACCATCAAAAGAAGGCGGCAAAACCATATCAGGTAATGCAACCGGCACAGCTGCTGGAGCACCGTTTTCTGGATCCTCTTCACCCAAATAACCATACTCCTCTTCACTGACCTTGCCCTTCTTCTTCATTTCCTTCATCCTTCTCAACTCTTCTTTCCACATCTTTTTCTGGAGGAGCTTAACCCTATAATCATACTCCTCAGCGTACGCTTTCCTCTGCTCTCTACTAAGCTTAGCAATCTGGGCCTTCTTGAGGGGCTTAAATGACGGAAGCTGATCATACTCATCCTCTTCTTCCTCTTGATCAGAATCGGACAAGTCAGCCAAGTCAATGTCTGAATCAGCATTCTCACCACCTTGATCGGTAGCAAGCTTTGGGTGCGGACGAGATTGCAACAGCCAAGACAACAAGTATGGAAGAGGAGCTGAACGGGAACGCAAACCAAAGAGCTTACGGTGATCAAATGATTCCTGAGGTTTTGAGAGATTAGACGCATCAGACAAGATCTTCATAGAGTAGCATAAGAGCAATAGATGGGATCTCCAAGCTACACCATTAGGGAGCACTTTCTGATTATCTCTTTTCCGACAAGACGGGTGGTTCTCTACAAGAGATATTGGACTCATCATACTTGGATTCATAAACCTTAGGTCACCAACAGCTTGTCCAATAGTCTGCTGCATGATTTGTTCCCGCTGACTACGAAACATCTCATAATTCAGAGGGGAGCCTGATGGTCCATCAGGAGGAGCAGATGAGCTGTGAGTCAGAGTAACTATGGTGCTTCGCCAAATTGAAGGACCAAAGGCATTAGTGATTGATCTTAACAATGGGACATCACTTAGATCCCTACTTCGCGAGTCCATCCGATCCACATAGAGGACAACATCTGGGGGGGATTTTTTCATATGCCTCTGCACAGAAGATAAAATTTTGCGATTTATGCCCTGTTCCATTGCAGCAGATTTCAGACCTGGTGTATCAAACACCTTAATTTTGACTCCATCCACCACTCCAACAATTTCTTTCACAGTAGTTGTTCCAGGTGCAAAAGCATTAATTGGGGTGACTTCTGCACCGAAAATCGAATTTATAGTGGCACTCTTCCCAACACCTGCTTTCCCAAGAACCAATATGTTCAGGGAGAAGTCCAAATCATCTTTCTCCTCTGCTTCAAGCTGGAGAGCGGTCATCTTTGCAGCTTCAAGGCTAAATTCTTGACTGTTTTGCCTCCCTGACACGAGAGCTAGGCGGTATAGAACCTGTCTTGGCACTGACTCTTCTGTAGCAACACCTAATCTCTGAACAAGCCTCAAGAACTTAACCCTTATCTGCTGAAACTTTTCGAGCTTCGCTCTCTCTTCTTCACTCAAGTTCTCAGAACCTCCCCCAACTGTGGCATTGGAAGTCACAAGGTTCGAGTTGTTTGGTCGTGAAGCAGGTTTCAACGACCGAATTGAGGACCCCAACCCAGCAGGACGCTCAACGGAGAAAAGCCTGGATCCATCTGGGGTGGTAAATGTAACATTGCCACCATCTGAGGAAGCACCTGTTGCTGCTTTCAAAAGAGCTGCCAACGCAGCTGAATCAAATAACTCTTTTCCGCCCCCTTCCTCATCAGTGTCCACTTCTTCATCCGAATCCGTGACAATCTGGCCATCAATTCTCTGTGAATGATCATGATAACTCTCAGCACCTGAGTAAGAGCCAGCACCTGATCCTCGCTCCAACTCTTCCAAAAACTGTTTAGCAGCTTCAGAGCTTCCAAAAATCATACCTTCATTGTTCGCATCTGTAACTGAACCTTCATTCTCACCTTCATCATCTTGAAGATCATTATCATGATCATCTTGAAGATCCTTATTGCCATCGCCATCATCAGTTTCGACTCTTATCTCTCGGTTTGAAATGGAATTTGGACCCACGGATTCAATGCCAACTTCATCAGAGGAATGCTTCTCCTCAACTTCCTCATCTAGCTTTACTTCTCGGCTATTAGAACTTGAATCCAGAAACTCAGGTGCCACATATTTTCCAGGGACAGCCGCTGTCAATTCATGCACTTCATCATGTACACTCAAGTCACCGTTACCCGGTTTTGCCTCAGTCTCTGGTTCTTGTTCTGCTAAACCAGAAACAACGTTCACAGTTTCCATTTCAGCTCCATTCCCAACCAATAGTTTGTCATCTGAGACCACATCAGCACCTAATTCCCTCACCATCCCTTTCTCTCTGGTTTCGGAATCAGATTTCAGTCCATCCTCCCTTTCTGGCCTCTTCTCGAGATCAACTTCATCCGCACTAGCAGCAACAACAGCTTTCTCTCCATCATCCACATTCCCAGACTCAGGAACAACCGCTCTGTCATGCACATATTCCACAGCCACTGACCCCGAGTCATTTGGTTCTTTGGTCTCACGGCTAATTTGATCAAAAACATTATCCAAACTCACACCTTCTTCAACCACTAAGCCTTTTATTTCAGATTCCTCAATCATCTCTGCATTGCCAACGACAACAGCTGCTCCTGTCTGTGATAAATTGGCATGTATATCCTGCACAATTGAGTCACCTCCAGTAGTAATTTCCACACCGTTGTCTTCAACTTCAACAAACTTATCATCAGCTGGCTCATCCCCCACCACGCCATTTTCTTTACTCTCTCTCACAACTTCTGTTTCGTCATTGAAAACATCCTCATCCTTAGGCTGCTCTACAACCTCCTTATCATCTACTTCAGCCACCTCCCGGCTAATTTGATCAAAACCATTATCCAAACTCACACCTTTATCAACCATCAAGCCCTTTATTTCAGATTCCTCAATCGTCTCTACATCGCCAACGACAACAGCTGCTCCTGTATGTGACAAATTGGCATGTATATCCTGCACAACTGAGTCACCTCCACTAGTAATTTCCATACCATTCTCTTCAACTTCAACAAACTTATCTACAGCCTCCTTATCATCTACTTCAGCCACCTCCACCGGCTTCTCCACCACAGGGCTTTTCTCCACTGCCGGGGTTTCCTCCACCAATTTCGAATTCTCAACTACGTTATCAACTTCACCACCACTAACACCATTTTCCGTGACCACTTCACCCAAATTTTCACTCTTCCCCATCCCACTATCCCCCCAAACAACACCGTTAGAACCCCCACCCTCTAAACTCTTCAAATCCCTAACCCCTTCTTCCCTGGTATCCTCCTCCTCGTCGTCGTCATCCACCGAAACCTTGGCAACCGGCCGCAGACTACTCGTCGGATAGAAGAATTCCGACGAGTTAACAAACTTAACACTGGAATCCTCCTCCTCTCCTGCACCACCCCCAACCACTGCGCCTCTCACAAACGCCCTCTCGGAATCAAAATCCTCCTCCCCACTCCCAAACCCCTCCTCAGTCTCCGACCCGCCACCGTCACCACGGCCACCAACCCCGCTAAATTTATCGTCGTTATCAATTTTGGAAACATGGGTTTTCGATAAATCATCGATATCAGAGTGCTGCGAAGAAAAAAAGGAAGAACCTGGTGCGTTTACGAGGTGCTGAGCCTCCTCCTCGGAAGCAGAAAGCTTGGACTCCATCGGAGGCTGCTGGCGGTGAGGTGGAAGTTGAAGGGTTTTTGGGATTTGGGTTTTGTGGAAATGAAGGGAGGGAGTGTGGGCGAGGAGATAAGGATTTAGGAGAGGAGGGTTTCGGGACTTCCAGGTTCCTTGTTTGTAGAGAGAGAGAGAGAGGGGACTGGGCGTGGGAGTTCCATCCGATGTTCGCACCACTCCTAAATTTACTAAAATGTCCTTTCTCCCTAGATTGTTCTCTCATTTGTTGCTTTTTTTAATTATTTTTAATGATCATTTGCTGCCGGTTTTTGTTTAGAAATTTGCCACAACGATCCTTTTATCTAAAGAAATTTAGTAGTATTTATGTTTATTTGTAAATAAAATATTTTAGTTCGACTCACATGAATAATGAGAACGTATTATTTTAGCGTTGGCTTAATATCTAATTAGTGGTTTACTCACGATCTGAGATGGTCAAATCCCTCTCCTAGCAAAGTATCTCATCCTCTTATAATTGAATATCGTTGTATGAAACAAAAATTGTCATTTGCTGCCAAATTTTGTTTTAGAAATTGGCGCTAATGAACATTTTAATGAAAGAAATTTGGTGTATTCATCTTTACTTTTAAATAAAGATTTTAAGTTCGACTCACATAGATGGTAATAACATATTATATTTTTGTTGAGTTTAATACATAGTTACTGGTTTTCTCATAATTTGACTCGATACCTAGTTAGTAGTTTACTAATAATCTGGCCTAGCCAAATCCATCCCCAGTAAAATATGTCACCCTCTTATATTAGAATATCGTTGTATGGAAAAAAAAAAATTATCATTTGCTGCCATTTTTTTTAAAATTGCCCACAATGGTTAATATTTAATTTTGATCAATCTAAATTTAAAGTTGAACTCTGATCATTTTAGTAAATCTTCTTCATATAATATAAGCGTAAATTAGTAATGTCCCATGAATATATTTTTTAATGAAAAAATGATATATCATTTATTTTAGAGTGGTGTTATTCACATTCCCATTTTTACTTCTCAAACACCTTTTGTTAATTTCTAATATTTAATCTTCTTCAATTTATCTGACGGCCAAAAATTGAGGGAAATATGTAGATAGTACCACCCTTATTTTGAAATGTGTCATTTTGCTTTCTATGGTCAAATTTTATCACATTGTTGTTGGTGTTTGCCATTTATGACACTCAATTTGATGAAAAAAAAATATATATGAAATTAATGTGTTTTAAAGATTTATTGAGTTCAGAAAAATATTGAGTGTTGATCTTGTGAAATATGATGTGGTATTTTTTCTCTTTAGAAATTTTAGGCAATATATGTTTTTGTAATTGCAAAGGTTAAGCAAATGTTTAGCCATCATTATGTAGTAAGTAACCATTTTTTACTGTCAATTGCTCACTCGTACATGTAAGTGTTACACAACATCAACCGTCAAATTTCTCCGAGTCTAGTAAGTCTTCAACACCTCCATTTCCAAATCCATCCATCCCCTACCCAAAGGATTGAAAAAATCTATATCGAAAGGTAACAAGTAATTGTCAATTGCGCTTTGTTTGTTTGCACATGAAAGATAAGGTTTTGGGATGAAATAATAAGATCGGGCGTTTTGTTGTTTCTTGGTCTCTACGTGTTATCATTTGCACCCTCTTATTCCTCATCTACAAATGGATGGCCCTAACTCTGTGCCTTCTAGATTTAGGGTTTAGATTTATCACACATACGGCACCTTCTACATTTATCCAATGCTTAATTTCTACACTACCAAAGGTCAAGTCATATTAGTCAATAACATATGTAATACGATGTGACGGTATCAGCCAATGACTGATGCCACCAAACATCGACAATCGTATGTAACAAAACGATATTAAAGTGATAATCGTAACGAGAAAATACTCATTATATCAAGCTGAACTCAATGTATTAGAGAACTTTTATCTTCTTCTTTTTTTCTACGAGCCATGTGAGTTTGATTGGTTTAGGCTACGAGTTGGTGGGCAACATTGGTTGAGTGCGGACTTATAAAAATAAATAGGCAAGTTGTTAAGCCTGATTGCCCTTCCTCGGCCTAATCTAAGGAACCCATCTTAAGAGTAGGTTCATGAATGTAAATGACAAAGTTCTATGAGTGTGACAATATGGGTGGATGTATGGTTAATATGTCATCGATTTAGGATACATTTATAGATAAATATGCATGTTATAACTTGAACGTGTTTGTTTGTCACACAATGTGACAATATAACGATGTGTTTGTGCAACAAGTTAAATATCGTTTGCTTATGATAGATACTATTAGTTCAATTCAAATGTTCACCTAACTTATTGCTACTAGTACCACTTATAGTTTAGTATACCACCTATAGTTTAGTATACCACTTATAGTTTAGTATATTCCTCTCCACTTGTAAGTTGAAAATTTTCAAGTTCGAATCATATGAATGATGAGTTTGATATGCAATCGGTTATTGTTGGTAAATTGTGGATAGAATATTGTAATATAAAGCACAATTATGACTTTGTTAAAAGTGAAATGGACAAAGATTAGACGAGATTAACTCTTCGACAATGGTTGTGTGCGAGACACTTATCCCTTTCATCAAAAAACTCCCACCCGTCCCTTCTCCATCCTTTTTTCATTAATAAAAATAGTGAAAGAAAATAAAAGAGAGAAATACAAGCGGGGGACGAAGTTAAGACCTACAAAGACAGAAAATCAACGACAATAGTAAGGTAAAAACAAAATGTCTCGAATATGGACAAGCTCCTATAATCCAAAGCTTACGAATGGTGTTGGAACCCCCATTTGTCCCACATCAGACAGAGGGAGATGAGAATAGTATTTTAAATAGAATTACACCACTCTAACTAACACCGAGACCTTTTGTGATTAAACCCCACACCTGAGGATTGGGTAGGTGGTAAAGTGGGGACATTATCGGTGTTATTAGAGTGGGCCCTCGACCTGTCGACCTGAAAAATTCCACATGGTATCGAGCCAGGGGACGGGCCCGTACTGCCACGTGAATGGGTGGGTCCCCTTTGGCCCCGCGCGATGTCCACATAAGTCAAAATTGCCACGTCATTGGGTGGGTTCCCGTTTGGCCCCGCACGATGGGTGAGCCCCCACTGGGTCCACGTGGTTGCCGATGTGGATTTCCACGTATGACCCATAAAATGGGGTCTCACGTGCCGGGGAGTGTTGGAACTAGGGCTGGTTCGGTATGGGATACCGAACCGAAAACGGCACATCCAGTCCCAAACCGTTTTTTTTCGGGATGAAAATCTAAGGACCGATCCCAAACCAAAATTTCAGTATTCCCGAAGTTCGGGATTCCCGAAATATTTTCGGTATTTCGGGATTTTCCGAAACCGAACCGAACCTGCATCAAAATTTAAAACCCCAATTTAAAATCAAAGATTCATGGACCTCCCACTCCCCTACCAGCCCACACGGCCACACCTCGTCCCAGATTTGTCGACCTACCCACCCCTATCTCCATCCCTCTCATTCCTGGGTTTGTCTTTGCTGCCTTCGGGAGTCGGAGAGCTTTGTGACGTGCACCGAACATAATTAGGTACCCATCCTCGTCGATGTGTGAGCTTTTCCATGTTTTGCCGAACGAAATCGCCATCGGAGGGCTACTCTGCTTTGCAGCGATGGCACTGCTTCGTAGAATTCTGATGCCATGACATCAATGTATGGTTGTTTCCAAATCCTGAATTCGTGAAGCTTTCTAGATCTGAAACAAGAAAAAAGAAAAAGAAAAAAGAGAAGCTACAGAGTGCCTTGGGCTTTCTTCCTTCTGTTCATTTGAGGGAGTCGGTGGAGGGAGAGAAGAGGTAGAGGATGGCTGTCAGTGGGAGTGGGAAGATGGCAGACAATGATACTATCAAGAAATAAAAAAAGAAAAAGGTGAAGAAGACAGATAGCTATTGGCTAGAGGAACGGACTGAAAGCCACTCCTCTTCACAATCACATGTTCTTATGCCATTTCTGCACAAATCCTTCAGAACCCACATGCAAAAATCCAATCTTTTTCTCTCGAGCTTCAGTGATCATCAAATGGAATTATTTGTTATGGGTTATGAATCGTGCATGCGCAGCGCTGAGGATTCATAACCCAGAGACGAGAGAGCTTCAGAAAGGATAGAGAGAGAAATGGGTCGAGGACAGAGACGAGAGAGCTTCTTCCTATCTCTGCTTCCCAACACGAAGACTGCTTCTCTCATCTGCCTCAAGAATCAAGATTCAAAACCAAAACAAAAGCTTTGTGCTTTTAGTTTCCCAAAAAGCTTTGTGCTTTTATCCCAAACCGACAAGGCATCACCATCACATGCCTTGTTCATATTATTTTATTTTTGTTCCTTTGCTAGTGGAACCGAAAGGCTCTGCTTTTTGTTTTATTTTTTCATTGTTTGGAAAGTAGGAACCAAAAACAAGAAAAGATTTCGGGACTTCGGGAATACCGAAGAAAAGAAATCTGGGAACCAATTCCATACCGAATATTTCGGTATTTTTCGGTATGGGATTACCAAAATTTGGGATAGTTTCGGTTTGGGATTTTTCGGTTTGGGTTTGGGATTTTTTCGGTTTGGTTTGGGATTTTCGGGAATTTTTTCCAGCCCTAGTTGGAACCCTCATTTGTCCCACATCGAACAGAGGGAGAAGAGAAGAGTACTTTAAATAGAATTACACCATTCTAACTAACACCAAGACCTTTTGTGATAAAACCTCACACCTGAGGATTAGGTAGGTGGTAAAGTGGGAATAATATTGGTGTTGTTAGAGTGGGCCCTCGGCCCGTCGACCTGAAAAATTCCACAAATCGAACCAGAAAAAAGATGCAAGAAAGGATTACAGAAAAACTTGTAATAACCAAAGAACGATTCAGAACCACTAAATCCTTAAGCTCTGATTCAGAAAGCAAGCTCGCACAAACACAATTATGACTTATTTGTTGTTTGAGCTACACTTACTCCAATTGCACATCGTATGTAACTTAATACAAGCTAACTCATTAGGTCCATTTCATAAACATTTGGTTTATAATTTTTGGATTTTATTCTTGTGTTAGAGATGGAGGGGAAGTATATGAGAAAAACAAGGAACATACGATAACGAAGAGTAAGATTCGACTTAATCTCACTCTCACTTTGTTCAGTCGTATTTTGTTTTCATTAATCCTTTTTCCTATTTACTCTTTTGCAAAATGACTGTCAAGGGAGTCTTCATCTCACTTCACAACATAGTTCGATTCTCTCCGATGCTAGAAAAAGCTTGAAAATGGAGAGTACGATTCGATGTGGAAGCAAATAGCAATTAGATATTTGGTGAGGCACATGAGATTGGCTTTTGCCAATGATTAAAGCTAATCACCAGAAACAAAAACCTATGTCCATGATCAAATCTGCGTGATTCCTTGCCCACTTTCTAAGGTCCTAGTCGTTGGTCTTTTTCAAACATTCCCCTAAGAAGTATTACCAACCACATATTCAATTAACCTAATCCTTTCCCTAATCCATAACGTTTTCAATTGTTGGGGACTCAACGGATCGACGACTCACTAAGAGACTTTTAGTGTGCCCAGAATATAGAGTGGAACACTATACGTCATTCTATAATAGAGGAACACTCTAATTGTGTAATGATATGTACTATTTGGCCCTGTGTTTTGGGCACACTGAAAAACCTTTCATACTCATAAATATATAATTCATAGAATAATAACTATATCAAATGTGGATTGCTATTTAAAATGTGCTACAACATGGAAACTGGAATCAACAAATCTTGAGCGACTGCTATGCTCATGAACAAGTAGCCTAACATACGAGGAGACAAGAACTTAGAAATGTACCAAATCCAAGTTGCAAAGTGCACATATATTTTAATAGAGATTCATGAAATCATATGACCTTTTGCACTAGTTGCATGCAGTTGGTATGAAAAGAAAAGCCAAGTTGCATGCATCCTCATAGAACACCCTCGTCCCTCTAAAACCCACTAGCCAAACCAAATAAAACAAACACTAAAAAATTAAATGGGAAGGTTCTCCGAATCATGTGCAAACGTCGTTGATCTGTGGAAAATTCATGAAGTTGGTCGATCATTTCAATAGGTTGGTGATTGGTTTGGCATATTGGATTGTACGTGGTGGAGCCAGTTGCATGCACATAACTTATCACTTTAGGGATTTTTTATGGTAGGAATTTTACAGGTTTTGAGACTGGTTTGGTATTGATGTGCTTTTATAGAAAGTAGGTATAAAAAAAAAAGCTGAATTTAAAAAGATATTTGGTAAACACTTAAAAACAATTTATTTTCACAATTTTGGGTGAAAAAGCTGAAAACGTGAAGCAACAAAAAATGAGCTTATTCTCATATCACAGCAGAAACAATTTTTTTCAAAGTACAGCAATACCAAACCAGCATGTGTTGAACTGCATGCGATCTTGTCGACCTAAACTACAACTTGGCAAGTACAAAACTAGTTCAATTTGGCATCAACAAAACACAAAATATTTTAGTGTGTTTGAAACATGGTACATACATTATGTGTCATTATACGAGTAGAGAGATTCTCATGCAAATTGTTATGGAAATTTCATTAATACATAATCCTCAAATTTCAAATGCAAATCTCCAACTCCAAAAAGCCGATATATATCTTGAATGTATACTACGAAACGTTTCGAAATCCAGAGTCAGAAACTCTCTTGGCCTCTCTCTCTCTCTCTCTCTAACTAGTTAAGTTAAGCTCTCTCTTTAGCTAGTTAAGTTAAGCATTCCAAATACAAATAAAATTCCAAACAGTATTCAACCAGAACCAAACACACAAGGGCTCTTCCTACTTCCTCCACCGCTTCAGTATTTTCTCCCATTTGTCCTCCTTTCTCTCTCTACTCTCTTTCTAAAACCATATAAAACCAGGGAGAGAGAATTGGAAAGTAAACAAATACAAAAGCTCAATTTTTATTTCTGATAACAATAATCTCCTTCAATCAATCATTCTTCTTCTTTTCTCTACCTTGTTTGGATCAGAGGCGAAGACCCAACTGCAGCTCTAACGAAAAGCGCCAACTTCACCATGGTTGAAACCAGGCGCAGCTCCTCTTCCAAACGCGCCTTATCCGCCTCCCCCCCTCCCAACCCCAAGCGCTCAAAGGTTCGGTCTTTTCCAATTCATTTCGTTTTTGCAGAAAAGGGTTTTCTGGGGGTATTTGAATTTTATGTTGCATGTGCGATTTTGGGTTGAAAGATTTGATTTTTCTTGTTCTTTTGGGAATTTCCCAATTGCTTGATTGATCGGTTAATGTTGAAACCCTAGGCGTCTGATGCTTCATCGTCGAACAACGGAGTTAGGAGCGGGCCGCCAGCGGAGCTTTTGGGTCCGATTAAGGAATCTGGGTCTCAACCTCCGGAACTTGAGCTCCGATCCTCTGATCCGCCGACTATCGATTCGTTGAAGGCAATTAACGGCCCTGATGCCACTGCTCTGGAAAGATCCCCCGATGATGTTGCGGAAGGCGAGGCCTTGGTTTCACCGCAGCCTTTGGGTACAATCTTTGCTCTCTCCCTCTTTGCATGTCCTTTTTTTTTTTTTTTTTTTGTAATTGTATATGTGTTTTCATTGCATGGATACGTGGATTTAGGGTTTGAATTTTTGTTTGTGGTAGGGTTTTGGTTTGATTTTGAATTTCGGTTGTTGGGGTTTCTTAGGGGAAACTGCAGTCCGTGCCGGTTTGAAGCGGGCCAAGAAGCTTCCGAAGAAGAATGCAAAATTGAATTCGAAATCTGCTTGGGGAATGCTTATTTCGCAGTTCTCAAAGGTGTATTTTGTTGCTTATTTTTTCTCCTCAATGCCATTTGTTATCATTGTTTTCTTAGGAAAGATCCGCGAAACAAAATTTGTTGGTTATTTTAAATATACAAGTCGTAGAAGATATAAAATTTGATTACGTTTTGCCTGATGCTTTTTGTTTGGCTAAAAGAGATGACTTTATCACATTCATATATCTAGGTAATGATAGCAATCAATAAAGATATCTTATTTGGCGTATTCCTTTCAATTAGTTGGACAGGTCTGTCGATTCTTTGCTAGTGTTAGGTTTTGTTAAATGCAGTACAATGTGATGCAGAGTAATTGGGTGAGTGGGCAAATTTTTCTCAAGAGTGATGAAATGATGGATTAAATTATCCTAGGAGAGGGCCAAAACAGTGTTTAGAGTGGCTTGTAATTGATGACGACCAAGAATTTGTAATTCTTTGAGTACTATGCCTCTTGTCAACACATACAAGCAGTCATGTTGCGTACATCAGTCTTCACAACAGAAATTTGGTTGTGGTATCAGCTGTTAGGGTAGATATGGATGGTTCAAGATTTCTCTCTTATTCTTCCTTAAATCATATTTGAGCGTAGATATTTCTCTTTTATACTTTTGTACACGTAGACGAAGGCAGTTTAGTATTCCTATGTCTAATATGAAGTAGGAAAGAATATGAAGTACCAGTCTCCTTTCTTCAATATTGTACATCGCCTTTTCATGCCTTCAAGGTGGACCATAGTACTCTCTAGTGGTTATTTATTAGGTAATTGTCTTACTTGTGAGGATTTAGAGTGGCTTGTAATTGTATGACGACCAAGAATTTGTAATTCTTTGAGTACTATATATGCCTTCGTCAACATATTCAAGCAGTCATATTGCGTCCATCAGTCTTCACAAAGTAATCCGGTTGTCATATTAGCTGTTAGGGTAGATATGGATGGTTCAAGATTTCTCTATTATTCTTCCCTACTACATATTTAAGCTTAGATATTCTCTTGTATACTTTTGTACATGAAGACGAAGGCAGTTTGGTATTCCTACGTTTAATATGAAGTAGGAAAGAATATGAAGAACCAGTCTCCCTTTTTTCAATATCATACATCGCCTTTTCATGCCTTCAAGGTGGACCAGAGTACTCTTCAGTGGTTCCTTATAGGTAATTGTCTACTCGTGAGGATTTAGAGCGGCTTGTAATTGTTTGACGACCAAGAATTTGTAATTCTTTGAGTACTATGCCTCCGTCAACACATATAAGCAGTCATATTGCGTGCATCAGTCTTTACAATAGAAATCTGGTTGTCATATCAGCTGTTAGGGTAGATACGAATGGTTCACGATCTCTCTCATATTCTTCCCTACTTCATATTTGAGCTTAGATATATCTCTTGTTTACTTTTGTACACGAAGGCAGTTTAGTATACCTACGTTCAATATGAAGTGGGCAAGAATATGAAGTACCAGTCTCCCTCTTCAATATCAGACATCGCCTTTTCATGCCTTCAAGGTGGACCATAGTACTCTTCAGTGGTTACTTATAGGTAATTGTCTACTTGTGAGGATTTAGAGTGGCTTGTAATTGTCTGACAACCAAGAATTTGGAATTCTTTGAGTACTATGCTTCCGTCAACACGTACTAGCAGTCATTTTGTGTCCATCAGTCTTCACGATAGAAATTCAGTTGTCATTTCAGCTGTTAGGGTAGATATGGATGGTTCAAGATTTCTCTCTTATTCTTCCCTACTTCATATTTGTGCTTGGATATTTCTCTTTTGTACTTTTGTACACGAAGACGAAGGCAATTTAGTATTTCTACGTTCCATATGAAGTAGGAACTAGGAAAGAATATAAAGTACCAGTCTCCCTTCTTCAATATCATACATCACCTTTTCATGCCTTTAAGGTGGACCATAGCACTGTTCAGTGGTTCCTCATAGGTAATTGTCTAGTTGTGAGGATCTCAATAGCATTGTTGTTGAAGTGCATTCAATACAAATAGCTAATGATTATATTGGAATATTGAGGGAATGTCTGATGATCTTTGTCTTTTTGGTTTTTCAGTACCTTTTTACCTTGTTACTGGTAAAGGAACAATGCATGGGAGGAAAGAGGGAGAAGGGTGAATGGGGATGTTGTGAGGGAGAAGGAAAATTGAAAGAGAATGCACCATTCAATATACATGTTCTCCACCTCCTTTCTACCACCCTTAGTCATCCCTCATTGCTCCCATATCTTTCATCTCTATATCTATACCTTTTGACTATTAGAAAAATATCATATATAATAGCGTGGTGCCAAAGAAGTGTTTCTTTTGTGTTTTCGGTGGCTCATTGTGTGCTTTGAATGTTATAAAGTAACAGGTTGCTGATATCTTTCTTTTGTTTATAGTGAGGAATGATTCTTACTCGGTCAAGATGTCCTATTGTAATTTTGATCTAATTATATGTTTGTTTCTAATGCCTTTTCCAGAATCCGCACCAGTTCATTTGTGAGACTGTTTTCACTGTCGGTCAAAGTTGCGAGTGCCATTTATGTCTTAAGGACCCATCCATTAGTACTACTTTGTGTAAACTGAAACATGTTAAGGTATTGTCATTAATATAGCTTCTACATAAATCTTGACTGGTTATATTTTTTGAACCCCAGGTTTGTGAAAAAAAACTGCTTGACTGATATTATTTCTTTTCAAATAATTTGTTTTTGAATAGCGTGACGGTTCGTCCGCTGCAGAACTAGAGATTATATGCGGTAGGGGTGATGTTCAGGTGAATGAGAAGACTTATCAAAAGGACACGAAGGTGATTCTTAATGGAGGCGATGAGGTTGTATTCGGCTCGTCTGGAAAACATGCATATGTATCCTTTTCGCTGCAGTATCATCTAAAGTATAGTAATTATGACATGTAATGTTGTCTTTTAGGGTTCCACCCTTCCCTTAACCTAATGCAGTGTCTTGTTGTATTGTTCAATTGATTCCTTAGCCTTGAATCAGATTTTCCAGCAGCTGACCAATGACCATAGTATAGCTACTCAGGGCATACCTTCAATTAGCATTTTAGAAACCCAGAATGCTCCAGTTAATGGGATGCATATGGAGGCAAGATCAGGGGACCCCTCTGCTGTTGATGGGGCTTCAATATTAGCGTCGATGTCAAATGTGCCAAATGACTTGTCACTACTTTCAGAACCTGCTAAAGCTGGCGACGATCTGCAACAAGATGCAGAGATGCCTTCTCTTCCTTCTGCCTGTCGAGATTCAGATGATCGTACTCCAGACATTGAGATGAAGGAGACTACTAATATTAATGATCAAGTTTCAGGTGATAAAAATATTGTTCAGTACCCTGACACTGCGAATGAAAACCCCAATCTTGATAGTGTTGCATTGGATATGGATACTGAAACCCAGAAGGCCTCTGGGGCAACTTATCAACTAAGACCACTCTTCCGAATGTTTACCGGTTCTTCTAGTGCCAATTTTGACTTAACTGGCAGCATTTCTAAGATACTTGATGAGCAAAGGGAAATAAGAGAACTTCTTCACAATTTTGATCCTCCAATGTTGATATCAACTAGGCGACAAGCATTTAAAGAAAAACTGCAACAAGGAATTCTACGTCCTGATGATATTGATGTCTCATTCGAAAGTTTTCCATATTACCTAAGGTGCAGCAATTTGCCTTTTTTTTATTATTGTGGATTAGATCATCATATGATACTGAACTAGCTTCCCTTATTGTGATTTGTCCATATGTAGTTGGACTCTTATTGGTAAATTCTGCGCTCAGACCTTTCCTCATTTTGCATTTTTACAGTGAAACAACAAAGAAGGTTTTGATTGCATCCACCCACCCGAATTTGAGGTGTAGCAAGTTTGGAAAATATTTTTCATCACTACCTACCGGGAGCCCGCGCATATTATTATCTGGTCCAGCAGGTACTTCTGCCATTTTAATTTCTACACATAGGCTTGTAATTTTGTGGTTTATGATGCTTGTAATTCTGTGGTTGATGATGCTTGTAAATTCTGAAATTTTATATTTTCTTTTTCTTTCTTAGTTAATTCATTATGTTTTTATTTTAATAATTCTTTTGTAGGTTCTGAGATATATCAGGAAACCTTGGCAAAGGCACTTGCGAAACATTTTGGTGCTAGATTACTAATTGTAGATTCTCTTCTCCTGCCTGGTGTATGTTCCTTCATGTCCCTTTTTTAACTAGAATCTTCTTTGCTTACAAGCATATCTTCTCCTTCTGTTGTTGTTGATCTACTTTTTCTAGCAGTTTTCTTCGTCATTTCAGGAATTCAAGTTTAGAATTGTGGATTTTTCTTTTAAATATTTCTTGAAATATACTTCTTAATAGGTTGAGGCACCACCGCCCAAGGATTCTGATTCTGTTAAAGAAGTACCAAGGCTTGAAAGAGTTTCCACATTTGCGAAACGAGCAGCTCATGCTGCTGGATTCAAGCACAAGAAACCGACCTCTAGTGTTGAGGCTGAAATTACTGGCGGATCCACTGTGAGTTCTCAGGCACTGCCAAAGCAGGAGACTTCTACTGCATCATCCAGAGTCAATACTTTTAAACAAGGCATGATATTGTTTCTTAGAATGTCGAACATACAGTGGATTTCTTATTGGTTTATTAATCTAGAATTGTAACTTAACACTATCTGTCTTTGAGGTGCTAACGCTTATCCATCTATGCAGGTGACAGGGTCAAATTTGTGGGTGCCATATCTTCTGGTCCTCAACCGCTGCAGAGTTGTCCTCTTCTAAGGTATTCGATTTGTATGATGGTATAACATGTACATTTCTGAGTAAATTTGATATTCGTAAGTGGCATTTGTACATGCCATTATCTGAATTAAGCAGACGGTTTGGTGCCTCAATGTTTGACATGGCATCTCTTTGTAACTTCCATCTTTTCTCTTCCTGTTATTTCATCTTTACTTATTATGTAACTTCAGGATTTATTACTTATTATGTAAGTTGATAGAAACGATGCTGGTGGACCAAACAGTTAAAAATATTCTTCCTTGGCAAGTAATTACGAGCTGCCAAAGGCACTGGATGTGTGATAAGTTGGTACATATGAAATTGAGTCAGCTCCCATGCCAGTTTGTGGCAAGTTTTCATAGCAGTCCTTGTTCCAATAGTCCTTTAACAGTTTGTTTACTTGTATTTATAAAAGCGCATCTTGCACAGAACTCCTTGCACTTCAGAATTTAAATTTGTTGGATGAATGGTTTCTTTCTTTTATTTGGAAATTTTTACAAATTCCTTTAATATGATTGCCACTATATAAACTTTTTATGTGAGTTTGAAAGGGAAGAGGAAAAAATTGTGCATGGGAAAACAACAGTTACCATAATCATGCTATATGAATCTCATGGACCATTGATCAAAAAGTGATTTTGGTTCTAAATTTTGCAGGGGACCATCATATGGTTGTCGAGGCAAAGTTGTTCTTGCTTTTGAAGAAAATGGGGCCTCAAAAATTGGTGTTAGATTTGATAAATCAATACCAGATGGCAATGATCTTGGTGGTCTTTGTGAAGAAGATCACGGCTTCTTTTGTTCTGGTAATTTCTGAAATCATGTTTTCTTCCCCATTAGTGCATGATTTTGCTTTATTTTACTTTTTGTATTCTTGTTAATAATTAATTTTTACTATGCAGCTGGTCATTTACTTCCCTTGGATGTTTCTGGATGTGATGATATTGACAAGCTTGCAATCGGTGAACTTCTTGAGGTACTCATCTCCTTTACACTAACAAGAGCTCCCTTTACTGTACCAATATAGTTGCTGTTAATTTGGTATTAATATCTGCACCAATGTTGTGCAGGTGGCAACCAATGAGAGTAAAAGTCTTCCTTTGATAATGTTTTTGAAAGATATAGAAAAGGTTATGGCAGGTAACCCAGATGCATATAGTGTCTTGAAGAGTAAGCTTTCAAACTTGCCAGAAGATGTTGTTGTGATCGGCTCTCATACCCAGTTGGACAATCGCAAGGAGAAGGTAAGAGGCTGAGGATTTTATCAGTTAGCTGATTTTGAACTCAGTGTTGTAGTTTGACATTAACACACTGTTTTTATGTTTTGCAGTCCCATCCTGGTAGCCTTTTGTTTACAAAGTTCGGCTTAAACCAAACAGCTTTGCTTGATCTTGCTTTTCCGGTATGTGAATTTCCATTATCTTTTCCATTTTATTTTTCTTGGTGGCATGTAATGCTAATACAAGTTTTAACCACTCATATCAGCATCTGTAATCATGCTTATTCTGATTTAGATTTGTAGACCTTGACAACTGTGCAAAGTGCATTACTTTCTTTGCCTTTGATGAGTGAGAGCATCTCTTGAGTTTTTACTCTAACTAAATTCTTATCTGATTAATTTAATTTTTAATTCACTTTCTGTTTGATTTACATTCAACTCTCTCTCTCTCTTTCTCTTGCAAATGTACACAAATCCTCAAGGTCAATTGAAACAGTCTGATGAGGGGGCTTTGTTCACATTGAAATATAAAATTCAACAATACTTTGCCCTCTTTTTCATAGACGATGATACTTTTCTTCTGAAAAACCAAGATGACACATTTATTGGTGGTGTTTAGGATAACCTTGGTGGTAGACTGCATGATAGGAGCAAAGAAACTCCTAAAACTATGAAGCAACTTCAACTCTCTCGGATTTTCCCCAACAAAGTGACCATACAGCTGCCCCAGGTAGTCAGCCTTTTTTCTTATATGGTCATTGTGCTACTTGTTATTGCTTGCATGAGGTAATATTTGTCGGCTATCCTGCCAGGATGAGGCTTTACTTTCGGACTGGAAGCAGCAGTTGGAACGTGATGTTGAAACTTTGAAATCGCAGTCTAATATTGCTACCATTCGCTCAGTAAGTACATGTGATCACATCTTCTTTTTGTTCCTATTGTTCTTTCCCTTAAATACGTCTCTCATGTATACTGTTCTTACACCTTCTTGCGCACTTATTGAAACACAAGGATGTGAAGATTGTGCACAAGTGCTTGCTAATGCTAACCGTGATTCATTTCTCTGTTGACATATTTTTAGTTAGCAGTTTAGTGGCTAATGTAGTGTGTTTAGTGCTTTCAATGCTATTCCTGTATATTTTCATAAGGCTGATGCTTTCAGGTTCTTAACCGAGTTTCTGTGGATTGCCCTGACCTTGAAAGTCTGTGCATTAAAGATCTAGCGCTTACAACTGAAAGTGCGTTTTCTTGAACTCAAATTTTGTAGTGCAGAACATTTTGCGGGGAATATTGACTTTAATATTCACTTATGCGATTCATTGTATAATCTTTTCTACAACAGGTGTTGATAAAGTAGTAGGCTGGGCTGTTAGTCACCATCTTATGCATTGTTCTGGCGCTTTAGTTAAAGATGACAAACTTGTTATTTCTACTGAAAGGTTGTACAATTTCTTAGGACAGTGTAGTTTAAATATACCGTCTATTCTGCTTTCATATCATATTTTTTATGGTTCTATGCTACAGTCTTAGGGATGGACTAAACATTCTACAAGGCATTCAAAACGAAAACAAGAGCATAAAGAAATCACTTAAGGTAAGTTGATATTCTGGGGAAGTACCACAAATGCCTTGCTTCCAGCTTTCTGAAGATGAAATGTAAATTAGATTTTCTATAATCAGGAAAGTAAGTGTATATTGTGTTGGATTTAACTCCATGATATTTCAGGATGTGGTTACTGGAAATGAATTTGAGAAAAAACTTCTTGCTGATGTTATTCCACCGAGCGATATTGGGGTTACTTTTGATGACATCGGGGCCTTGGAAAATGTGAAGGACACCCTAAAGGAGTTGGTGATGCTTCCTCTTCAGAGGCCTGAATTATTTAGCAAGGGACAGTTGACTAAGGTAGAAACATGGCACACTTTTCATTTTTCCCCTTTGGAAAGTGAAACAGTTCTATGTTGGTGCTTCTTTTCTTTCATGTTTCTTATCTGATTATTGTTACTTATTCTACAGCCTTGTAAAGGAATCTTGCTATTTGGTCCTCCGGGTACTGGAAAGACTATGCTTGCAAAGGCTGTTGCAACTGAAGCTGGTGCAAACTTTATTAACATATCAATGTCAAGTATTACTTCAAAGGTATTTTTGCATTTTATCGTGGTTGTTGGAACTTGGATAAACATTTTGTGACAACTATTGAATCCACATGACCCCTTCAACTTTTGTTGCAGTGGTTTGGGGAAGGAGAGAAGTACGTTAAAGCGGTGTTCTCCTTAGCTAGTAAAATTGCCCCTAGTGTTGTTTTTGTTGATGAGGTTGGTTCATTATATTCTATATATTTGCGCTGTCCAGGGAACCTTTTTCTTTAGTTTTCTCGTCTGGAAAATGTGAGTCATACAAAGAGTTTTCTGGAACTGTTTTATAAGCTGACATGGTGGGCTAGTTTGCCTCGGTTATTAGGCTACAGCAGTGTAGGTCACTAGTGGATGGTACGGCCATGCAAGATACCATGTCAGTTTATGAGTGTTTATAGAATCCTTTTGTTCGTCTTGTTTTACTCAATTTTATTCCCTTCCAATTTGATTTTTTTATGGCTACCATCATAGGTTGACAGCATGTTAGGCAGACGTGAAAATCCTGGGGAACATGAGGCTATGCGTAAAATGAAAAATGAGTTCATGGTTAACTGGGATGGTCTGCGTACAAAGGATAAAGAACGTGTATTGGTACTTGCTGCTACTAATAGGCCTTTTGACCTTGATGAGGCTGTTATTAGGAGGCTTCCGAGGAGGTAAAATCGCATGTTTGCCTGTTCTGCTGCTACTGCATCTGTTATATGTCAACGCAAGTATATTGACTTCCTGCGTACAAAATTGATTATATGTGCAGATTGATGGTGAACTTGCCAGATGCCCAGAACAGAGAAAAAATACTGAGAGTTGTATTGGCCAAAGAAGATTTGGAACCTGACGTTGATTTGGAAGCAGTTGCAAATATGACAGATGGGTATTCGGGAAGTGACTTAAAGGTTGCCTACTAATTTTTATAAAACCCATCTAAGCTTTTCACATACGTAGTTTTATTTTTGTCGGTTATATTCTATGTAGTTTTATTTTCTCGTATGTAATGGACTGTCCTGATTTTTGTTGTGGTTGCAGAATCTCTGTGTTGCTGCAGCTCACCTCCCCATTAGGGAAATTTTAGAGAAAGAGAAAAAGGTTGGTTTTCTGTACAGTATAACAAAAATACAAAGCCCTTGTTGATTTATGAACTTGAATTGGTGTGGTTGGTTACTGCAACTAAGTAGTTCTTTCTCCACGTATCGCAGGAGAGAATTTTAGCTTTGGCGGAGAACAGACCTGTACCGGAGTTATACTGCAGTACCGACATTCGTCCCTTGAAGATGGAGGACTTCAAACATGCGCATGAGCAGGTACGTTGTGACCTAATAATACAATACGGGGTTTTGGCTTCTTGTAGTATTCTACGGTGGTCGGAAGTGTTCAGTTGTGTTCGGGATCATTGGCTGTCTAATATTGAATTCAATGCAGGTGTGTGCAAGTGTGTCATCGGAGTCGACAAATATGAGTGAGCTCCTCCAATGGAATGACCTGTATGGCGAAGGCGGATCAAGAAAGAAGACGTCTCTCAGCTATTTTATGTAGAATAGGTATTTTTTTCGGTGTATAGAATTTGGTTTTGTTGATTCTTCTTTATCGAGCTTATAAGGCGTGGCAAGATATCCATGGAAATCCTGTCGAAGGTCACGCCCCCATTTATAGGTTTTTTTTTTTCCTTCTATATTCGCCTTTTATTCGATTTATATTTAACTCCTCTGTTAGGAATGTCGTTCCCAGTTCATATGCAGTTATCTAACTTAGCCTTTTCTCTTTGTTGTGGGTCCTTTTTTGCCTGTAAATGCTAGTCGATAAATGAAAGACGTATTACAATTTTCTAATGTTTGCTTATTTGTGTCGATCGGCATATGAAAGTGTGATATTGGGATTGTTTGTAAAGGTACGATAGAAAGGATGCAGGGTCGTGTTATATTAGAAGTATGCCTGATAATTTCTTGACTTATTAACCCGACACCAAACGACACAAAAATAACAAGTTTTGAGTTGATCCGTTAACGAGTCACATCGTTATGGATCACTTGTTAAAAATCCGATATTTTTTTTTTTTTATGAACTAATGAAAATAGAAAATTTTCAACTAGTTTATCAACCATCTGAGCAAAAATTATGACTATAAGGCACGTTAGATGAATGAGTACATTTTAAAGATACAAGTAAAAAAGTAGTATGAAAAACTACGAGGCATGATTTGCACCATTTTACCATTGAAGGCCAATTTATCGACATGCTCTGAAAACGTATAACCGCCTGCTTCCTCCTCCCCCAACTCTCACTCATCCCCTTCAAATTTAAATGTGAATGCAAATGCACGTAGACTGATGTAGAGCGTTGTGTCCATAGTCTGTAGGTTAACTATAGAGTAGAAACTCTTGTATACATATTGGCATGGGCAAAGCTACATAGGAGCAATGGTTCCACCTCTCTGGTCCCATCGGAAAAGCAGCGTAGGGTTATAAGTTTTTTTCTGAAAATTCTTAAGACGGAACGATGCAGTTTCGATCGATTGAGTTAAAAAAAATAATAATATGATTGTAGTGGGGACCACTGGTCCTCCTGTTTCCTCTTCACACTCATACCCTGTCCTTTTTAAGAGAGCAGCAAAGTATGCCCCAAAAAACTCACAATTCACAAATATACCCTCTAGTTCTGACTTGTTAAATTATATATTGGCAATGTATTTAATTTTGTATATATGAATATAAATTTTAGTCTACAATCACCTAATGTAGATTAATAGTTAGCACATAATTCAATCTCGTATTTATATGTAAATATTAGATAATTGGTAGTGTTCATTTTGATCGTTTTCAAAGTAGTGTTCATTTTGATCTTTTCAAATGAGTAAAAAAAATGAAAGACGTATAGATTTGGAGTTTACCTTAAAAATTTAGGTCAACTATAATTTACACTCGTCACGTTTGAAATGGTTTTTAAAATGGACCACGAAGTTTTAAAATTCTCATAACGCATCATAAGATATATTATAAGCATATTAATTTTTATCTTCGGCCTAATTGTACCATAATTTATTAAATTGATGACATTGTGAGCTTGATACCCTTATATGAGGTAGCTTGTAAACTATATTTGCACTAGATTGACTAAAAAAAATCGATTTTGATGAAGATTTAACGAAACCGAAGGATGATTGGCGTCAAAAATGTGTTTTTTTTGGACGACTAGTCAGAAGAAGAAGAAAAAAGCATTTCGAATGGAAGAATTTGCGACGACCAAGGACAAACTTTTTTCCTCGAAAAGTTTTTCCGACGGCTTAATACCTTTTCCTGCAACATTTTACCCTTGCTAATAACATTTCATTATGCAATGAATGAGCACATTATGAAATGTTTTCATGACACGAAACCTCACCGGCAATAATTTTTACCCACTCAAATTTTGCCCCTCATCTCAATAATTCCTAACTTCATCACTATATTGGTATGGGTGGTTTGGGTCGGATAATCACAAAATCATTCAATGTAACAATTCCTAATGTCCCAAAGAGTTGGGTGATATCTCTTTAAATATTTGCCATTGATGGGGTGTTTTTGGAGATTCCCTTCTAGGTCTGTTAAGTGGTATACATGTGATCTTTTCTAGCTTCCTTGTCATCTTAATGATGGGAGTTGAAGCTTTTTCATCTGTCTTGAATCTTCTCTCCGAACGATGATCTTCAAATTAAGATTTAACTTAAAAAGTAGGATAATTATTTTAACAATATTTGACCAAACTTAAAAAGAGATGTGTTGGACTCTTCGAAATGGACTTCTCCAATCAGCTTGATGACAGATTGAACCTTGTGAGAGTTGATGATCTTGAAAAGTGAGGTCAAAGTACATATCTTGTTCACTTTGTTTGGCTCGGCCTTGGTTTGAACTCCTCCCTTTTGTCTCCGACCCAACGATATATATTTAGGAGATCGAAAATTTGGTGCCAAGTCGTGTGATAATAATAAGATAAGAGTATTAGTAATAAATATCGAATTCATCGTTCATTTGTAATAATTCACTTACACATGAAGATATAGTACTGCTCGAAGCCCGATTCATTTTCTGTGAGCGGAGGCCGACTTGTTTTGTGTGTCATGGTCTGCCTCATTCTGCCTGAGCTGAGTCCTCTTCGTTTTGCATGCGTTGAGCTTGCTTAACACTCATGTTTTTTGACAAAAATGCAATTTTTTTATTTTCGAAAAATATTTTTCCTAAGCATTAAGTTAAACTTTTTAAGGAATTTGAAAGCAATTTTATGACTTATTGAACAAAAAATGTATATTTAGTAGAACACTTGAGTCGAGAACTAAAAAGATAAGCCAAAAACATAGTAGTGAGTCCTATAACATTGTCAAATGGGGTTCGACACTCTAGAATCTCAATGGAAAGCGTCAACTTAATTTTCAAAACTTCACAGTGATGCGAAAGTGAAAATAAATAGATTGAACGGTGATTTATGTACGAATTTGCAAAATCGACTAAAAATCGTGAGTAACACCTACGTTTTTTTTGTAAAAATGCAATTTTTTTATTTAGTCCAAATATTTTCTGTGAGCATTAAGGCAATCTATATAATGTATTTGGAAGCGGATTTAAGATTTATTGAGCAATAAGTGTATATTTAATAGAATATTTAAGCCGAAAAGTAAAAAAACAAAAGTGAACAACATAAAGATGTTAAAATGTATATTTTATTATTTTTTAATTTTTTAATTTATAAAATTATAGATGTTAAATCACTTGTAGGTGAGGCTTAAAATAAAAATAGCAAAATTTTGTTTTGTTAAATAGTATTTCACCTTCTTTTGGTTCACAATGAGAGTTCTATTAATATGTAGTTTAGATTTTGATAAAAGAAAAAATTAACAAAAAGAAAAATTGGGTTCAAATATCGTTAAATTTAGGTCTTAAATGGTTGATTACAATGTTCAAATACAAATTATAATAAATTTTGCACGGAAAAATATATTTTGAAGGGCATGAATATGATAGTTTGTTGTAGTGGTAAAAGAAATATAAGAAAAATGTACAAAAACGATTGAAATTCTTGGGGTGGTAGAAAGTCACGCCTAGTTTCTGGCACCCCAGGAATTTCAATGATGCTTGTTAATTTTTCTTTCAGTTCTCTTACCACTACGACAAATTATCACATTCATGTTCTTCAAAATATATTTTTCCGTGCATGGAGCTTGACTCATTTTCTAAGCACCTAGGAGTTCGCTTCATTCTGTGTGCGCAGAGCCCACCTCGTCTTGTGTGCATGGGTTTGCCTCGTTCTGCATGTGAGGTGTCCGCATCGTTTTGTGTGTCAAAAGCCCATCCCTTTTTTTGTCCACAGAGTCTGCATCGTTTTGACATGCACAGATCTAACCTCGTTTTTCATTGGAGGACTGGCCTAGATTTGTGAGACGTATCCCTCCTTGTTTCTCATGCGCAAAGCTCGCCTCGATTTGCATGCCAGTAAACCTGCTCTGTTTTCTTTAGCACATCTCGCCTTGTTTTGCATGCCAATATTCACCTCGTTCTGCGTGTGTCGGGCCTACCTAACATCATGCTTTTTGACAAAAATGCAAATTTTTTTTTTCGTAAAACATTTTTCCTGAGCATTAAGTTAAACATTTTAAGGAATTTGAAAGCAGTTTTACGGCTTATTGAGCGACAAATGTATATTAGTAGAACATTTGAGCCGAGAACTAAAAAAATAAGTGAAAAACATAGTAGTGAGTTCCAGAACATTGTCAAATGGGGACTCATCTCAACGGAAAGCCTCGCCTTAATTTCCAAAACTTCACAGTGAGGCGAATGTCAAAATAAATTGATTGAACGGTGATTTATGTATGAATTTGCAAAACCAACTGAAAACCATTAGTGTTAATCCACGTTTTCCAAATATTTTCCGTAAGCATTAAAGAAATCTTTATAATGTATTTAGAAGCGGATTTACGATTTATCGAGTAACAAGTGGATATGTAGTAAAATATTTAAGCCAAAAAGTGAAAAAAAATAAGTGAACAACATAAAGATGTTAAAATGTGCGTGTGTGTGTATATATATATATTAGAGATGTTAAAATCACCTGTAGGTGAGGCTTAAACAAAAAATAGCAAAAATTTGTTTTGTTAAATGGTATTTCACCCTCTTTTGGTTGATAAAGAGGATTCTACTAATATGTAGTTTAGATTTTGGTAAAAGAAAAAATTAACAAAATGAAAATTCAAGTTCAAATATTATTAAATTGAGGTCTTAAAAGGTTGATTACAGGTGTTTAAATACAAATTATAATAGATTTTGCACGGAAAAATATATTTAGAAGGGCTTGAATATGATAGTTTGTCGTAATGGTAAAAGAAATTAAAGAAAATAATGCAAAAATGATTGAACTTCTTGGGGTGGCAGAAAGTCATGTGACTTTCTGGCACCCCAGGAACTTCAATCATGTTTGTTAATTTTTCTCTTACCACTACGACAAACTATCACAAGTGTTTATATACGAATTATAATGGATTTTGCACGGAAAAGTATATTTTGAAGGCCATGAATATGATAGTTTGTTGTAGTGGTAAAAGAAATAAAAGAAAAATTTACAAAATGATTGAAATGCTTGGGGTGCCAGAAAGTCACTTCAAAATATATTTTTTAGTGTGTGGAGCCCGACTTGTTTTGTAAGCACCCGAGAGTTCACCTCATTCTGCGTGCATGGAACCCACCTCGTCTTGTGTGCATGGGTTCGTCTCGTTCTACATGTGAGGTGTTCTCATCGCTTTGCGTATCAGAAGCCCAACCCTTTTTTTATCCACAGAGCATGCATCGGGTTGGGGTGTGTCACCCAAAACATTGTTAAAATTGGGTTCCACCCTTAAGAATATCAATGGAATGTCTAACCTTAATTTTCAAAACTTCACGATGAGGCGAAGATGAAAATGAATAGATTGGATAACGATCTATGCACAAATTTGCAAAACAGACTAAATGCAAATTTTTTATTTTCGCGAAACATTTTCCCTAAGCATAATGGAAAACTTTGTAAGGCATGTGGAAGTGGATTTACGATGTATTGAGCAACAAATGTATATCTAATAGAATATTTAAACTGAAAACTAAAAAAATAAGTGAAAAATATAGTAGTGAGACCCAAAAATAGGGTTCTACCCTCAAGAATCTGAACGGAAGGTCTTACCTTAATTTTCAAAACTTCACAGTGAGGCAAAGGTGAAAATAAATAGATTGAACGATGATTTAAATACGACTGGGTGAGGATTGGTAGCGTGGTACCGATCTTTCCCAATTCCTTTTTTTTTATTTATTTTCTGCTTTTTTGTTTATTCCTTTGAATTTTTTTCTTCATACATTACTTTATCTGAGTAACCACTATTAAATTCAAATATCCTTAAATTTAGGTTTTAAATCGTTGATTACAAGTGTTTAAATATGTACGATAATAGATTTTGCATGAAAAAATATATTTTGACGAATATGAGTTTGATGGTTTGTTGTTATGGTAAGAGAACTAAAACAAACATAAGCAAAAAACAAAAACTAAAAAAAGTAAAAAGAAAAAATTGAAAAGAGGGGTTCGGTACGAAACTAGCGATTTATTCTTCTAACTGTTGCTAATAAACTAGCGATAGTTTATCTACAAAATCGGTATCCAAGTACTGATCGTATCCTCTTCTATTTCATTTATTTATTTGGAAGCAAGTTTACGATTTATTGAGCAACAAATGTATATTTAGTAGACTATTTAAGTCGAAAAGTAAAAAAACAAGTGAAAAATATAGTAAGGAGGCCCAAAACATTGTTAAAATGGCGTTCCACCCTCAAGAATATAACAAAAAGTATTACTTTAATCTTCAAACTTCATGGTGAGGTGAAGGTGAAAAATTAACAATGATTGATGTACAAAGTTGTAGAAACTGAAAAAGTAAAAAGAAAACTAAAACAAACATAAGCAAAAAACAAAAACTAAAAAAGTAAAAAGAAAAAATTGAAAAGATGGGTTCGGTATGAAACTAGCGATTTATTCTTCTAACTGTTGCTAATAAACTAGCGATAGTTATCTACAAAATCGGTATCCAAGTACTGATCGTATCCTCTTCTATTTCATTTATTTATTTGGAAGCAAGTTTACGATTTATTGAGCAACAAATGTATATTTAGTAGACTATTTAAGTCGAAAAGTAAAAAAACAAGTGAAAAATATAGTAGGGAGACCCAAGACATTGTTAAAATGGCGTTCCACCCTCAAGAATATAACAAAAAGTATTACTTTAATCTTCAAACTTCATGGTGAGGTGAAGGTGAAAAATTAACAATGATTGATGTACGAAGTTGTAGAAACTGAAAAAGTAAAAAGAAAACTAAAACAAACATAAGCAAAAAACAAAAACTAAAAAAGTAAAAAGAAAAAATTGAAAAGAGGGGTTCGGTATGAAACTAGCGATTTATTCTTCTAACTGTTGCTAATAAACTAGCGATACTTTATCTACAGAATCGGTATCCAAGTACTGATCGTATCCTCTTCTATTTCATTTATTTATTTGGAAGCAAGTTTACGATTTATTGAGCAACAAATGTATATTTAGTAGACTATTTAAGTCGAAAAGTAAAAAAACAAGTGAAAAATATAGTAGGGAGGCCCAAAACATTGTTAAAATGGCGTTCCACCCTCAAGAATATAACAAAAAGTATTGCTTTAATCTTCAAACTTCATGGTGAGGTGAAGGTGAAAAATTAACAATGATTGATGTACGAAGTTGTAGAAACTGAAAAAGTAAAAAGAAAACTAAAACAAACATAAGCAAAAAACAAAAACTAAAAAAGTAAAAAGAAAAAATTGAAAAGAGGGGTTCGGTATGAAACTAGCGATTTATTCTTCTAACTGTTGCTAATAAACTAGCGATAGTTTATCTACAGAATCGGTATCCAAGTACTGATCGTATCCTCTTCTATTTCATTTATTTATTTGGAAGCAAGTTTACGATTTATTGAGCAACAAATGTATATTTAGTAGACTATTTAAGTCGAAAAGTAAAAAAACAAGTGAAAAATATAGTAGGGAGGCCCAAAACATTGTTAAAATGGCGTTCCACCCTCAAGAATATAACAAAAAGTATTGCTTTAATCTTCAAACTTCATGGTGAGGTGAAGGTGAAAAATTAACAATGATTGATGTACGAAGTTGTAGAAACTGAAAAAGTAAAAAGAAAACTAAAACAAACATAAGCAAAAAACTAAAACTAAAAAAGTAAAAAGAAAAAATTGAAAAGAGGGGTTCGGTATGAATCTAGCGATTTATTCTTCTAACTGTTGCTAATAAACTAGCGATAGTTTATCTACAAAATCGGTATCCAAGTACTGATCGTATCCTCTTCTATTTCATTTATTTATTTGGAAGCAAGTTTACGATTTATTGAGCAACAAATGTATATTTAGTAGACTATTTAAGTCGAAAAGTAAAAAAACAAGTGAAAAATATAGTAGGGAGGCCCAAAACATTGTTAAAATGGCGTTCCACCCTCAAGAATATAACAAAAAGTATTGCTTTAATCTTCAAACTTCATGGTGAGGTGAAGGTGAAAAATTAACAATGATTGATGTACGAAGTTGTAGAAACTGAAAAAGTAAAAAGAAAACTAAAACAAACATAAGCAAAAAACAAAAACTAAAAAAGTAAAAAGAAAAAATTGAAAAGAGGAGTTCGGTATGAAACTAGCGATTTATTCTTCTAACTGTTGCTAATAAACTAGCGATACTTTATCTACAGAATCGGTATCCAAGTACTGATCGTATCCTCTTCTATTTCATTTATTTATTTGGAAGCAAGTTTACGATTTATCGAGCAACAAATGTATATTTAGTAGACTATTTAAGTCGAAAAGTAAAAAAACAAGTGAAAAATATAGTAGGGAGGCCCAAAACATTGTTAAAATGGCGTTCCACCCTCAAGAATATAACAAAAAGTATTGCTTTAATCTTCAAACTTCATGGTGAGGTGAAGGTGAAAAATTAACAATGATTGATGTACGAAGTTGTAGAAACTGAAAAAGTAAAAAGAAAACTAAAACAAACATAAGCAAAAAACTAAAACTAAAAAAGTAAAAAGAAAAAATTGAAAAGAGGGGTTCGGTATGAATCTAGCGATTTATTCTTCTAACTGTTGCTAATAAACTAGCGATAGTTTATCTACAAAATCGGTATCCAAGTACTGATCGTATCCTCTTCTATTTCATTTATTTATTTGGAAGCAAGTTTACGATTTATTGAGCAACAAATGTATATTTAGTAGACTATTTAAGTCGAAAAGTAAAAAAACAAGTGAAAAGTATAGTAGGGAGGCCCAAAACATTGTTAAAATGGCGTTCCACCCTCAAGAATATAACAAAAAGTATTGCTTTAATCTTCAAACTTCATGGTGAGGTGAAGGTGAAAAATTAACAATGATTGATGTACGAAGTTGTAGAAACTGAAAAAGTAAAAAGAAAACTAAAACAAACATAAGCAAAAAACAAAAACTAAAAAAGTAAAAAGAAAAAATTGAAAAGATGGGTTCGGTATGAAACTAGCGATTTCTTCTTCTAACTGTTGCTAATACGCTAGCGATAGTTATTATACAAAATCGGTATCCAAGTACTGATCGTATCCTCTTCTATTCATTTATTTATTTGGAAGCAAGTTTACGATTTATTGAGCAACAAATGTATATTTAGTAGACTATTTAAGTCGAAAAGTAAAAAAACAAGTGAAAAATATAGTAGGGAGGCCCAAAACATTGTTAAAATAAGGTTCCACCCTCAAGAATGTTAACAGAAGTATTACTTTTCAAACATAACAGTGAGGCGAAGGTGAAAATAAATAGTTTGAACAACGATTTATGTACGAATTTGTAAAAACTGACAAAAAACCATGAGTGTAACACCCATGTTTTTTGTCAAAAAGGCAAATTTTTTGTTTTCGCGAAACATTTTCCATGAGCATTAAGGAAAATTTATAAGGTATTTGGAAGCGGATTTACGATTTATTGAGTAACAACTGTATATTTAGTAGATTATTTGTGTCGAAAACTAAAAAAATAAGTGAAAAATATAGTTGTGAGGCCTACAACATTGTTAAAATTGGGTTCCACCCTCAAGAATACAACAAAAAGAATTACTATAATTTTTAAACATCACGGAGAGGTGAATGTAAAAAACAAAAAGAGTGAAAAGTGTAGTAGGGAGGCCCAAAACATTGTCAAAATGGGGTTCCACCCTCAAGAATATAACAAAAAGTATTACTATAGTTTTCAAACTTCATAGTGAGGCGAAGGTGATAGTTTGAACGACAATTTATGTACGAATTTGTAAAAACTGACAAAAAAACCGTGAGTGTTAACCCTTTTTTATGCAAATATTATATTTTCGTGAAGCATTAAGGAAAATTTATAAGTCAGCTGGAAGTGGGCTTAAGATTTTTTGAGCAACAAATGTATATTTTGTAGACTATTTAAGTCGAAAGCCCAAAATATTGTTAAAATTGGGTTGCACCCTCAAGAATATAACGGAAAGTATTACTATAATTTTCAAACATCACGGTTAGGCGAAGTTGAAAAGAAATAGTTTGAACGACGATTTATGTACGAATTTGTAAACACTGACTAAAAACTGTGAGTGTTAACCCACATTTTTTTGGGTAAAAAATGCAATTTTTTATCTTTGTGAATTATTTTCCATGAGTTTTAAGGAAAACTATATAAGGTGTTTGGAAGTGGGTTTATGATTTATTGAGCAACAAATGTATACTTAGTGGAATATTTAAAACACAAACTGAAAGAAGTAAGTGAAAAATACTATAGTGAGGACCAAAACATTGTCAAATGGGGTTCCACCCTCAAGAATCTCAATGGAAAGTCTCACCTTAATTTAAAAAACTTCACATTCAGGCGAAGGTGAAAATAAATTGATTGAACGGTGACTTATGTATACTTAGTAGAATATTTAAGCCGAAAACTAAAAAACTAAGTGAAAAATAGAATTGTGAGGACCAAAACATTGTCAAACGGGTTCCACCCTCAAGAATCTCAACGGAAAGTCTTACCTGAATTTTCAAAATTTCACGGTGAGGCGAAGGTGAAAATAAATAGTCTGAACGAATGATTCATGTACGAATTTGTAAAACCGACTAAAAATCGTGAGTCAAAAGCGACGAATTTGTAAAAACCCACGTTTTTTTGGTCAAAAATGCAAATTTTTATTTTTGCAAAATATTTTCCGCGAGCATTAAGGAAAGCTTTATAAGGTGTTTGGAAGTGGTTGTATGATTTATTGAGCAACAAATGTATACTTAATAGAATATTTAAGCCGAAAACTGGAAAAAAAAAGTGAAAAATACAATAATGTGGACCAAAACATTGTCAAATGGGGTTCCATGCTCAAGAATCTCAATGGAAAGTCTCACCTTAATTTAAAAAACTTCACATTCAGGCGAAGGTGAAAATAAATTGATTGAACGGTGACTTATGTACGAATTTTCAAAACTGACTAAAAGCCACGAGTGTTAACCTTCGTTTTTTTGGTCAAAAATAAAAACTTTTATTTTTGCAAAATATTTTCCGTGAGCAATATGGAAAACTTTATAAGGTGTTTGGAAGCGATTTTATGATTTATTGAACAACAAATGTATACTTAGTAGAATATTTAAGCCGAAAACTGAAAAAATAAGTGAAAAATACAATAGTGAGGACCAAAACATTGTCAAATGGGGTTCCGCCCTCAAGAATCTCAACAGAAAGTCTTATCTTAATTTTCAAAATTTCACGATGAGGCGAAGGTGAAAACAAATAGATTGAACGATGGTTTATGTACGAATTTGTAAAACCGACTAAAAATCGTGAGTATTTAACCCACGTTTTTTGGGTCAAAAATGCAAATTTTTATTTTTGCGTAATATTTTTCGCAAGCATTAAGGAAAAATTTGTAAGGTGTTTGGAAGTGGTTTTATGATTTATTGAGCAACAAATATATTCTTAGTAGAATATTTAAGCCGAAAACTGAAAAAATAAATGAAAAATACAATAGTGAGGACCAAAACATTGTCCAATGGGGTTCCACCCTCAAGAATCTCAGTGAAAGGTCTCACCTTAATTTTCAAAGCTTCACATTGAGACGAATGTGAAAATAAATAGATTGAACGGTGATTTATGTACGAATTTGCAAAACCGACTAAAAGTCGTGAAAACCCACGTTTTTTTGGTCAAAAATGAAAAAAAATTTACTTTTGCCAAATATTTTTCGTGAGCATTAAGGAAAACTTCATAAGGTGTTTGGAAGCAGTTTTATGATTTATTAAGCAACAAATGCATACTTAGTGGAATATTTAAGCCAAAAACTGAAAAAAAATAAGTGAAAAATACTATAGTGAGGACCAAAACATTGTCAAATGGGGTTCCACCCTCAAGAATCTCAATGGAAAGTCTCACATTAATTTTCAAAACTTCACATTAAGGCAAAGGTGAAAATAAATGGATTGAACGGTAATTTATATACGAATTTGCAAAGCCGACTAGAAGCCACACCCACGTTTTTTGGGTCAAAAATGAAATTTTTTATTTTTGTGAAATATTTTCCACGAGTTTTAAGGAAAACTTTATAAGGTGTTTGAAAACGGTTTTATGATTTATTGAGCAACAAATGTATAATTAGTGGAATATTTACGGCAAAAACTGAAAAAAGTAAGTGAAAAATACTATAGTGAGGACCAAAACATTGACAAATGGGGTTCCATCATCTAGAATCTCAATGGAAAGTCTCACCTTAATTTTCAAAACTTCACATTCAGGCGAGGGTGAAAATAAATTCATGGAACGGTGATTTATGTACGAATTTGCAAAAATGCAAAAAAAAAATAAAAAAATAAAAATCTTGAAATATTTTCAGTAAGCATTAAGGAAAATTTATAAGGCATTTGGTAGCTGTAACATCCCACATCGCCCAGGGGAGTGATCCTTAAATCTATATTCCAATCCCTACCTAGCATAAGGCCTTTTGGGAGCTCACTGGCTTCGGGTTCCGTAGGAACTCTGAAGTTAAGCGAGAAGGGAGCTAGAGCAATCCCATGATGGGTGACCCACTGGGAAGTTGCTCGTGAGTTCCCAAAAACAAAACCGTGAGGGAATGGTAAGCCCAAAGCGGACAATATCGTGCTACGGTAGTGGAGTCGGGCCCGGGAAGTGGTCCCGCCCGGGCCGGGATGTGACAATTTGGTATCAGAGCCTAACCCTGGCCGCGTGTGTGCCGACGAGGACGTCGGGCCCCTAAGGGGGGGTGGATTGTAACATCCCACATCGCCCAGGGGAGTGATCCTTAAATCTATATTCCAATCCCTACCTAGCACGAGGCCTTTTGGGAGCTCACTGGCTTCGGATTCCGTAGGAACTCCGAAGTTAAGCGAGAAGAGGGCTAGAGCAATCCCATGATGGGTGACCCACTGGGAAGTTGCTCGTGAGTTCCCAAAAACAAAACCGTGAGGGAATGGTAAGCCCAAAGCGGACAATATCGTGCTAAGGTGGTGGAGCGGACCCGGGAAGTGATCTGCCCCGGGCTGGGATGTGACAGTAGCGGATTTGCGATTTATTGAGCAACAAATATATATTTAGTAGGTTATATAATTCGAAAACTAAAAAAATAAGTGGAACATATAGCAGTGAGGCCCAAAATATTGTTAAAATTGGGTTCCACCCTCAAGAATATTACCAGAAAGTATTACTTTGATTTTTTAACTTCATATTGAAGCAAATCTAAAAATAAATAATTTGAACGACGATTTATGTACAAATTTGAAAAAACCGTGAGTGTAAACCCACGTTTTTTTTACCAAAAATGCAAATTTTTTTTTTTTTGGTGAAATATTTTCCGTGAGCATTAAGAAAAATTTTATAAGGCATTTGGAAGCGGATTTACGTTTTATTGAGCACCAAATGTATATTTAGTAGGTTATTTAAATTGAAAACTAAAACAATAAGTGAAAATATATAGTAGTGAGGCGCATAACATTGTTAAAATGGGGTTCGACCCTCAAGAATATAACGGAAAGTATTACTATAATTTTCAAACTTTGAGGTGGGGCGAAGGTGAAAATAAATAGTTTGAACGACGATTAATGTATAAATTTGTAAAAACTGACTTAAAACCGTGAATGTTATCTCACGTTTTTTGTCAAAAAAAAGCGCAAATTTTTTATTTTTGTGAAGCATTTGGAAGTGGATTTACGATATATTAAGCATCATATGTATATCTAGTAGACTATTTAAGACGGAAAAAAAAAAAACAAAGTGAAAAATATAGTAGTGAGGCCCAAAACATTGTTAAAATGGGGTTCCACCCTCAAGAATATAACGGAAAGTATTACTATAATTCTCAAACTTCACGGTGAGGCAAAGGTGAAAATAAATAGTTTGATTAATGATTTATGTACGAATTTGTAAAAAAATGACAATAAACCGTGAGTGTTTAACCCACGTTTTATTGTCAAAAACACAAATTTTTAATTTTTGCAAAATATTTTCCGTGAGCATTAAGAAAAAATTTATAAGGCATTTGGAAGCGGATTTACGATTTGTTGAGCAACAAATGTACCCTTAGTAGACTATTTAAGTCGAAAACTAAAAAGATAAGTGAAAAATATAGTAGTGAGGCCTAAATCATTGTTAAAATAGGGTTCCACTCTCAAGAATATTAACGGAAAATATTACTTTAATTTTCTAAATTCACGTTGAAGCGAATTTGAAAGTAAATTGTTTGAACGACGATTTATGTTTGAATTTATAAAAACGGACTAAAAACCGTAACACATGTTTTTTTTTTCAAAAATGCAAATTTTTAATTTTTGTGAAATATTTGCCGTGAGCATTAAGGAAAATTTTATAAGACATTTGGAAGCAGATTTACGATTTATTGAGCGCCAAATGTATATTTAGTAGAGTATTTAAGTCGAACTAAAAAAATAATGAAAATATAGTAGTGAGGCTTAAAACATTGTTAAAATGGGGTTCCACCCTCAAGAATATTAACGGAAAGTATTACTTTAATTTTCAAACTTCACAGTGAGGCGAGGGTGAAAATAAATAGTTTGAATGACAATTTATGTACAAATTTATAAAAATCTACTAAAAACCATGAGTTTTAACCCATGTTTTTTTGTCAAAAATGCAATTTTTCTGTTTTCGTGAGCATTAAGGAAAATTTTCATGGCATTTGGAAGCAGATTTAAGATTTATTGAGCAACATATGTATATTTAGTAGACTATTTAAGTCGAAAACTAAAAAAATAAGTGAAACATATAGCATTGAAGCCCAAAACATTGTTAAAATTGGGTTCCACCCTCTAGAATATTAATGGAAAGTATTACTTTAATTTTCAAACTTCACGGTGAGGCGAATGTGAAAATAAATTGTTTGAACGACAATTTATATACGACTTTTTAAAAACTGACTAAAAACTTTTTTTTTGGTCAAAAATGCAAATTTTTTTTTTTTTGCGAAATATTTTCTGTGAGCATTAAGGAATATTTTATAAGGCATTTTGAAGTGGATTTCTGATTTATTGATTAACAAAAGTATATTTAGTAGGCTATTTAAGTCGAAAACTAAAAGAATAATAAAAAATATAGTAGTGAGGCAAAAAATATTATTAAAATAGGGTTCCACCCTCAAGAATATTAACGGAAAGTATTACTTTAAATTTTAAATTTCACGGTAAGGCAAAGGTGAAAATAAATAGTTTGAATGACGAGTTATGTACGAATTTGTAAAAACCGATTAAAAACCATGCTTTTTGTCAAAAATGCAAATTTTTTATTTTCGCGAAATATTTTCCTTGAGCATTAAAGAAAATTTTATAAGGCATTTGGAAGTGGATTTTCAATTTATTGACCAACAAATGTACATTTAGTAGACTATTTATGTCGAAAACTAAATAAATTAGTGAAAAATATAGTAGTGAGGCCCAAAACATTGTTGAATAGGTTCCACCCTCAGCAATATTAACGGAAAGTAGGTATTCCTTTAATTTTCAAACTTCACAGTGAGTCAAAGGTAGGGATGGGTGCGGTTCAGTTCGGTGTGGTTTCAAGTGAAACCGTAACCGAAACTGAAACTTTTTGCGGTGCAGTTTGTTGCAGTTTTGAAGCCAAAACCGAAATGAAACCAAACAATTTGGTTCAGTTAAGTGCGGTTTCAAACGGTTTCGGTTTGGTTTTTGAGAAAAAAATGTACAATTTAAAATATACACCTATTTATGCATAAGACTGTCAAACCTGCATGACATCTCTACCCCTAATAGACCACTCTCCTCAGATTTAGCTTATAATTCCTGGGTGGTACGTTCTACTTCTAGCCATTTGGACTTAATTGGTGATCTTATGACAATTCTTGCAAAGTATTTTACAACAGCAGTCATTGGTGGAAGGAGTAGAGATAAGGTAATGATTAAGTGATCAATATAATCTCGAGAAAATTTGAAATGTTCATCAATGAACACTGTGTTGCATATAAACGAATTTTCTCATTTAATTTGGTTCTACAAGTAAAACGATTTGTACAGTTAAGTAATGTATATTATGCTGGAAGCCATGGGATGGATATAATGGTCCCACCAAGGCCACTAAAGCCCTATGATGGCATGAACCACACTATAGCCATGGATAAAAAGGTGAGTGAGGTCGCAGAGATGTAAGCAGACTAAAAACTGTGAGTGTTAACCCACGTTTTTTGTAAAAAAAATACAAATATTTTATTTTTGTGAAATATTTTTCATGAGCATTAAAGAAATTTTTATAAGGTAGTTGGCAGCGGATTTACGATTTATTGAGCAACAAATGGATATTTAGTAGACTATTTAATGTAAAAACTAAAAAAATAAGTGAAAAATATAGTAGTGAGGCCTAAAACATTGTTAAAATTAGGTTCCTCCCTCCAGAATATTAACGGAAAGTATTATTTTATTTTTCAAACTTCATAGTGGGGCGAAGGTGAAAATAAATAGTTGAACGATGATTTATGTACGAATTTGTAAAAATCGACTAAAAACTGTAAGTGTTAACTCATGTTTTTTTTGTCAAAAATGCAAAATTTTTATTTTCGTAAAATATTTACTGTGAGCATTAAGCAAAATTTGCAAGGCATTTGGAAGTGGTTTTACGACTTATTTTGCAACAACTGTATATGGGGTTTTCAATTTATTGACCAACAAATGTACATTTAGTAGACTATTTATGTCGAAAACTAAAAAAATGAGTGAAAAGTATAGTAGTAAGGCCCAAAACATTGTTAAAATGGGGTTCCACCATAAAAAATATAACAAAAAGTATTACTATAATTTTCAAATTTCACGGTTAGGCGAAGGTGAAAATAAATAGTTTTAAGGACAATTTATGTACGAATTTGTAGAAACTAACTAAAAACCATGAGTATTAGCCCACGTTTTTTTTTTTTTTGTCAAAAGTGCAAATTTTTTATATTCGTGAAATATTTTCCGTGAGCATTAAGGAAAATTTTATAAGGCATTTGGAAGCGGATTTACAATTTATTGAGCAAAAAATGTATAATTAGTAGACTATTTACATCGAAAACTAAAAAAAAATAAGTGAAAAATATAGTAGTGAGCCCAAAAAATTGTTAAAATGGCCCTCAACAATATTAACGGAAAGTATTACTTTAATTTTCAAACTTCACAGTGAGGCGAAGGTGAAAATAAAGAGTTTGAACGATGATTTATGTACGAATTTGTAAAAACTGACAAAAACGCGTGAGTGTTAACCCACTTTTTTGTCAAAAATACAAATTTTTTATTTTCGCGAAATATTTTCCATGAGCATTAAGAAAAATTATCATAAGGCATTTAGAAGCGGATCTACGATTTATTGTGCATATTTAGTAGACTATTTAAGTCGAAAACTAAAAAAATGAGTGAAAAGTGTAGTAGGGAGGCCCAAAACATTGTTAAAATGGTGTTCCACCCTCAAGAATATAACAAAAACTATTACTATAATTTTCAAACTTCACGTGAGGCAAAGGTGAATAGTTTGAATGACGATTTATGTACGAATTTGTAAAAATTGACAAAAAACCGTGAGTGTTAACCCTTTTTTTTATGCAAATATTATATTTTCGTGAAACATTTTTTGTGAGCATTAAGGAGAATTTATAAGGCAGTTGGAAGCAGACTTAAGATTTTTTGAGCAACAAATGTATATTTAGTAGACTATTTAAGTCAAAAGCCCAAAATATTTTTAAATTGGTTTGCATCCTCAAGAATATAACGGAAAGTATTACTATAATTTTCAAACATCACGGTGAGGCGAAGTTGAAAATAAATAGTTTGAACGACAATTTATGTACGAATTTGTAAAAACTGACTCAACGAATTTATGTACAAATTCGTACCCACGTTTTTTTGGTCAAAAATGAAATTTTTTATTTTTGTGAAATATTTTCCACGAGTTTTAAGGAAAACTATATAAGGTGTTTGGAAGCGGGTTTATGATTTCTTGAGCAACAAATGTAAACTTAGTAGAATATTTAAGCCACAAACTGAAAGAAGTAAGTGAAAAATACTATAGTGAGGACCAAAACATTGTCAAATGCGGTTCCACCCTCAAGAATCTCAATGGAACGTCTCACCTTAATTTTCAAAACTTCACATTCAAGTAAAGGTGAAAATAAATTGATTGAACGGTGACTTATGTACGAATTTGCAAAACTAACTAAAAGCCGTGAGTATTAACCCTCGTTTTTTGGGTCGAAAATGAAATTTTTTATTTTCGCAAAATATTTTCCGCGAGCATTAAGAAAAACTTTATAAGGTGTTTGGAAGTGATTTTATGATTTATTGAGCAACAAATGTATACTTAGTAGAATATTTAAGCCGAAAACTAAAAAAATAAGTGAAAAATAGAATTGTAAGGACCAAAACATTGTCAAATGGGGTTCCACCCTCAAGAATCTCAACAGAAACTCTTACCTTAATTTTCAAAATTTCACGGTGAGGTGAAGATGAAAACAAATAGATTGAATGAATGATTTATGTACGAATTTGTAAAACCGACTAAAAATTGTGAGTGTTAACCCACGTTTTTTTGGTCAAAAATGCAAATTTTTATTTTTGCAAAATATTTTCCGCGAGCATTAAGGAAAAGTTTATAAGGTGTTTGGAAGTGGTTGTATGATTTTTTGTGAAATATTTTCTGTGAGCATTAAGGAAAACCTTATAACATTGTCAAATGGAGTTCCACCCTCAAGAATCTCAACGGAAAGTCTTACCTTAATTTTAAAAATTTCACGGTGAGGCAAAGCTGAAAACAAATAGATTGAACGATGACTTATGTACGAATTTGTAAAACCGACTAAAAATCGTGACTAACACCCACGTTTTTTTGTTCAAAAATGCAAAATTTTTATTCTTGCGAAATATTTTCCATGAGCATTAAGGAAAAATTTATAACATGTTTGGAAGTGGTTTTATGATTTATTGAGCAATTAATGTATAATTAGAAGAATATTTAAGCCGAAAACTAAAAAAATATGTGAAAAATACAATAGTGAGAACCAAAACATTGTCAAATGGGGTTCCACCCTCAAGAATCTCTATGGAAAGTCTCACCTTAATTTTCAAAACTTCAAATTGAGGCGAAGCTGAAAATAAGTAGATTGAATGGTGATTTTATGTACGAATTTGCAAAACCGACTAAAAGTCGTGAGTTACACCCACGTTTTTTTTGTAAAAAATGCAAATTTTTATTTTTGCGAAATATTTTCCGCGGGCATTGAGGAAAGTTTTATAAGGTGTTTGGAAGCGGGTTTATGATTTATTGAGCAACAAATATATACTTAGTGGAATATTTAAGCCACAAACTGAAAGAAGTAAGTGAAAAATACTATAGTGAGGACCAAAGCATTGTCAAATGCGGTTCCACCCTCAAGAATCTCAATGGAAAGTCTCACAAGTGTTACCTTAATTTTCAAAATTTCACGATGAGGCGAAGATGAAAACAAACAGATTGAACGATGATTTATTTACGAATTTTTAAAACTCACTAAAAAACGTGAGTGTTAACCCACATTTTTTTGGTCAAAAATGAAATTTTTTATTTCTGTGAAATATTTTCCACGAGTTTTAAGGAAAACTATATAAGGTGTTTGGAAGCGGGTTTATGATTTATTGAGCAACAAATGTATACTTAGTGGAATATTCAAGCCACGAACTGAAAGAAGTAAGTGAAAAATACTATAGTGAGGACCAAAGCATTGTCAAATGTGGTTCCACCCTCAAGAATCTCAATGGAAAGTCTCACCTTAATTTTCAAAACTTCACATTCAGGCGAAGGTGAAAATAAATTGATTGAACGGTGATTTATGTACGAATTTGCAAAACCGACTTAAAAGCGTGAGTGTTAACCCTCGTTTTTTTGGTCAAAAATTAAAATTTTTATTTTTGAGAAATATTTTCCGCGAGCATTAAGGAAAAATTTATAAGGTGTTTGGAAGCAGTTTTATGATTTATTGAGCAACAAATGTATACTTAGTAGAATATTTAAGCCGAAAACTAAAAAAATAAGTGAAAAATAGAATTGTGAGGACCAAAACATTGTCAAACGGGGTTCCACCCTCAAGAATCTCAACGGAAAGTCTTACCTCAATTTTCAAAATTTCACGATGAGGCGAAGGTGAAAACAAATAGATTGAACGAATGATTTATGTACGAATTTGTAAAACCGACTAAAAATCGTGAGTGTAACCCACGTTTTTTTGGTCAAAAATGTAAATTTTTATTTTTGCAAAATATTTTCCGCAAGCAATATGGAAAACTTTATAAGATGTTTGGAAGCGGTTTTATGATTTATTGAGCAACAAATGTATACTTAGTAGAATATTGAAGCCAAAAACTGAAAAAATAAGTGAAAAATACAATAGTGAGGACCAAAACATTGTCAAATGGGGTTCCACCCTCAAGAATCTCAACGGAAAGTCTTATCTTAATTTTCAAAATTTCATGATGAGGCGAATGTGAAAACAAATAGATTGAGCGATGATTTGTGTACAAATTGGTAAAACCGACTAAAAATCGTGAGTGTTAACCCACGTTTTTTTGGTCAAAAATGCAATTTTTTTTTAATAAATATTTTTTGCGAGAATTAAGGAAAACTTTATAACTTGTTTGGAAGCAGTTTTATGATTTATTGTGCAACAAATGTATACTTAGTAGAATATTTAAGCTGAAAACTGAAAAAATAATTGAAAAAAACAATAGTGAAGACCAAAACATTGTCAAATGGGTTCCACCCTCAAGAATCTCAACGGAAAGTTTTACCTTAATTTTCAAAATTTCATGATGTGACGAAGGTGAAAGCATATAGATTGAACGATGATTTATGTGCGAATTTATAAAACCGACTAAAAATCTACGTTTTTTTTGTAAAAACTGCAAATTTTTTATTTTGTCCAAATATTTTCCATGAGCATTAAGGCAATCTGTATAATGTACTTGGAAGCAAATTTACGATTTATTGAGCAAAAAGTATATATTTAATAGAATATTTAAGCCGAAAAGTAAAAAAAATAAGTGAACAACATAAAGATGTTAAAATGTATATTTTATTATTTTTTTAATTTTTTTTAATAAAATTAGAGATGTTAAATCACTTGTAGGTGAGGCTTAAAATAAAAATAGCAAAATTTTGTTTTGTTAAATAGTCTTTCACCTTTTTTTTTGGTTCACAATGAGGGTTCTATTAATATGTATAGATTTTGATAAAAGCAAAAAATTAACAAAAAGAAAAATCGGATTCAAATATCGTTAAATTTAGGTCTTAAATGGTTGATTACAAGTGTTCAAATACAAATTATAATAAATTTTGCACAGAAAAATATATTTTGAAGGGCATGAATATGATAGTTTGTTGTAGTGGTAAGAGAAATAAAAGAAAAATGTACAAAAATGATTGAAATTCTTGGGGGTGGCAGAAAGTTATGCCTACTTTCTGGCACCCAAGGAATTTCAACGATGCTTGTTAATTTTTCTTTCAGTTCTCTTACCACTACGACAAATTATCACATTCATATTCTTCAAAATATATTTTTCCATGCGTGGAGCTTAACTCATTTTTTGAGCACCTAGGAGTTCACCACCTCATTATGTGTGCGCATAGCCTACCTCGTCTTGTGTGCATGGGTTCACCTCATTCTGTATGTGAGGTGTCCGCATTGTTTTGTGTATCAGAAGCCCCTTTTTTTGTCCATGGAGTCTGCGTCATTTTGACGTGCACGGGGCTAGTCTCGTTTTTCATGCACAGGACTGGCCTAGATTTGTGAGACGTATCCCTCCTCGTTTCTCATGCGCAAAGCTTTCCTCAATTTGCATGCCAGGAAACTTGCTATGTTTTCTTGAGCACAGCCTGCCTTGTTTTGCGTGCCAATATTCGCCTTATTCTGCATGTGTTGGGCCCGCCTAACATCCTGTTTTTTGACAAAAATGAAAATTTTTTATTTTCGCAAAATATTTTTCCTGAGCATTAAGTAAACTTTTTAAGGAATTTGGAAGCAGTTTTACGGCTTATTAAGCAACAAAGGTATATTAGTAGAACATTTGAGCCGAGAACTAAAAAAATAAGTGAAAAACATAGTAATGAGTTCCAGAACATTGTCAAATGGGGATAGACACTCAAGAATCTCAACGGAAAGCCTCGCCTTAATTTCCAAAACTTCATAGTGAGGCGAAGGTCAAAATAAATAGATTGAATGGTGATTTATGTATGAATTTGCAAAACCGACTGAAAACCATTAGTGTTAATCCACGTTTCCAAATATTTTCCATGAGCATTAAAGAAATCTTTATAATGTATTTAGAAGCGGATTTACGATTTATCGAGCAACAAGTGGATATTTAGTAAAATATTTAAGCCGAAAAGTAAAAAAAAAAAAATAAGTGAACAACTTAGAGATGTTAAAATGTGTGTGTGTGAGACACCCCGACCCAGAAAGTCCACTTGGACCCTGAATCGAGATGTGCTGGCCGACACCTGGAAGGTGACGAAGCCATAAAATGTGATAGAGTGTAGAAAAATGTGAATAATTTGAACCTAAATTTTTTTAATACCAGAGTGCGTTGTGAGCGGGAGCGAACCCATTTCACGCACGATGTCAGAGCATAAGTAAGGTACAGGAGTGTGGGTAAGAATCATACCCTCAGAAATATCCATCAATACTAAGATTCGCCACAGATCCTTGTCGATACAAACTATGCAGCTAAAACCTAGAGGGCACCAAACAAAGACTGTAAGTAAGCAATAAAACCAAGCTTCCCAAAGTTATTACCTCTCTAAAAGTAATGCCCCTAAATGTAAAACCCGTATCGTTTTCCATAAGACAATACAACATATATACATATATCCAAACCATACTCAGAAATGGCCAAAACCACGGTTTGCCATCAACTCCACCATGCAATAATAAGTAGGCCAAATGAACTTAATCAATACAAAATGATATATCAGTCGGAGTCATCTAATATGACATGTACAACTTATCCATATCTCATCAATCATGGCTAGCATATAAGTCGGAGTCACCTATAGTGAACTGTACGACTTATCCATATCTCATCAATCATGGCTAGCATAAAAGTCGGAGTCACCTATAGTGACCTGTACGATTTATTCATATCTCATCAATCATGGCTAGCCAATAGCTCAATAAGTATACCTGCACACGAGTCGGAACCACCTAAAGTGGTATGTACGACAAGATTGGGTGTAAATAAATACTCTCAAGTGCTACGATCACGTGAAGACTGTGCGAATAATCGCGGGTCATCTACGAGTCGGAACCACCTAAAGTGGTCTATACGACAGGACTGTGCACCTAGTTTGAATCCAAGGTGAGCATAAGGTGCGGGAGGTGAACATCACGTGAAGGATTGTGCCCTGGCCACGGGCGGAAGCACTAACACCGGGGTGCAGGTTTATGAGCTATATTATATCTTAACACAATCATACTCACTAACATCACTAACATCAACATGTACTCACCTGAGGCTTACCTGGGCGTCCGCGACGTCTTATAGCACTTCAAAGCATTCACAATAGTCAGGTCCAGGTAATGTCCATATGAATATGCCATGATGCAATCTAAATCCAAACATTTCATGATATTCCCAAAATATATATAATACGGCGTAACATGTACAATCAATAACACCCTACTCCCAAACTATTTACTTTTGAGAGTAATCATTAGTGATAAGCCTAATTAGACCCTAGTTACATTAACTATCATACTTACTTTTCCTTACTTCAATTTCTTGATTCTTCACGCATTGATTTATGATCAACATTTAATCACCAAATCATAAAGCTAAATCTCACAATTCCCACCAATGTCCCTCACATTGCTCGATTCACTAAACAAGGCTATTGTCTCAATTATTTAATCTCATTTATTATATGGCTGCATCTAACATCTTGTTAGACTGCCTACGTACCCTAAACAGGGATCAAGCCATTCGTAGTTCGAAATGATTAATTGTAGATAACAAGCACAGATCACTATAGAAGTGCTTGTGGAACTATCAATTATATGCCTATGAAAGAAAAAGGCTCACTCACCTGGAGTCCACGCTATGATTATCTTGCACGCACATCGAGACATCACGATCTATCGTCGCCTGCGACCAATTATCAAATCACGTCTCAAATTTTTTACCGATAGAATACATAATTTACATAAAACATATCCTTAAGGACCTTTAAGAATAATTTGAGACCCATTGACCAAAAGTCAACCCTGTATAGCTCGATTTGGAAGATCCGCATATCAGATTTCCAATCTGCAACTCCCAACAATCCAAAATATGTTTCTAGAATAACATATTAAAATTTCATTATGATCCAACGGTTGGATCTCCGCCATTTACCCAAAACCAAGTGGACGTGAACATTTATTTTACTAACTTACAAATTCAATTCGGGAAGATCCGGACATCGGATTCTCAATCCATAAATTCTTATGATCTTTAAATATTACATGTTATAATGTATCCAAGTTTGGTGACGATCCAACGGTTGGATCGTCGATTCACATTTTCATCAAGCAACGTATCGTAACGAATTTACGTTCCAACGATCAACCTATGTCATTCAAATAACAAAACTGAATTCAAGACATTCGACATAGCCGAAAAATAGCATTGGCGGCCCACTGGCCACGCGCCGCCGCACGCGCCGCTGCGGGTGGTGGTCGGTCGCCCCGACTCGCCGGAAAATCCAACTATTTCCAAAAATTCTCAAACTTCACAAAAATGAAGATCTTAGTGAGTGGAGAAACTTTCATACCTGCCACGAAGTCCAAAAGTGGACGGAAGATGGTCAATTTTTCCCACAAAGCCGGCGGGTGCCTAAAACTTCCCGACGTCGATTCGTCGTCTACGGTGGTCCAACGGGGTCAAGTTGGTTGGGTTTTTCTCCTGGGATGATGGGCTACAAAGCCCAGGTGGTGGCATCGGCCATCGCTTTGCTGATTTGCCGGAAAATCGAAAAGGGTGGCCGAAACACCATTGATTTTCGTCAAATTTCGTGGCCTCAAACCGCCACATCCCATGGTTAATCAAGGTGGTTCTTGGGTGGGTTTTGTAGAGGGGAATGAGAGCTTCAAGATGGTGGTGGTGGCATCGAAAAAATCCACCGGAGTTGGCCGGAATTGGCCTTGAAAGATGGGAGTCGAAGAGGTGTACGGACGGAACCCACGGGAGCTTTTCCCCCTTTTTTTTTTTTTTTTTTTTTTCTTTTTTTTTTTTCTCATTTCTTATTTTTTGGCTTCACCCCACAAAGTGGGGATTTAATTTAATTAACACTAAGCCTTGAATAACCAATTTCGAACGTCCGTAACTATACCGTTATAATCCGGACTCGCAAACGGCTTTCGTATATACGTTCGTACCAACGAGTACTACGAGGATATGCTAAATACGTCCCACATCTCTCAAGTCGATGGTCAACGGAAGTCAAAGTCCTTGTCTCTAGGGCAATTTCGTAAATTCATGCTTTTAAAATAAAATAAAAACGTAAAATTTGGAATGGGTTGTCACAGTGTGTGTGTGTGTATTAGAGATGTTAAAATCACCTGTAGGTGAGGCTTAAACAAAAAATAGCAAAACTTTGTTTTGTTAAATAGTCTTTCACCATCTTTTGGTTGATAAAGATGATTCTATTAATATGTAGTTTAGATTTTGATAAAAGAAAAAATTAACAAAAAGTAAAATCAGGTTCAAATATTGTTAAATTGAGGTCTTAAAAGGTTGATTACAAGTGTTTAAATACAAATTATAATAGATTTTGCACAAAAAAATATATTTTGAAGGGCTTGAATATGATAGTTTGTCGTAATGGTAAGAGAAATAAAAGAAAATAATACAAAAATGCAAAACTTCACAGTGGGGCAACTTAATTTCCAAAACTTAACAGAGGGGCAACTTAATTTCCTAAACTTCACAGAGGGGCAACTTATCAACTAAGTCCACTTTTCCGAATGTTTAGCGGTTCTTCTAGTGCCGATTTTGACTTGACTGGCTGCATTTCTAAGATACTTGACGAGCAAAGGGAAATCAGACAACTTCTTCACAATTTTGATCCTCCAATGTTGATATCAACTAGACGACAACGTCAACAAGCATTTAAAGAAAAACTGCAAAAAGGAATTCTACGTCCTGATGATATTGATGTCTCATTCGAAAGCTTTCCATATTACCTAAGGTGCAGCAATTTGCTTTTTGTTTTTTTTTTTTTTTTAATTGTGCATTAGATCATCATATGATACTGAACTAGCTTCCCTTATTGTGATTGGTCCATATGTAGTTGGACTCTTATTGGTAAATTCTGCGCTCAGACCTTTCCTCATTTTTCATTTTTACAGTGAAACAACAAAGAAGGTTCTGATTGCATCCACCCTCCCGAATTTGAGGTGTAGCAAGTTTGGAAAATATTTTTCATCACTTCCTACCGCGAGCCCGCGCATATTATTATCTGGTCCAGCAGGTATTTCTGTGGTTGATGATGCTTGTAAATTCTGAAATTTTATATTTTCTTTTACTTTCCTTGTTAATTCATTATGTTTTTATTTTAATAATTCTTTTGTAGGTTCTGAGATATATCAGGAAACCTTGGCAAAGGCACTCGCGAAACATTTTGGTGCTAGATTACTAATTGTAGATTCTCTTCTCCTGCCTGGTGTATGTTCCTTCATGTCCCTTTTTTTTAACTAGAATCTTCTTTGCTTACAAGCATATCTTCTCCTTCTGTTGTTGTTGATCTACTTTTTTCTTTTAAATATTTCTTGAAATATACTTGTTAACAGGTTCAGGCACCACCGCCCAAGGATTCTGATTCTGTTAAAGAAGTGCCAAGGCATGAAAGTGTTTCCACTCGGGCAATCGGCAAACTTCGTCTTGAGGTACTCGTCTCCTTGTATCGTTCTGGAGGTGATGATATTGACAGTCTTTCAATCGGTGAACTTCTTGAGGTACTCATCTCCTTTACACTAACAGGAGCTCCCTTTACTGTACCAATAGAGTTGCTGTTGATTTGGTATTAATATCTGCACCAATGTTGTGCAGGTAGCAACCAATATCTGCACCAATGTTGAACAGGTGGCAACCAATGAGAGTAAAAGTCTTCCTTTGATAGTGTTTTTGAAGGATATAGAAAAGGTTATGGCAGGTAACCCAGATGCATATAGTGTCTTGAACAGTAAGCTTTCAAACTTGCCAGAGAATGTTGTTGTGATCGGCTCTCATACCCAGTTGGACAATCGCAAGGAAAAGGTAAGAGGCTGAGGATTTTATCAGTTAGCAGATTTTGAACTCACTAACTCACTATTGTCGTTTGACATTAACAGCTTTGCTTGATCTTGCTTTTCCGGTCTGTGAATTTCATCAGTTATGCTAATGCAAGTTTTAACCACTCATATCAGCATCTGTAATCATGCTTATTCTGATTTAGATTTGTAGACCTTGACAACTGTGCAAAGTGCATTACTTTCTTTGCCTTTGATGACTGAGAGCATGTCTTGAGTTTTTACTCTGTAACTAAATTCTTTTCTGATTAATTTAATTTTTAATTCACTTTCTGTTTGATTTACATTCAACTCTCTTTCTTTCTCTTGCAAATGTAGACAAATTCCTCGAGGTCAATTGAAACAGTCTGATGAGGGGGCTTTGTTCACATTGAAATATAAAATTCAACAATACTTTGCCCTCTTTTTCGTAGACGATGATACTTTTCTTCTGAAAAACCAAGATGACACATTTATTGGTGGTGTTCAGGATAACCTTGGTGGTAGGCTGCATGATAGGAGCAAAGAAACTTGTAAAACTATGAAGCAAGTTCAACTCTCTCGGATTTTCCCCAACAAAGTGATCATGCCCCAGGTAGTCAGCCTTTTTTCTTATATGGTCGTTGTGCTATTTGTTATTGCTTGCATAAGGTAATATTTGTCGGCTATCCTGGCAGGATGAGGCTTTACTTTCGGACTGGAAGCAGCAGTTTGAACGTGATGTTGAAACTTTGAAATCGCAGTCTAATATTGTTACCATTCGCTCAGTAAGTACATCTGATCACATCTTCTTTTTGTTCCTATTGTTCTTTCCCTTAAATACGTCTCTCATGTATACTGTTCTTACACCTTCTTGCGCACTTATTGAAACACAAGGATGTGAAGATTGTGCACATGTGCTTGCTAATACTAACCGTGATTCATTTCTCTGTTGACATTTTTAGTTAGTTTGTTTAGTGCTTTAGATGCTATTCCTGGATATTTTCATAAGGCTGATGTTTTCAGGTTCTTAACCGAGTTTCTGTGGATTGCCCTGACCTTGAAAGTCTGTGCATTAAAGATCTAGCGCTTACAACTGAAAGTGCGTTTTCTTGAACTCAAAGTTTGTAGTGCAGAACATTTTGCAGGGAATATTGACTTTAATATTCACTTATGCGATTCATTGGATAATCTTTTCTTCAACAGGTGTTGACAAAGTGGTAGGATGGGCTGTTAGTCACCATCTTATGCATTGTTCAGACGCTTTAGTTAAAGATGACAAACTTGTTATTTCTGCTGAAAGGTTGTACAAATTCTTAGGACAATGTAGTTTAAATATACCGTCTATTCTGTTTTGTTATCATATTTTTTATGGTTCTATGCTACAGTCTTAAGAATGGACTAAACATTCTACAAGGCATTCAAAACGAAACCAAGAGCATAAAGAAATCACTTAAGGTAAGTTGATATTCTGGGGAAGTACCGCAAATGCCTTGCTTCCGGCTTTCTGAAGATGAAATGTAAAATAGATTTTCTATAATCAGGAAAGTAAGTGTATATTGTATTGGATTTAACTCCATGATATTTCAGGATGTGGTTACTGGAAATGAATTTGAGAAAAAACTTCTTGCTGATGTTATTCCACCAAGCGATATTGGGGTTACTTTTGATGACATTGGGGCCTTGGAAAATGTGAAGGACACCCTAAAGGAGTTGGTGATGCTTCCTCTTCAGAGGCCTGAATTATTTAGCAAGGGACAGTTGACTAAGGTAGAAACATGGCACACTTTTTATTTTTCCCCTTTGGAAAGTGAAATAGTTCTATGTTGGTGCTTCTTTTCTTTCATGTTTCTTGTCTGATTATCGTTACTTATTCTACAGCCTTGTAAAGGAATCTTGCTATTTGGTCCTCCGGGTACTGGAAAGACTATGCTTGCAAAGGCTGTTGCAACTGAAGCTGGTGCAAACTTTATTAACATATCAATGTCAAGTATTACTTCAGAGGTATTTTTGCATTTTATCGTGGTTGTTGGAACTTGGATAAACATTTTGTGACAACTATTGAATTCATATGACCCCCTTAACTTTTGTTGCAGTGGTTTGGGGAAGGAGAGAAGTACGTTAAAGCGGTGTTCTCCTTGGCTAGTAAAATTGCCCCTAGTGTTGTTTTTGTTGATGAGGTTGGTTCATTACATTCTATATATTTGCGCTGTCCAGGGAACTGATTTATAAGCTGACATGGTGGCCTAGTTTGCCTCGGTTATTAAACTACGGCAGTGTAGGCCACTAGTGGATGGCTCGGCCATGCAAGATACCATGTCAGTTTATGAGAGTGTTTATAGAATCCTTTTTTTCGTCTTGTTTCACTCAATTTGATTCCCGTCCAATTTGATTTTTTTTTTTTTATGGCTACCATCATAGGTTGACAGCATGTTAGGCAGACGTGAAAATCCTGGGGAACATGAGGCTATGCGTAAAATGAAAAATGAGTTCATGGTTAACTGGGATGGTCTGCGTACAAAGGATAAAGAACGTGTATTGGTACTTGCTGCTACTAATAGGCCTTTTGACCTTGATGAGGCTGTTATTAGGAGGCTTCCGAGGAGGTAAAATCGCATGTTTGCCTGTTCTGCTGCTACTGCATCTGTTATATGTCAACGCAAGTATATTGACTTCCTGCGTACAAAATTGATTCTATGTGCAGATTGATGGTGAACTTGCCAGATGCCCAGAACAGAGAAAAAATACTGAGAGTTGTATTGGCCAAAGAAGATTTGGAACCTGACGTTGATTTGGAAGCAGTTGCAAATATGACAAATGGGTATTCGGGAAGTGACTTAAAGGTTGCCTACCAATTTTTATGAAACCCATCTAAGCTTTTTACATACGTAGTTTTATTTTTGTCGGTTATATTCTATGTAGTTTTATTTTCTCTTATGTAATGGATTGTCCCGATTTTTGTTGTGGTTGCAGAATCTATGTGTTGCTGCAGCTCACCTCCCCATTAGGGAAATTTTAGAGAAAGAGAGAAAGGTTGGTTTTCCGTATAGTATAACAAAAATACGAAGCCCTTGTGGATTTATGAACTTGAAGTGGTGTGGTTGGTTACTGCAACTAAGTAGTTCTTTCTCCACGTATCGCAGGAGAGAAGTTTAGCTTTGGCGGAGAACAGACCTGTACCAGAGTTGTACTGCAGTACCGACATTCGTCCCTTGAAGATGGAGGACTTCAAACATGCGCATGAGCAGGTACGTTGTGACCTAATAATACAATAACAGGGTTTTGGCTTCTTGTAGTATTCTACGGTGGTCGGAAGTGTTCGGTTGTGTTCCGGATCATTGGCTGTCTAATATTGAATTCAATGCAGGTGTTTGCAAGTGTGTCATCGGAGTCGACAAATATGAGTGAGCTCCTCCAATGGAATAACCTATACGGCGAAGGCGGATCAAGAAAGAAGACGTATCTCAGCTATTTTATGTAGAATATTAGGATTCTAATCCAGCTCAGCTTATTTCTTTTGGTTAATCCTTATCTAGTAGTGGAATAGTAGAATATAGTGACTCAGCAATAGTGTAGCTAACTCTTTGTCTGTAGTGACTGATGTGGGTATACAATCCCCATGGTGGTATCCTTTTGGGATATGAATGAAAGCCGTTTTACAATTTCTCTGTCGTTTCCTTTTTCTCTGCAATTTCGCCTCTAAGCCCTTCTGGAACCTACCATAGGTATTTTTTTCGGTGTATAGAAGTTGTTGGTTTTGTTTATTCTTCTTTATCGAGCTTATAAGGCGTGGCAAGATATCCATGGAAATCCCGTCGAAGGTCACGCCCCCATTTGTACGATATATATAGGTTTTTTTTTTTCTTCTTTTTTCGCCTTTTATTTTATTTATATTTAACACCTCTGTTAGGAATGTCGTTCCCAGTTCATATGCAGTTATCTAACTTAGCCTTTTTCTCTTTGTGTCGATAAATGAAAGACGTATTACAATTTTCTAATGTTTGCTTATTTGTGTCGATCGGTGTATGAAAGTGTGATATTGGGAGTGTGTTGTAAAGGTATGATAGAAAGGATGCAGAGTTGTGTTATATTAGAAGTATGCCTAACAATTTCTTGACTTATTAATCCGATACCAAACGATACAAAAATAACAAGTTTTGAGTTGATCAGTTAACGAGTCACATCGTTATGGATCACTTGTTAAGAATCCGATATCATTTTTTTAAATGAACTAATGAAATTAGAAAATTTTTAACCAATTTATCAACTATCTCAGCAAACATTATGACTATAAGGCACGGCACGTTAGATGAACGAGTACATTTTAAAGATACAAGTAAAACAATAGTATGAAAACTATGAGGCATGATTTGCACCAATTTACCATTGAAGGCCAATTTATCAACATGCTCTAAAAACGTATAACCGCCTGCTTCCTCCTCTCCCAACTCTCACTCATCCCCTTCATATTTAAATGTGAATGCAAATGCACGTTATAGATTGATGTAGAGCGTTGTGTCCATAGTTTAGAAAGAAGTTACAAGAATTTTCATATAAAAATTTTGAGAGGGGTAGTGAGAATTGTAAGGGTGGGTCCCATAATATTTTTTTATAAAAATATTTAAATGATTTTTTCTAAATTTATTAATATTTTTATCTATTAGGTGAGGAAGTAGAGCATGTCTCAAACTATATCAGCATTTAACAGAGAAATTAATAGATAGACTGATGAAAGTTTGACATTATAATAAATTTGTAAAATGAGATATGACATTATAATTTTTCAAACATGAGATATGAGATTATAATTTAAATCATAATTGAAATAGTTTTGTGTAATTTACTAAAAAAAACTATCGTCGTCATGTTGACATACATCTGATAAATGGACCGAAGGTGCGCGGTTGTCGATTGAATTGAATGAAAGGTGGAATCCTTTACTACTTTAATTGAGTTTTGATTTTACATCCAAATAAAAGAAAAATAAAAAATTAATAAAATATGTTTAAAAATTTTAAGTTTTAACGATAAAAATAAAATAAAAGGTAAAATAAATAGTGCTTTGATTGAGTTTTTAGTATAAAAATATAATTTTTCGTTAAAATAAATAGTATCTAAGTTTTTAACTTTTTAATGTAAATAATTTTTGAGAGCTTTTCTTCAAAGTCTCAAAAAAAAAAAAAAAAAAAAAGAAGAAGAAGAAGAAGAAGAAGAAGAAGAAGAAGAAGAAAGGACCGAAGGTGTGCCGATGTCGGTTGAATTGAACGAAAGGTAGAATCCTAGTTTTGACTTTACATTCAAATAAAAAAAATTAATGAAAAGTATTTGAAAATTTTGAATTTTAACTATAAAGATAAAATAAAAGGTAAACTAAATAGTATTATTATTAATTTTTTAATTTAAAAATATAATTTTTTTTGTTAAAATAAATAATATTTGGAGCTTTTACTTTTTAATGTAAAAGTATATTTTTTTGAGGCTTTTAGTTAAAAAAAAAAAAAAAAAGTTTTGACTCTTCGCAATGGCATTTAGTCCAGCGCAAATCCAGACTAACCGAAAAGCAAATCACGCCGCCGAATGACCTCCAAATCCATGGACCTCATGTCTCATTCCTCCGCTTTCCTCCTCCCTACGCTTCCGCCCAACCAGACGCCTTCTCCGACCTACGTGCTCGTCTTGCTCAACCAGAGCCTCCCGAGATTCGCTCCCCTGCTCTGGAACCACGGTACTTATCCTGCAAACTCTCTTCCTTTTCAATTGTCGAATTTTACAGTTTTCGATTTGTTTCTCTGAGCTTTTTGTGGTGCGTGTTTGTTTAGAGCAGCACAACTACGTATGTGTGCGGACGGCGGTGCCAATCGCGTTTACGATGACATGCCTCTTCTGCTGCCCCACGATAACGACGTAGATGTTCGGAAAAGGTTAATCTTTTACTTTTCTGGATTTTGAAAGTTATTTTTTGGTGGAATTTTACTCTGAAGTGTAAAGTATGGCTTTTAATTGATTCGATTCTTTCACTGTGTTAGTTTAATTGTTAAAGTTGATTGCTTTTTGACGTTGTTCAAATCCGTTGCTGTTGCTTTTTCCAGACCTCTTTTTGTTGTTTGAAGCAATTTCAGTTTTTTGCTTTTTTTCTCCAAATTTTTTAGTTTTTATCCATTTTTTAAAGTTTTGAATCTTTAGTGGGGTGTTGTTTGGAAGGCGTAATACTGGAGTGTAATTTTCTGTTAGCAACGGAATACTTGGCGCAAAAACAACCGTAGTCGCCTTCAAGGATTTATAAGGTTTTTTTGTTGTTGTTGTTTGTTTATGAGGACGAATTTCCACTTTTTGATACTAAGTGCTGATATTTGTGCCAGGTACAAGCCTGATGTTATTAAAGGCGACATGGATTCAATCCGAAAGGATGTCTAGTATGGTAAGTGAGCTCGTTTGAACACGGTTTTTAGTGTGTTTAGTTGTCATTCCTTGTCATATCTAGCAAACTTGTGGAATTGTTTGTTAATGTTGTCATCCTTGGAGTTATGTGGGAAATGATTCAGCCTATTTACGTATATTGCACTTGGTGTCGTGGTGGTACTGTTGCTCCTTGATCTGCATACATCGGTGATCTGGTCTTTTCTCAGGATCTCTTTTTCTATTTGAATGCAGGGAACCTAAATTATTAATGAATCTGAGGATCAGGACACGACGGATCTGCATAAGTGTATAGCATACATATGTGACTCGGCACCAAACCTAGATAAATCTAATGTATGTTGTATATTGTTACCGTTTCAACATTCTTTTTGTTTTTCTGCTTTGGAATTTAGTCTGATTTTGTAGGTGCTTTAGTAAAACTTTCCGTAAGTAAAATGTTGTCCTTACTCCTTGCAATTTATTGTGAGTTGGGTAGTCAAAATTACAGATATTGACACATCGCTAAATAGACTGATAGTTTGCTTTTTCATATCTGTACATGAACTGAGTTTCTTCTTGATGTATTGGCAGCTATGCATTCTGGTTGCTGGGGCACTTGGTGGACGGTTTGACCACGAGATTGGAAACATCAACTTGTTATGTCGATTCTCAAACATTTGAATAATTCTCATATCTGATGATTGCCTCATCCATCTTCTTCCAAGAACACACTGCCATGAGATTCATATTCAGTCTTCTGCTGAAGGCCCTCATTGTGGACTCATACCCATTGGGATTCCATCTGGAAGTACTACAACCGAGGGGCTTCAATGGGATCTCGGTGAGTATCTCTTAAGGGTGTAAGGCTAGTTAATTCTTACTTTTATTGTATTACGGTTCACTTAGCATATAATTGTCTGGTCACCTCTTCCTGTTCTGACCTACTTAAACGTGACCAAAAAGGAAAAGGGCGTGCCTAGGATTGATTTCATTGTTCATGTTTCGGGTTATCTAACAGCCCGTATATGCCAAGATTGTGGTCACTTAACCTATCTAATTTGAGTGGGAACCGTATGTACAAGTCACATATAGTTTGTTGGTGGGAACTGTATTGAGACTTGGGTTGAGGGCTTCTTCTTACAGTGGTGTCATTGGGATGAGATATGGTGAAAACTTTTTCTGTTCGTATCTGTGCAATTATTGCCGGAGCCTAACTCGGTCTTACTTTTCTTTTCCAGCTGAAACAGAGATGAGGTTTGGTGGTCTGATAAGTACTTCAAATCTCGTCAAGGGAGAGAAAATAACAGTGCAATCCGATGCAGATCTTCTTTGGACTATAAGCATTAAAAAGACGTAGATCTTGTGTTTCCAGGGTTCCTTTCAATTAGCTGCGTACGTAAGTTTTCGTGTTCAATTTTCATTGGTTTTTGGCGATCCTTATTCGAAGAATGTTGCATCATGTTGACAAAGAGCCTAAAGAGTGCTGAGGCACCGGGGCCAAGAAAAATCATATCATCATGGGTTACAAAAATAACCAAGGAAAGGCAAATATAAATTTGAGGTATTGCTTGCACTCAAAAAAGTTGGAAAAATAGTCCTTCCTCGCATAAACTTTTGCTTTGACGGGCGCATTTCTAGCAGACTCTACAAATGTTATTTTTTGTTAAATTTGAAGCGCCACATAGGTTTTGCCCACTCTGTAAATTCAAAGACTCGCTATCGCACTCTGTTCATATTTTTCCAGTTGTTAAAAGATGTCATTTGTCGACTTGTTCGTTAAAAATATTATTTTTATCTTGCTTCTTATTATTAAAAGACGAAAGATGATGAAATACTAAAAATTTGTGTGGAGTAAATTGGACAGTATAATTGTAAAGTAGAAAATTTTTGTCTTCAAATTGCCTAGTAGGTTAATGCACTTGTATTTGAAGAATTACGTTTGTGGACTTTGTTAGAGATGCTCATTGAGTTGCTACGTACCAAAAAGTGATTTATACCAGTTAGTTCTTTAGTCGAGTGGTATTGTTGTTCACTTATAAGTCTAAAGTTTTAGGAATCAAAGCAAAATGTAGAGCATTGGTTGAAATTTAATTTAAAAAAAACTCCAAAATTTACCCGATACTAATTCCTTGTACTCGCCACCAAGCACTTTAAAACATTGTTTGTCTTCTTAAAGCATCTTCAAATGAGACGTTAAAAAATATATGTCCAATTTTACTGGATTTTGATGTGGCATTTTAAAGCCTACAACTTGATATTCAAGATATTGTCTTTTATGTCAAATGGTAGACTTTAAAATGCCACGTCAACATTCAAATAAAAGTTGACATGTTTTTGAATGTTTCATTTGAAATTGCTCTAACAAGGCGAACAATGTCTACATATACAATCAGTATTAGATAAATTTTAGATTTTTTTTAACAATGGTTAAATCTAGAATTAAAAAGATGACAAACTTAAAGCAATGTTTAATTTCTTATGCGCCTGAGTTTAAATTTTTTTTTTTTTTTTTGCAATTGAATTAATTTGAATTCCTCCTTTCATAATTTATACAATATCACTTAAGAAAAAAAAAATTAATAAAAATAGTTTGAAAATTTTGAGTTTTAATGATAAAGTCAAAATAAAGGGTAAAATAAATAGTAATAAATTTGATTTTTTAGTTTAAAAATGTGGTTTTTCGTTAAAGAGAACATGACCGAAAATTTTTCATTAAAATTCCGAAGAAAAATCGAAAAGATAAAAAATTGAAAATGAAAGAAGTAGAGGGGAAAAGCTGCAGACGAGTGAAACGTCAGCTTCGGCCGCGTAAACACCAGTCCCTCCCGCGCTCTAACGGTTGCGCTTCATTTTTAGGCGGCAAAATTCGAAAGGTCAATTTCTAGGGTTTTTCCACTTTTTCTACGATCGAGCATTTTCCCGGTGCATTTCAACTCAGAAACGGCATCATATCGATGATTTAGGGTTTAAATGGAAGCAGCAGCAGCTCCGTACGATTCCCCCACAATAAAGCCGATAAACAAGGGCGTGGTGCACAGGATCTGCGCCGGCCAAGTGATTCTCGACCTCTCCGCCGCCGTGAAGGAATTGGTGGAGAACAGCCTTGACGCCGGCGCCACCAGCATCGAAATCGCCCTCAAAGACTACGGCAAAGAGTGGTTCCAGATCGTCGACAATGGCTGTGGCATTTCGCCGAACAACTTCCGTGTCCTTGCCCTCAAGCATCACACCTCGAAGCTTGCCGGGTTCCCGGACCTCCAGTCCCTCACCACCTTCGGCTTCCGCGGCGAGGCCTTGAGCTCTCTCTGTGCTTTGGGGGATTTGACTGTGGAAACCAGGACCAAGAACGAGACCGTCGCCACGCACTTGACATTCGACCATTCGGGTTTGTTGGTCGCCGAGAAGAAGACCGCCCGGCAAGTGGGCACTACCGTCACGGTGAAGAACTTGTTTTCGAATTTACCAGTGCGGTGCAAGGAATTCAGCCGCAACATTCGGAAGGAGTATGGAAAGCTTGTTTCTTTATTGAATGTGTGTGAGTTTTATAACTTATTATAGCATAATACATTGTTACTTTATAATGTTATATTGAGTGCCATGGATAGTGTAGATTCGTAACTTATATCGTTATACTTGTGGTATTTGGATTTATAGGCCTATGCTCTTATTGCAAAAGGCGTTCGGTTAGTCTGCACGAATGCTACTGGTAAAAATGCGAAATCTGTGGTACTTAAAACACAAGGGAGTGGTTCCCTTAAAGATAACATTGTCACACTGTTTGGATTGACCACGTTCAATTGCTTAGAACCAGTGAGTATATCTGTGTCTGAAAGTTGCAAGGTTGATGGTTTTCTGTCCAAGTCGGGACAGGGTAGTGGGCGAAATATGGGAGATAGACAGTACTTTTTTGTGAATGGTAGGCCGGTGGATATGCCTAAAGTTACCAAGCTTGTGAATGAGTTGTATAGAAGAGCAAATTCCCAGCAGCACCCCATTGCAATAATGAATTTTACGGTTCCAACAAGAGCGTGTGATGTCAATGTAACTCCTGATAAAAGGAAAGTGTTCTTTTCTGATGAAAGCGCCATACTGGTTGCCCTTAGGGAGGGTTTACAGGAGATTTATTCTTCAAGTAATGCTCATTACACTGTAAATAAAATTGAGGACCCTACTAAGGAAGCAGATAGGTCAGAGTTGTGTTCTCCTCGTCAAAGGTCTAAGTTTCTGAAACAATCGCCTACAGAGGATGATGTTTCTGAAGAAGTGAGCATTGCCACTCCAGGCGGTTTGCTGCAAACATATTCTCCAAGTGATGCTCCTTGTTCTATTAATAAAGTTGAGGAGGTGCCTACTAAGGAAGCAGGTAGCTCTGAGTCATGTTTTCGTCGTCAAATGTCTCGTATGTTCCCGAAGCAATCATCTCTGGATGGCAGTGTTCCCGAAGAAATTCATGTTAAGGATCACCTTGCAGAAGGCAATGCTCGTCCGAAAGCTCCTGAAACTGAGTCTGAGTACACCAATGATGTAGAAGAGTTGAGCCTAGAAGATGCAATGAGCAAGGGCTTTACTCTTAGAGTACACAGCAGTAAGAAGGTTGGTGGTAGTAGTAGCAAATTAACAACAGATATCAACAGTATGATAACTGATCAAACTCATTCTCTTTCAAGAGTGGTTGAGAATGCTGCCAATGGAGATTCATGTAGTCGTTCAATCTCTGTTCAATCATCACTCAATCAATTTGTGACCGTAAGTAAAAGAAAACATGAAAATATTAGTACAGTGCTATCTGAAATGCCTGTCCTAAGGAACCGAGCTCTTCATTCTCACTCCAAGGAAAGCACTTCTGATTTGCATGCTACTGTTTCAAACTCTCCTGTTCGACATGACCAGGCCAATGCTTCTTCTGGGATTGATAACTCTGCTGAAGCTGATGAGAATGAGCCATCCAAGTATCTTAGAGCAGACAAGATTCTCAATAAAATTAGAGGTCCAATTTCTGTTGGGGGCAACACTAAAGATCTCAATCCTAGAGAGGTAAGCGGATTTCTAGTTTTTACCTAACTTCTTAACTTGTTTGTTTTGAGTTTGATGTGTACAAGACTAACAAGTTTCTCTTTCGGTAATTAAAATCAATGAGAGCTCAGGAAGTTATCACTGATGTTTTATGGCCCTAAGTTCTGACATCATTGCTGTATGCTTATTTTACACCATTTGCAATATTTTCTTTGGAGATGACAGAAAGCACTATAATTTGTTGAATCATGATATATCATTATCCTATCAAAAAGTTATGGCTTATTGTAGAAAATAGGTAAAAGAAATCAAGGTAGATAGAACGCATGGAATGCTTCTGAGATACTCAAGGTGATGCGGAACAGAGTTGGGGAGGGGAAATTTGATAGTTTAGCAGAATTAAAACAAAGAAAACTTAATTAACACAACAATAAAGAATAACTAGAAGCTCTTCAGGGGCCTCTCACCTGTTCTTGGCCTCACATCAAGAATTTTGGCATCTCACCAAAATAATCCCATTGCAGGATTAGAATTCCAATCTCTGGAAAACAAAGCTTTTCTATCCATCAACTCTTTATTGTTTTAACTATTGGAATTACAAGAGATATTTATAATGCTTAAACCTAAAGAACGCAGGAAAGTAAACCCATTCTAGGAAAGAAATCCTAATCCAAAATAGAATAGGAACTAAATCTAAGCCTAATCAAACTGGAAATAATCTTAGTCCAGATAATAGTAGGATTGAAACTTTAATCCTAATACTTGACAATTCAATTACAGGATGTACAGCCTCAACATATAGCAGATCCTCTTTCTAATATGGCATCACCTGCTTCACCTAGCGGAGGTCTAAATTGTTTGTCTGAAGATCTTCCTGTCCCAGCTCCATCACCTTCTTGTATACTATTAGACACTCCAAAGACTTCTTCTGGTGTTATGATGTGTTCAACCTTGCAATTTAGCTTTCAAGACCTAAAAACAAGGAGGCTGCGGATGTTGTCTAGATCGAAATCAAGCTTACCTGGAGGAGTAAAAGCACAAAGGTCTTTTAGAATGGTTACTTTTGAAGCATGCAAAGTTTTGGTAAATGCTGTTTTTGATGGGAAAGATTTGTATTCCCACTAACAGGTGCTTTGCTGCTGCAACGCTTGAGCTTTCTCAATCAGAAAACGAGGAGCGGAAAGCAAGGGCTTTAGCTGCAGCTACTACTGAGTTGGAAAGACTTTTTAGAAAGCAAGATTTTGGCAGAATGAAGGTAGTTGCTTGCTAAACCATATGTTTTGCACTTCTGTGCTATTACCAACATCAGCTTTCCTTGACTGGATCTTTTGATCATTTCTTACTTTTCTTTCTGTTCTACGTTTTCCTCACATATTTACTCCACACATGCATTTGGATTATGTTTAGCTGGTATTGACATCCAGTTGCTTCCCAATTTTTAGGTAATTGGGCAATTCAATCTTGGCTTCATCATTGGGAAGTTAGATCAAGATCTGTTTATTGTGGATCAAGTATGTACCATCCATGGTTCAGAATTAGTTTAATGTTGAGTGGTGTAATGCTGTTAGTTCTTCCCGCTTCAAATTTTTGCACTACGTTCACATATTTACCTCGGTGAAAACTGGGACCTGATATAGTCTTTTCTCTTTCCAGCATGCAGCTGATGAGAAGTACAATTTTGAGCGTCTATCACAATCTACTATCTTAAACCAACAGCCTCTTCTTCGGTGAGTTAGAGTTTTTGAATACCTTTATTGGGCATGTCCTAATCCCAGTATGTATGGATTATTGTTTCAGAGGACTTTTCCCTTATGAAATCGGAGATAAAGTAGGTAGGCCTTATTTTCACCTTTGATTGTGTAGGCCATTGAGGTTAGAGTTATCTCCTCAGGAAGAAGTTGTTGCTTCAATGCACATAGACATAATCAGGTGCAAAATCTGTCTGACTACGTTCTTTCATACACATATTACTCATTAATAATAAGATTATATTTTGATCCTTACCTCGGGTTTCTGGTTTCAATCTTAGGAAAAATGGATTCTCTTTGGAAGAGGATCCACAGGCTCCGCCTGGGCAACATTTTAAATTGAAAGCTGTCCCCTTCAGTAAAAACATAACTTTTGGAGTTGAAGGTACGAATTATTTTCAAATATTTCCATGTCAGTTGGAGAGAATATTGACAATGTTTTGTTTGACAGACTAGGATTCGCCGGTCTCCAATGAATTTAACTTACATTTGCATTTGAATGTCCATGTTCATATATGGAGTCCGTTATTGTACCTAGTCATACTATCTGTAACATGTTTTTCTTCTGAAAAAGCCACACGCACTTTCACGGAAGGATGCACACAAGACGATGATTATTGTTTTTGGTTTTAAACAGATGTCAAGGACCTGATTTCCACTCTTGCTGATAGTCACGGGGAATGCTCAGTCATGGGGAGTTATAAGACGGACACAGTTGATTCTGTTTGCCCATCAAGAGTTCGTGCAATGCTAGCATCACGCGCATGCAGATCATCTGTTATGATCGGGGACGCCCTTGGAAGAAATGAGATGCAGAAGGTAACACCCTTTTGCATAATCTTGTATTACTGTTGATCCTCCGCCTGTTTCGCAACCACCTGACTCTTTAACCCTTTTCAGTAACACCTCGGTAAATTTCAGTTTGTAGTATCAAACCGTGCAAAATTCTGACATAATCGACTGTTTCAGATTCTTGAGCATTTGGCGGGTCTGAAGTCTCCTTGGAATTGCCCGCATGGCAGGCCGACTATGCGCCATTTGGTCGACTTGAAAACCATACGCAGAAGGTCCGAAGAAGGCGATGATGAAGACTCTTGATGGATGTTTCCTAACCTCGACCGGGGAACTACCTGGTGGTCCCCTAACTTATTTTGTACTTTCTTCACTTGATGAAACATTTGCCTTCCAAACTCCAAGCACTGCGAAGTAGGGCAGTTTTCATTTGGAACTTTTTCATGTACGGTGATGAAATTGGGTTTTGGCTACGTGGAACTTTTCGTTACAAGAACAAAGCTCGTATAGTAAAATAAGAGCACAAGTTATTCATGAGCGGATTATACTAAAGGAAAACGAATGGAAATGGTTTGAAAACTTTGAGTATTAATGATAAGAACAAATTAAAGGGTCAAGTAGATGGTATCAGGATTGACTTTTAGTGTAAAAATATGGGTTTTCTTTAAAGTGAACAATACAAAGAAGTTTTCATTAAAGCTCTCTTATACTAAAGTTCAAAATTCAACTAAATTTGCTAATAAGTTTAATATTTTATTCAAGCTCGGCTATTTCTTTCTTTTTTCTTTACTAGCTGCATTCAACTAAATTTGCTAATAAGTTCAGTAGTTTATTCGAGCATGGCTCATTTTCTTTATCCACCACAAATCGAATGAGCCAAACACAAATAAACTTGAACTGTGTTAAGTTGATTTACATAATTTGTATTAAAATATTAAACGTATTAGCAAATTTAGTTGAATTTTGAGTTTTAGTATAATCTGCTCGTAAAGCTCGTGAATAAATTTGTGGCTAGAAGAAGGCTGAAATGTTTCTGTAAATCTTTCTGATCTATGTAAGTAGTGGATAATCGTGGTTTGCCATCAATTGTCCATCTTTAAATTAAAATTGTCCATCTTTAAATTAAATTTAAAATAAAAAAAATTAAAAAATAAAAAAAAAAAACAATAACAACAACAACAACAAAACCAACAACAAATAAATAAATTGAAATTCAAAACCCTTTAAACCCATATATAAAGGAATAAAAGGGAGGAGAGGGTGGAAGGTAATAAAGGCCAACTGTTTCGTTTTTAACTTGTAAAGAACCCGCTCGATACTCGCTCAGAGAGATAGAGAGAGAGGCTATTGGAAGCAGAAGCAAACCGCGTAAAGCTCGGTCCTTTTTCGTGATCCAAGCCTGTGTGCTGGTAAATCTTCTACCTACTTCAGCTAGGGTTTTGTGCCGCATCGTCTTGTACCTAACAACTCTTACTTTTTCATAATCTTCAATTTCTTTTTATTTAGGGTTTTATTTTCTTGCTTTCTTGTTTAATTTATCTACCTATTTTGTTTGCAGGCCTCTTGATTTTCTCTAGGTTCGATTTCCAAGCCCTAAAAGATGGTATGTCACCCTCCCTGATTTTTATTTTTGTTTTGGGATTTTTGTTTGGTTTCTGAGAAAATGGAGGAAAGTGAGCTGAGGTTATATGAACCCACACAAATCTTAGGGTTCTTTTCCCTTTTTTCTATGAAATTTTGAATCTTTTTGCTTTGAAATTTTGAAATTTTTGCTTAACTTTGTTAATTTTCACTGCTGCAGCTTCCTCTTTCTTTGCTGAAGACTGCCCAAGGGCACCCTATGGTAAGATCTTGTCTTGTAACTTTACTGTGATGATTCTGGACTTAAAATTGCAATTTGACATAACCCCATTTTTCGATTTTGTTGTCGTCTACTGAGATCTATGATTTGCGGGTTTTGTGTGCTTTAATAGTTGGTAGAATTGAAAAATGGGGAGACTTACAATGGCCATTTGGTCAACTGTGATACTTGGATGAACATCCATCTTCGAGAAGTTATTTGTACCTCTAAAGTAAGAGTCATTTCATTTATGTTGTTAAGTTTTGGTGGACTTGAAATGATATATTACGATCGTATAAATAGTGTCATTAATTTTTTGTTGGAATACATTGTAGGATGGAGATAGGTTTTGGAGAATGCCTGAATGCTATATCCGTGGGAATACTATTAAGTATCTTAGAGTTCCTGATGAGGTATGCTTTGTGCTTGTATAAACCTTTTGGCCTTTCTATTCCCAGCATTCAATTTCTGTCATCAGACCAGGAATATAGTTCATGCTGATTAACTTCTATAGTGTAAAATGATAACACGTGCAATAGGTTTTTTGATTTCATCCAGCTTTATTTGCTCCGATTTTGTTCGAATACTTTAGAAGCTTATTAGACTAATCTAGTGTTGTTTCCTTTTGCATTTCAGGTGATTGACAAGGTCCAGGAAGAAACCAAGAATCGTTCAGGTATGATAATGTTATCTCATTTGGTAGTGTAGATCTTTTTATTCTCCGTCCCTGCATCCAAAATGGGTAAAGGATATAGCTTTATCCATTGAGAAAATTGCTTTCTAACTTTGTGTGCTTTGATAAACTTTTCCAGACAGGAAACCACCTGGAGTAGGGCGTGGGAGAGGAAGAGGTAGGGAGGATGGTCCTGGTGGACGACAGGCTAAAGGCATTGGACGCGGCTTGGATGATGGTGCCAAGGGTGCTGGTGGAGGCCGAGGCAGAGGTGGACCTGGTGGGAAGCCCGGTGGAAGCAGAGGTAACACTAGTTTTCCCATCTGCCCCTTATCATCCTCAAGGAAGAAAAGGGTTGATTTGTTGTATCTTCTTCTGTCTGTCGTACATTCGTAACTACATTTCTTCAAGGACTGTGGTAGCTTAGCTTATAAGTCATGAATCATTATCAATCTATATACTGGACGGGAGGCTTATCATTTTTGTTTTTCTGTCAGGTGGGGGTCGAGGCCGAGCTTGATTCAGCTTACAGTGTGAAACAAACAGCAAGATGGGCAAGTTTCTTCTTATTATCATGGTAATGCGATTTAGACGGAATGATTCAGGAAAAGTGTAGCCAATGTGTTTTTGTTCTATATGAAATGTATTTTGGTATCCGTTTGGCGGGTTTGAAAATTTATTGTTGACGATTTGTATCCATCTTTTCACTCTTATCACAATCTGTCTTGGTGGCACTATCTCAAGAGTGAGATGGTAAACCCTAATTAACTGTATGAGATCGAGAGTGGAGTTGACTATGAGGACGGTTACAACTCCACTCTCGACCGGTCAAGGTGGTAAATCGTTGGAAAATTAAACAAGTGACATGAATTAGACCAAAATATAGGATGAAAAGATCTTGACCCCCGGTTGCTCGGTGCATGCCAAACGTTGAGCAGTACCAGTAGCTAAAACGTACGTTGATCGGTAGCAATAGGCCTTGTGGCAACGAATTGAGACCCTAACTCGTCCTCTTCAGAACCAAGCTTCCGAAACCAAACAATCGAGTCTCTGAACTGCCAAAGAACTCGAAGATGTTAAGGAGACAATGGAAGAAGTTGAACGTTCTTTCTGAGGTTCTCAGAAAAATGACGCAACACGAAGCTAACACGGATTACAAGCATAAATCCTGAAGAACAAAGAATTTTGGAATCACCAGAGTTGGGGATAAAACCGAAAGGTTTGTCCTGGGGAAGCTCAAGGGCCTTAGGGATGTAAAACAACATTAATCAAACGACAAACAAAAAGCCCATTTCGTCTTCAATCCACTCAACCATTTGTTCTACATCAGAAAATATTTCGGAAAGTTGGCTTAGGGTTGGAAAAAGATTTCAAAGATTCCAATTTAATTCGGTAAACAGTAGCGGAACTTTTCCAAAGGCGGAAATTATAAAATTATTTTTGTGGGATCGACTGCATGCACTCTTGTAGATGTTCAATCATGGAAGTCATAAGATGGCCACAGTTGATTATGTTTGCCCATGTATCGAGAGTTGGAGCGATGCTTGCATCACACGCATGCTGATCATCTGAAGAGCAAAGATTTGGTACTTACGAAATTCCTCTGAAATTTTACATTGTAAATGGTGGATAGATCATACAAATATGGTACAGGAGACCGGTATCCTTACCGAAACAGAATACAAAATGAACAAAATTACAAGAAAGGCAAACAAACTTATAGTCGGAGAAGCTAAAAACATCCTGATTCTAGTAGGGTTGATGCCGTTTTGTGTTGCGGGTCCTAGGTGATCTTGCAACCAGTGCACTCGAAATCCATGATCGGTTTGTCTCGGGAGCATTATCTGATAACCAGCAACATAAGCGGCCATCTTCACCACCAGTCCATCCAAAAATGCTGTGGCCTTGGCTGGATCCGCTGGGCATGCTTGACATTGGCAACACACTTCGAACAATACCTGTGTGTCCACCTCCAAGAACTGCTTCAGCGGACCCTATAGCTTTGTTTCCTTTATAACTTACAGGGAAGTAACCTAAAGTGCCACTACTAGTGCCACCAATTACCCACAACTGTTCTGCTTCTCTTGAGTAGTGGCAATCAACAAAATAATCGACCTGCCAAATGGAGTTTACTTGGCTTGGCTAAAAGTAAAAGCATTTGTCTACGCTAAAATGATGGTATACACACAAAGTTTGTCAATATCCTCCATTTTAACGCCATACAAGATATTTCAAATGAATAATATGAAATATTCATATAAGGTTGATCTCATAACTAGTTGACTAAAAGAGAAGAATCTGTTAGAGAGAACTTACATCATCGAGTGTCCAGCCTTTAGAAGCCAAAGAACGAGCATCATGGAAATTCTTTTCGCTTGCATCCTTCCAGTCCCAGATACTACATGAGCAGTTATCAAGTTACAGGGAAAATATAAGCAGCACAAAACGCATATTTGTACTCAAAAGCAAGACAATTGTTCAAAGATCTTAACTTCAATCCTGTGTCCCGAGTTAGAAGATGCAAATCACTAACCAAGCCACTATGTTCACGAGACTAACAAATAGAAGTCGTGCATTGTGTGACTGGGGTAGATTCATAATCAATGATAGAAAGAGATACCTTAAGGTCTCAATATGGGTCAAACACCAGAGCTTTTGATACGTCTCTCCAAAAAACCCAACCTTCCCAATTGAAGTGCCAACATTTAGCACCTATATTTTTTGGAAGGTAAATCGTCATGACTATGTAAAACTATAAACTCTAAACCTCTTCAACTTTTAACTTACTGAATCTAGATGATCATCTTCATTGATATCTCCTTCGGTATCAAATATACACATCAATCCATCAACAGAAGCAGAAAGAAGCTTGCTTTGATGATCAGGGATGAAGTGAACCTATTGAAAACATTAAGTTATATAGGCCGCCCAGTTCTATCAAGTTCCACAACCTTCACAATGCAATTTGGCGGAAGAAAACGTTTCACATTGCTAAAGTTAAACTGTCAAATCCATATGTCAAACAAAAACAAAATGGATTAGAATCAACCTGGGTAACATCTTCTACATGAGAATCCTCAAGACATGCTACTTGTTTATTGCTCCTCCAATCCCAGAATAGTATCTGAGCATAACAAGTCAAACAGCAAGAAGGGGGAAAAACAAATGATATAGAATCTGTTGAAATATGTGAAGAATCATAAGCATACAACAACAACAAAGCCTTTTCCCACTAAGTGGGGTCGGCTATATGAATCCTAGAATGCCATTGCGCTCGGTTCTGTGTCACGTCTAGAATCATAAGCTTAAAAACTTAAAATGGTTTTGCACCCAATGAGTTTGAGCAGACTAAAGAGTAAATGTGGAATGTTGAGCGTGCTATCTTCTGAAATTTTAGCCTACAACTGACACGATCTTCACTAATGTGGAACGTTGAATTATTGATAACACGAAGAACATAAAACTAGAAAAATAACGAGCTACATGAAAATCTTGATTAATTAATGACTGGAGCCACAAAACACAATTAAAGCCATTACAATGGATGCAGCACCTGAGCATCACATCCCGCGGCGAGAAGATTGTTCCCTGATCCTCCGAACGAAAAGCTGAAAATCTCCTGAGAAGAGCCAGAATGAAAAGATGAAACCTGCATCATTAACAATCAAACAAAAACGAGTTAAGAAACATTTGTGTTTATGCATGCAAAACATTGTTAGTTTATGTCTGCAATTCGGGGAGCGAACCTGTTGAAATGTGCGCGTGTCCCAAGCTCGAATCGTTCCATCAGAAGAACAAGAGTGCAGGACATGTGGAGTTGATGGACCTGAAAATGCAATTTGGTTGATAGTGGCAGAGTGGCCCTTGCACTCTCCGTAGTACTGGCCCGTCACCGGAGAGTACACCTTCACGGCGTTGGTCGAAAGCGACACCGCCATTGCCGTCCAATCATCCCTTCCACCAAAAATCCCACAAAAATTCAACACCCAATGAATAATCATAAAACCTAATTAAGCACAACCCTGTGGTTTCAGAACAAATATACGAAAGCAAAGAGATTGAGGTAAAGTGCGAGCTGAAGAACGCAACTCAAAGGTTAAGTTGCTCATTTCTCAGAATTTTCCTGGTAAACAAACAGAAAGTAAAAGTTAAGAAGAAAAGGGACGTACTTGGGGGCAATTTGGAAGACATAGTCGTCGCCGAAGTTGGTTTGGATGGAATTTTTTAGGGAGATACGCTTGAAGGGGTCAGGATTGGACGGAGGGAGTTCCTCCACCTCCATGTCCGTAGCTTCCATCTCTGTCTCTGTCTCTCTCTCCGGCTGGACAAATATATGTAATTTGGGGTTTAGGGTTTTAGTTCCGCAACGGACCACGGTAGGGGTCAGCCAAGTCTACTTTAAGTCAACCACTAAATACGTACCAGGAATGCACTATTACGGATAAAATAATCGTCCAAGAGTTCCGTATCTCGTCATTGCTATCAAGGTTTCCCGAACAGCTAGACCTACATATCTAACCCACAACTTGGATGACTCGACGAGAATGTGAGGCTCTTGCCATTCTTACTTCGTCATCTCTCCTTCTACGCTTCTCATCCTCTTCCATCTCATTTTGGGCCACCTAGAGATTGAGCATTCCTTCTGGTTAAACAATTCTTCCTCTTGCAGATTGATTTCCCACAACATCCTTGAAGAAGAAGACATTGTAAAAATGAAGTAGAAACTATGAATAATGATAGAGATTTTGGCGAAGAAGAAAGCAGAAACTATGAATAATGATAGAGATCTTGAGAAAATTGGTGTCAAATTTGTGAGGATGGATGGTGGATTATATGGAGGATTCATAAAGGATTAGGTTGTAGATAATGTCACGTGGCATGCCGTCATTCGTTAAAAATCTTATGGAAATCTATCCTCAAAGATTGTAAACAGATTATGACACGTGACGCAACGTGATTGGTTAATAATCTTATCGGAAATCCATCACCAATAATTGTCTTTTCGGAAACGAGAACGATTAAAAATCTTATTCGAAATTACAAATAAAAATTTTTTGTATTATTTTATAACTTTTCGGATAATGACATATGACGCAACAAGAACAATTAAAAATCTTATTCGAAATTACAAATAAAATTATTTTGTATTATTTTATAAATTAAAAAAATACTAATATTTTATTGCCTATTACCAGGGCTTTTGAAGTGCAACGATGGAGATGCAAAATGCGATTATTGTTCATTAAGGAGAATTATTGTTCATTGGATGGATAGCATGGTGTATTGCCTGGGGAGGGTTTCCCATGCTGGAACTGCTCTAAAAGCGTTTGACGAATCCGGATCTTCTTGCAAGATTCTAGAAATCCGTGAATCATATCCGATAAAAATTATTTTAAATATTTTTATCTAAAATTAAATACAAACAATATCTGATAAAAATTAATCTTACGATGTATAATGAATAAACACGATTTATGTTTTTCTATGATCCTGTTAAAAAAATATAATAACACTCATAATTTTTAATTAATTTTTAGAATTCAGCGCTTGAAAAATGTGGCGACTAACCTACGGAATTTGGTTATCACACTTTTTAGGCCTCAGTGGTAAGTTTACAAAATTTTAAAAAATACTTACGACTCAATGAAAATTTAACATCGCTATCAAGTAACATATTTTTAATGCCGAACGTAGAAGAGTTGTGAGTGTACTCACGACCCCTAAATCGTTTTATAAACTTCTGTGTTTTTCATTCCACTTAATGATTTAAACACGTAAACCGCTAACTTACAGATCTTTAAAAATTTTGGAAGAAACTAAAATAATATATATAATGATTGAAGCTAATGAAATACTAGTACAAAACCGAGTAAAATAACATTTTAAATTTCATACGACGAACCCCACTTAATAAGACTTGATTGTTATTGTTTTTATCATTGTGTTCGTTTGATTTATTAAATTCATGTGCTAGAAATAGAGAAGAATGTTTGATGCGTTGAAAATGGCTCCTAAAATGTACCTCCCTTTAAGGATTCATCAATAAAAACAGAGTTAACTCAAATGGTGTAAAAGAGGGTTTACCCATAAGAAGGTAAACAAAACAAATATCCATCAAACTCAAGGGGCCGGGGTGAAAAAAAAGGACTTAAAATTCAAATCCATCAAACAAATAACTAAAAGTACAACATCCCCCGTACTGCCACTTCTCTAAACACACAAGAACTCATCATTTTGCTAACTAAAACGATGGACGATAAACGGTTAGATAAAAAAACACCCGTACTAACTTAAGGTGAAAAGGAAAACACGAAACTCCATAACCACGCAAGCTTGGCTGACCCCGTCAAGACCAGTAACGCGAAATTATGTGCTCGTAGTAGCTTCCTTTTTCTCTTCCGAAGTATCAAGTCCGGCCTTAACAGCATCCTGCTCTTCGGCGGCCTCATCTTCTGCCTTTGAGAGATCTATATCTACAATAAAAGGACGAGGGAACATTACTGGTAACCAAGACGGAACACGCGCCTATTGCTTTAGCAATCTTTGTGTTATTTTTCATCCAACAAACGAACAGATTAAAGTAATTTTACATGCAGCAATACGCAGGCAAAAAATCCAAAGCAAGAGCTTATTCAAGGTAGAAATGTTTATAAAACGAACTTTGACCCTAAGATTATAAGGCATATGAACATCTTCCCAATGAGATGGTCCGCATCAAAAACCCACCTTAACTCCTACGAACCCGAAACTTAAAGACTGTCTGAGTAGAGTCATCTCCAATCCCCATTCGTTTTTTCACACTCATCAAACATTGTGGAACCCTTAAGCCTATATCGCGGTGTTTTGAATTCTAGACCTAGACTTCCTAATAAGATGTTTATCCTTACTCGGCTTGCCACTAAAGATTAAGCGCTAATAGTCTTCTTACCTTCATCACTATCATCAAAGTCACCCATTCCTCCCATATCGTCACCTCCCATGCCACCAAATTTCTGCACAGTACAAATAAAGTCAGAACAACAAAAAAAAACAGCAAAACAGTTCAGGTAAGGGAAAACGCCAAGAATTAATATTTACTAACCGAGAAATCCATCCCTCCCAAATCCATGTCACCGGGACCTGATCCTGCTGAAAACAAGAAGTGGTATTTTAATAATAAAGTACAACAAACACATTTTCGTCAAATGAAACAGTCTGAGGAAATGGAACAGAATACGCGAATTGCATACCAGCAGTATCATCGTCCTCATCCACCCATTTGTCCCAATCTACTTTGACATAATGCGGTGTCTTTCCATCTCCACGCAACAGCTTAGGCCACCATTCTGGCTCCGCCTTCTCCACAATACAGAAGATACTCCTCACGCCAACATTTATTTTGCTTTCCTATAACAAAGCGGAATAATCACACAACGAAATAAGAACCCGCATAAGCACTATCATCTCTGAATAATACAAGAGCATCTGTGATTGCACAACCAAATTCTCACCTCCACATTAACCTTATCAAAGAGATCCAGTTTGAGTTCATACTGGTGATTCTCCGCACCAGCACTAGCCGAGAAGCTGAACGTTCCATCGGGTTCAAGCTTAACCTTAGCGTCCTTTGCATCAGGCAAAAGCACGGTAAGGAAAACCTTATCCACCCTTTGCGCCCACTTCACCTCCGGATGACGACTGCGAAAACCAACCATCAATTAGCGAAAAAACTTGCCTCAAATATGCATCATTCGATCGAATATCACCCAAACAGAAACTAAAGTAAAGTTCTTTGTGAATTCTTTCTACTTTCTATAAATTTTGGGACCTAATCTCAACAGAGCGGTAAGGAAAAATTTCAAAAGGACAAATAAATACACTTAAATTGGTGAATAATACATTACCAAGACAGGGATTAATATTTAATCACAGGCTTCAATCCAAAAAAAAAAAAAAAACCCAATAAAGCATAAAATTCCCATATAATATTTTCCATTTCTTGAACCATATTAAACAGCAAAACATGGATTAAATTAAATTAAAAGTATAAATTACTGAGTTTACATGTCTGCAGAGAGCAATCGGAATCAAAAAAATATACAAAAATTGCATATCGACGAACACAATGGCAGGAATGCAAAGACGATGAAATCAGAGGCCGAAAGCAGAAGAATTGAATAAATTTGAAGAGAAGGAAGAGATTTTTACCTCATGTTTTTGTAGAAAAGGGGGAGACAGAGAGAGAGAGAGAGAGAGAGAGAGAGAGTAAAACCCTAGAAGCTGGGAACAGAGCAGAGAGCAGAGAAGAACGTGAGTTACAAGAGAGTTTAAAGAGTAAGAGAGATTACGCGATGCTTCTAGACTTGTACGCTTTCTGGGCTTCTCGAACAAGGCCCAAACTCTGTAAAATCAGTCCAGTTGAATGAAGTGGCCCATTAACTCATTTGCAGAGGCCCACTATGTGGTTCTTAATATTTTCATACAAGCTTATGTTAGAGAAATGTCAGAGATACTCGGCCTCCCTCTATCTTCATGTGGTGTTAGCCGTTAGACGGCTAACCACTATCTCAATTAATCTTTAGACATTTAAAAATTAAGAAAAGACATCTAATCTAGCCCGTTTAGGTTGCGCCTCTTATTTAGATAGAAAATAAATAACTTTTATTTTGCATTTTAGTTTTTTAATAAGTTGTAAGAGAGACTTATTTAATACTTTGATGAACACTCATTATATGATTGTTCCCGTATTTTCAATATAAGTAGACACTTATTCATATGTTATATAATAAATTTAATTAAAATTTAAAAAAATAACCTAAGTTCCCACCTAGATACCAAGATGCTAAGCCCCTGATCGTTATCCAACTAACGCCTAGCACAGTTTTAAACCTTGCATGTAAGTCCTTTTGTTGAAGGAGATGGACTCACTTCTCAACTGTCTTCCAAATACAACGCACCTTCTCTCTGTTGGAAAATAATAGATTTAGGATTTGGGCTCAGCCCGTTAGAATTAGGTTTTGTTAGATTCATTAAACAATAAGTTAGTCACGATATAACCTCTTAGGGTTTTGTAACCGTTTCGGCATTCTCGTTTGTTTAATAATATTATTATTATTTTGTAATCTTATTTGTTCCACACTCTAATGTTCAACTCTCCCAAAATAAGAGGACTATAGGTCAGTCAAATACAATGCACCTTCAATTCTCCCAATTTTATATTAAAGAAAAAAAAGAGGACATGGACATGGACATTGACATTGACCTACCCCATTTGCCAAATCTATCATCTTCTTGTCTTTGAGGAACTAATAAGCATTTATCTTTATAATTTTTAATTTATCCATTCAAAAGGTGGCTTTTTAAAATGGAATGTCCATCTTTTTCTCACTTTACTCTAAGTTGATCTTATCTTATAAAGGAGTTGTCTTATATTATGCTCGTACTCAATAAGTGTACCAATAACACAATCTATAACACTAAGTTTTATTATACAAGTAGTTAGAATTTTTTTTTTTAAGTATTAAACCACTTGCAAAATGAAATTTGTTGTGCTCAGTTGTGTTCTTGGTACACTATTTTTTTTTTTTTTGGGGGGTGGGGGGGGGGAGAGGGGGGGGGTTTGGTTTGGTTTTGAGAAGTTTAGGAAGAGATTTATTACTCTCACTACTAGCGTCAAGGCATACTTGAGCCAGAATGATTTATGTATGACACCTAATTATCAGTTGTTACCGTTACGTTATGAATTTACGTAAGAATTTACAGATCAACATTAACGAAGACTACTACCAACAGAACTCGAAGCTTGGTGGGACAACGCACAAATATATTTATAATATTTGTTCTCATTACTCGAATTTCATTTAGAAAATTCATTCGTGCGTGGGCGTTGTTTGTTTGGTTTGTCCGTGACGCTTTTTGGCTCTCTTCCCCCTCCGAATCTTTTTCTTTCTCCCTTCTCTTTACTCCATTTTGCACTTCTTCCTCCACCATGAAAAAATTCTTCTCTTTCAAAAGCTCAGCTCTTGCGAAAATGGACGACTCAGATCACTCCTTCAGAGCTCCCCAATTGATCTCTCACCCTCACTTTGTCCTCCGAGTCTTCTTCCTTTACCATGAAATTTGATCAAACGGTTACAATTATTATAATTTTTAAAGAGACCCTCTATTTGTAATCGTTGGATCAAATTTTAACGGTCCGGATCATTTCATCCTGGACCTTTGATGAAAGAGATCCAGTCCCGACATTGACCTACCCCATCTACCAAATCTATCATCTACTTGTCTTTGAGGAACAAATAAACATTTATCTTTATGTTTTTTAATTTATCCATTCAAAAGGTGGCTTTTTAAAATGGAATGTCCATCTTGACTCTACTTTGGTCATATCTTATGAAAGAATTGTCTTATACCACATCCGTCCTCAATAAATGTACCAAGAACAGAACCTATAACACTAAGTTTCATTATACAAGTAGTTATAATTTATTTATTTTTAAGTATTCAATGACTTGCAAAATGAAATTTGTTATACCCAATCGTGTTCTCGGTACACTAAATATTTGGGGGGTTTGGTTTTGAGAAGTTTAGGAAGAGATATGTTACTCTCACTACTAGGGTCAAGGCATATATACCCCCATAATCTTGAGCCGGAAGGATTTACGGGTGACACCTAATTATCAATTGTTACTATATACGTTATGAATTTACGTAAGAATTTACAGATCGGCACTAATGAAGATTATTGCCAACAGAACTCAAAGCTTGGTGGGACGACGCACAAATATATTTATAATATTTGTTCTCATTACTTGAATTTTATTTAGAAAAAGGAAACAAAGAACATACAAATTCTACATGCCTGGATTGTCTGCTCTCCCCATCCCATATCCTTCACATCCCTTCCAATTTCTGTGGTCACGGTTAAGCCACGTTAACATTTTATATTTATTGGTTTTTGTCTTATTATTTCTATAAAAGAAATCAATATAAAATATTAACGTGATTTAACCATAACTACAGAAATAAGAGGGGATGAAAGGGGAATGGGATCTAGGCCCAATTCTACATGGGTCTTCTCCTTGGCTCTCTTCCCCCTCCGAGTCTTTTTCTTTCCCCCTGCACTTTACTCCATTTTGCACTCCTTCTTCATCCACCATGAAAAAATGCTTCTCACCTTCAGAAGCTCAGTTCCTGCGAAAATGGACGACTCAGATCACTCCTTCAGAGCTCCCCAATTGATCTCCCACCCTCACTTCGTCTCTCCCCTCAAGCCTCAAGCCTGCTAAGTAATATTAACAATTAACTCATTTATAATTATCCTTAATCTTTTGTTTAGCATTTGATTAGAGATAATTTTTATGATTAGCCTCTGAAAAATCTCATTGACCCCTTTAAACATTGCCAAAATCCAATACCAGAAAACAAAATTGGGTTTTTTCCGGATAATTTTTTTAGAAAAATAGTTGGATCATTGGTTCCAAAGCTTCGATCTTTTTTTCCTTCTGTTTTTTGATCGTTTCCTTGTGATTTTTCCACAGATTCGTTGAAAAAATGGAGTCCTGTGATTGCATAGAGGCGCAATGGCCCCCAGATGAGCTGCTGGTGAAATATCAGTACATCTCTAATGTGTTCATTGCCCTTGCCTATTTCTCCATTCCCTTGGAGCTCGTATATTTTGTGCAGAAATCCGCTTTCTTTCCGTACAGATGGGTGCTTGTGCAGTTCGGTGCTTTCATTGTTCTTTGTGGAGCAACCCATTTCATAAATGTATGGACTTTCTCTATGCACACCAAAACTGTTGCCATAGTCATGACTGTTGCCAAGGTTTCGTGTGCCGTTGTATCGTGTGCTACCGCTCTAATGCTCGTTCACATTATCCCGGATTTACTAAGCGTCAAGAAACGGGAGCTGTCGCTGAAGAGCAGAGCTGAAGAGCTTGACAAGGAGATGGGGCTTATGCTCACTCAGGAAGAAACAGGAAGGCATGTTAGGATGCTGACTCATGAAATTCGAAGCACGTTGGATCGGCACACTATCTTGAAAACTACCCTTGTTGAGTTGGGTAGAACTTTAGGCCTCCAGGAATGCGCGTTATGGATGCCGTCCAGAACTGGTATGAACCTAGAGCTTTCTCACACTCTGAACTACCATATACAAGCTGGGTCCTCTGTGTCAATAGACCTTCCTGAAGTGAACGAAGTCTTCAATAGTTCTCAAGCGATTCGTATACCATATACCTGCCCACTGGCAAGAATCAGACCACTTGTGGGAAGATATGTGCCACCTGAGGTCGTTGCTCTGCGGGTGCCCCTTTTAAATCTTTCAAATTTTCAAATCAATGACTGGCCGGATGTCTCTGCCAAAAGCTACGCAATTATGGTTTTGATTCTACCCACGGATGGCACCAGAACGTGGCGAGAACATGAACTGGAGCTGGTTGATGTTGTGGCAGATCAGGTGTGTTTTGTTTGACTCTTTTTCTTTCTATTTCACAACGCTTATTTGAAAGGCTAATGTATTAACGACGGATATGTCGCTTGTGTTCCTTATGATTCCTATACACGTACTTCAAGGTTATAACAAGTGTAGTTGGGCGCAGGTAGCTGTTGCTCTTTCACATGCTGCTATTCTGGAAGAGTCTATGCGAGCCCGTAAACAGCTCACGGAGCAGAACGATGCTTTAGATTTAGCTTGGAGAGAAGCAGAGATGGCGATCCATGCCCGCAATGATTTCCTTGCTGTCATGAACCATGAAATGAGGACACCAATGCATGCATTCATTGCATTGTCTTCTCTTCTGTTAGAGACGGAACTGACTCCGGAAGAAAGGCTTATGATAGAGACAGCACTAAAGAGTAGCAACCTTTTGGAAACACTTGTTAATGATGTTTTAGATCTTTCTAGACTTGAAGATGATAGCCTAGAATTAGACATTGAAAAATTTAACCTCCATGGAGTTTTCAGAGAGGTAAACTTTCCAGACTCGGGGCTTGAATGGATACTTTCGAATAATTTGGTTTTCGTGAACTTACATACACACCTTTTCCAAACTGTAGGTAATGAATTTGGTACAGCCCGTCGCATCTGTGAAGAAGTTGTCTATGACTTTGATTCTATCCCCAGACTTACCTGTGTATGCCGTTGGAGATGAGAATCGGCTGTTGCAAACTATTCTCAACGTTGCTGGTAATGCTGTGAAGTTCACAAAGCAGGGCTATATTTCAATTACAGCGTCTGTTGCAAAATCAGAATCTTCAAGAGACTGGCAACCACCGGAGTTTTATCCAGCGTCAACTGATGGTTACTTCTACCTACGAGTTCAGGTCAATTATTGTGCATTTTATCGTTGTCTTTGTATGCTGAGATTGAGACATCTCTTAGTAACTTCGACAGTGAAGCAACGTGATCTAATGGCATTCCTGTTGTTGCAGGTTAAGGATTCTGGCTGTGGTGTTCTCCCAGAAGATATTCGTCATCTTTTCACCAAGTTTTCTCAGCCTCGAAATGGATCCAATCGAATAAACAATGGTGCAGGACTTGGACTTGCCATTTGCAAACGGTATAGTTGAAAACTTTCCGATCTTTCACCATTTTGCATCCTGCTTTTGTTTTCTTGCCTATTCATCCAACTTGGTCACCTTATGTTCTGAAATGACTTGGATTAGGTTTGTAAACACCATGGGAGGTCATATTTGGATTGAAAGCGAGGGTATCGACAGAGGGAGTATCGTTGCATTCATCGTCCAACTAGGGATATGCGACAATCATAGTGATACAACAACACACCAGGTCCAGATGCCACCTAAAGGACAAGCAAATTATGGAAGCGGAGATGTCATCGGACACAAACCCGCCTTTAGGGATTGTTTCGGAGTAACTTCATCGAATGCACGTTATCAAAGAAGTCTTTGAATGCCAGTGGACACACTAATCAATGTTTGATGCTTGGCAGAGATATTAGCTCACCTGGGAATTTTTGTTTTAGGATGTTGAGGTTGGAAGAAATTTGTGTGTTTCAAATTGTGAACGTTTTTGTTACTTAATTAATGGCAATTGTTGCTTAATTAGTGTTAAATCCTCATCCGAATGAGGCAAACCAGGTAATTAGGTTGAAAGAAACCGATATCCTGGACAACTTTAGATAATAAACATAACTAAGATGAATCAGACAACACTGTAAAAATTTTTAAACGAGCATTTCATATTAAATCCGATTGCCAAAATAAGTAGTTCCGGGACCAAAAACCGATCAATAGATAAAAGAAACAAATCTTCATACAAAGTACAACGATTTTGAAATCTCTTTCGGCTAGAAAATAGAGTACTGAAGAACAAAACAAACAAACAAACTTGCTCGTCAAAACTAATCTAACCAAGTGAATCAAGGCAAATGGACCATAACAAGTCATCAATCCATCAGTTCTCCTCATAGAGCACTCACTTCTTTGATTTCTTGGATACCCTGCAAGTAAAAGAGAGAACCTAATCAGCAAAAAGCAACACAGACAAGATCAGCAGATAGCATATTAGGGTTTCAAGTAAGGGTACTAACTGTGTCGGTTGAGCTGCAGCTGGGGCAGCGGGTGCTGGTGCTTTCTCTTGAGGTCCCTGAACACATATTAGAATAATCGGCAACGTGAGAATTTCAAATGAATTACAGAATAATCAGTAAACAGATTAAGGTGACAATACCTGAGCCAAGCGTTCCTCTCTCCTAGCGTGCTTCCTCTCCCTGCTAGCCTTGTTCTTTGCCCGCTTAGCCTCAAATTGATCAGACAGAGTCTTCTCTCTGGCCTTCTCAGCCTTTGACTTGTGAATGCTCTCCATCAGCACTCTCTTATTCTTGAAAACATTACCCTTAACTTTCATGTACATGTCATGGTACATGTGCTTGTCAATCTTCTTCGACTCACGGTACTTGCGAAGCAACCTCCTGAGCACACGCATCCTCCTCATCCAAAGGATCTTGGTAGGAAGCCTTGCTTCCCTGGTACCCTTGCGCTTACCTAAAAATTTAAGCAACCGCTCATTAAAATGTGACTTTTAGCTCATTTGGATAAATTCAAACCATATTGTATGTATGATCACCAAAACAACTAAGCCAAAATCACATAGAAACTCGACATACCATATCCAGAGTGACGTCCCTTTCTCTTAGCCTCCTTCATACGACGTGCACGAGAGCGAGAGTGAATCTTGGTCGGCTTCCTGATGATGAAACCATCCTTGACCAACTTCCTTATGTTTTGGCCTGCAATTCAGAATCACACCCATTAACAAACAATCCACGAAAAGGCAGAAAGGCCAATAAACATTGGCCTCCCAATACTGTCAACCCAAACATCCACTTAAACAGTTGCAAATCATCGGTGAAACTTCACAAGTAGAAAATACGGGGAAAAGTCACATACAACACAAGTAAAACATACACTATCTCAACACAAAAACATCACATTCATATTCTACACTCTACGACAACAAAATGCTTTACGCGCCACAACAATACTTTACGCTCTACAACATTATTGCAACACGGAAACATCTCAACAAAATGACCAGCTAAAACAACATCCAGATTACAACAATTACACCAATGTTAATTACTGAATACTAATCTGCAGATAATAAAGGGTACCACTCAGGTTAAATCCCGATATCAATTATCCACAGCTCATGTACTTAAAACTAAAAGTAGATTAAATCTAAACCAAATATATAATCTTTCACATAAACCTACTTCCAAACAGTTAATAGGCATCTCAAAACTTCAACAACCGTGCACAAATCGTAGAGTAATTACATGTTTAAGTTTTCACGATAGCCAAACAGTGGATTAACGCGAGATTAAAGAAATGGATTAAAAAATAATCAAACGGATTAAGCAGTGCAGGATAAGCAGATCAACAGGAAGGAATAAGAGGAAGAAAATGAAGGGAAAGGAGAAGATGAACGTACGAGAGTTGGCCATGGAGATCTCGCTGACTTCATTGGGGTCGAGCCAGACCTTGCCGCGACCGCACTTGAGGACGCTGGAGGCGAGCCTCTTCTGGAGCTTGAGCGAAACCATCGCCGGCGTCTTACCTCCTTCCTTGTGTTTTTTGGCAACTGCTGTGGGCAGAGAGGCTGAGCTTTTGTGGAACACAAGTTTTTATATATCGCTCAACTTTTGCGGTTTTAGAGTTTCGACCTAGGGTTTCGTCATATGACTGGGCCTTATAATTTCATGGGCCTCTTTCTTCTACGCTGTATTATGTAGGCTCTTTAGATGGGTGATCCAGCCCAACAATAAATTCGGAATTTTTTTTTTAAGGAAAACTAACAAAAAATTCAAAAAAAAAATTAGTTTTAATGAAAAATGACAAATAAAGGTGTAGTGAATAATACCAAGAAAGCTAAAAATGTGGTTTTTCGTTAAAAGTGAACAATATCGAAAGTGTTTCGTTAAAACTCCCTTTTTTTTTACTGGTTTAATTTGAGTGGTTCTGTCACTTAGTAGTTAGTACTACGATCTAATAGAATGAGAGGTTTTAGGTTCGATTTTTGTCAAAGGCGAATTTGAACCACGTTGTTATTAGTCCATTATAAGGTTAAACTCACCCTCTCCCCCTTAGATAATATCGATTGTTCAAAAAAAAAAAAAAATTGAGAGGTTCTTTGTACAACTCCATTTTGTGTCTGAACACCCATTAATTCCATTTAAAATAAACTCCTCTTATACACATATATAAAATTACCAAGATCTCCAAAATTAAAAAATTAAAAAAAAACCTTAATGAGACACAAATTTGGTTTTGATCTCATTTTTCGTTGTGAGTCTTGTGACAATTTGAGATGTTCAACCCTAAACTTATTGTTGTTTAAGTTTGTTTGAGCCCTATCATTTTTTTACACCGCACTCCACCGAACACTCAGAATTACGTGTAGAAGAAGAAAAAAAGTGTGCACAAAGTCGTTTCCTTTTTTGAGTTGCCTTATCCTTTTATGAGTCATAAAAGTGACATCCATGTCCATGGACTGTATAAAATAAAACCCTTGCGTGTTGATATTGCTATGGTTGGTTAAGGTGCTCGCAATGTGGATTAGTTGGCCTAAACAACAATACCTACAATAGTATTAAACCCGGCCTCGTAACCCAACATATCCGACCTCATCTGCCCAAGTAGCCAACAAAAATTTCAAATGCATGAGGAATGATGCTGTCCCGGATCATTTTCTGCACGGCGGTTCTGTTGGCGACACTGGCAGTAATCCTTTTGGCTTTGTTCTCGCCACTACCCAAAAGGAAGCCGTCGCCGCCGTGGCTCGACCTTTCCTTATACATTCAACAACCACACAATAACAACAACAACATTGCAGGCTCAAATAACGCTGGAAAACAACCGCAACCGGACAGCAGCGGAGGAGCGTTCATCTTCCACCGGATGCTCACCGAGGGACCCGAGAACACTTCCCGTGTGGTGGGGAAAGCGCAGGGATTCATAATCCCCGTGGAGCACTTTGCCAACTCGGGATTCAACATAATCTATCTGACCTTCCACACGCCTCAGTATTCTGGCAGCCTCAGCGTGGAGGCCAAGCATGTTTCGCGCCAAGGCACGGAGGAGCTTACGGTGATGGGGGGAACGGGGTCGTTTGCTTTTGCGAGAGGAGTTGCCGTTTTTGCTCAGACAACTGATCAGGATGATCAGCAACCGTCATCGGGGAATGGGGTGGATTATGCCACTTATCATGTAAAGTTGCAGCTTAGATTTCCCAACCAGTCTCGGACAGTTTTAGGATGAAACTCTCATGTGCACAGCACAGGTTTTGTTTTTGTAATATTTTCTCTGTAATACGTATTGATTAACAATAATAATTATTTCTTGACGGGAGAGACAAATATCTTACAATGTTATGGCAATTTAGTAGACAACATATATATATATATATATATGTATGTATGTATGTATATTGTTTTTTTGGATAAATTAGGTTCACATCTCTTATTTCTCATTCTCATCAATTGAAATCTTATTTCTTTTTCGTTTTTGATCTAGGTCTCTTGGCTTTTCTTCATGTCATTATTTGAATATTAACTTAACTATTTACAAGTCTTTATATGTCAATTTAAAAGTGAAAAATGATTAATCATTTTCAAATATAATCTTTTTAGTATTTTTTTTCTTCATATATTTCTATTTATAATTTGTATCCTTTTTTTTAATTTATGCGAATATTCTTTTTAGTTTTAATTTGTACCCATAAATTTAAATTTTAATATGTACCCATATTTGCAATTTAATTTGTACCCATAGTTTTGATTTTTAATATGTACCCATATTTTTAATTTAATTTGTACAAATTTTTTTTTTTTTTATGACCGTACCCATGCTAATTATATGTGTTTATTTTATGTTTTAAAATATACAATACTTATTTCTTGCACTATATTAATAATTACGCAGGTACTTTTTTTTTTTTGCTAGAACTACGTGAAGAACAAATTACTCTATTCTTGATTTTTAAGTAATTGTTATATTTGTAACAATATTTTTGGATTTGTTTAAATTTCATAATTTGTGGGATATTGAATGCATAAATGCATGAATTTTTTTTATTTTCTTTTTTTGTCAAACATAAATGCATGAGTTAAATCCCTTAAATGATGCTAGGGACCTTGATCAAACTATTTAAACAAATAACACTTCATTCTAACAACTAGGTTGATTAGAGACCGGAACCAAAATGACTTTTTTTTTTTTTCCCTTCACAGCCTAGTAACCCTATCAGTTGTCTCTATTTTTTCCTCTCACCTCTCTTTCATCCATGTTTTTTGCCAAATAAGATTAACTTTTAGTGACAAAATAGTTATCCAGAAACAGTAACTAAAGATATGAACAATCTCTTCAACGATTAAGAATCGTTTGAAGTTCGCTACCAAAAAAACTTTACCGACGAGCGGGCCACATAATCGTCCAATCAAAAGACACATCGAGTCGGACCAGTCTCGAGTGGGTGAGGTTGAGTTGCCCGGGGGTGGTGTTTGGGTGTGTGGTGGGCTGGAAGGCAGCCCAACCGAGTCCAATCCAATATCAGGCCCATCCAGCAATCGCGTGTTTGGTAGTGTAGTACAATAGAAGAAACAGACAAGTAGTACAAAGGAACGTACAAGTTTGCAAAAAGGCGGCAACTGTGGGCGCGCACTGGGAACTGGAAAACCACGCGCCTCCTAAAGTGGAAATAAATCGTGTTTTAATTAATAATAATTCTTTTGAGAGAGCGAAACAGGAAATTTGAAAACAACGGCGCCGCCGCAACGGGGAGGAATGGAATGGGATTCACCGACAAATTGTGCGGTATTATGTATTTTAAGTTCCTCATATGACTAAGCATTTTTGCGGTTTAACACAACGTGCAGGACGTTTTTTAAGTTTTTTAAATAATGGTGTTGGAATGTCGCGATTGATTTGAAATACAGGTGAAACTTGAATCTATATGACCTTTTTTTTTTGTTCTTTTTCTTTTTTAATTAGAAGGAAGAATTGTTTAGAGCATCCTTAAATGAAATGCTAAAATGTACACATCAGTTATAACAGTAACAAAAAGATCATACTAATATTTTCCAACCGAAGTGCCAAATTCTATGTGGCGATGACATGTATTGGTAGCAAAAAAGGTTGATATCAAATTTGACAGCAGTTATAAATGTTTTTTTTATTAATTATTAATTAGTTTAATCATTTATTATAATTAATGTTGAGTCAACCGATGCAATTATCCTACTTATTTCTTATTTTCAATCAAGAAATGTGAACATATTACTGATTAAACTTTAAATGTTCTTTATTAAATTTTAATTAGTTTAATAATTTATTTTATAAAATAATAATTTAATTTGATATATCGGTTAGAAAACAAAACTTTAAAAGATGTCAAAATGCCACATAAGCTGTTAAAATTTGATATCTCCTTTGGAGATGGTCTTAGGACCATACATAATCAAAGAGGATGATTAGAAATAAAATTGAATAATTTAAAGAGAGTTGCAATTGTCTTTGGGTAATTAAGAACAAACTAATTAAACATAAAACAATTCAGATTAATCAGGAAGAAACCAATGATCAAAGTCATCAATTTCCCCTGACCAACTCAATTTACAACCACCAAAATTAAAACAAAACTAATAAAAGCAGATAACATTAATCACAGGGAAGCAGGAACGTCATCGTCGTCATCGAAGCTCCAGAGATCATCACCAAGGGCGCTTTCCTGAGGCGGAGGATTCTGAGGAGCCGCCGTGGACTGCCCATCCAGATACGGAATCTGATAGAATTTCATCATGCTCTCATACGCCATTAGCTCCTCGGAAAGCTTCTGCACTTCGTCCTTTTCCATTCTTGCAATCGGCTCCAAGCTGCGTTTCCCTTCTTGAGTTTCCTCCACTTCTGTCAGCTCAGCTCCGCCGTGACAACCGCCGCTCCCGATCTGATTGCAACCCAGAAAGCCCGTTGAGGAGAAAGCGCCATCTGAACCAGACACAGAGTTTTCTTCCCCGGAAACAACAATTGGGTCGGTGTTCACATTAGCCATGGAGTTAAACTCAATCGACATGGAGTTGGAGGGAAATGTCGCAATCTGGTTCAGATCATACCCAAATCCCAAATCAAAGCTTTTGGGTTGATACGGATTAGGATTTGGGTTTCTCAGATACGTCTTGGCGGGGAGGTGGTCGTCTTCGTTGGGGAAATTGACCTTGGCTTTTTTGCCGCGGATTTTGCGAGCCTCCCTGTCGTAAGCTCGGGCCGCGTCCTCGGCGGTGTTGAAGGTACCGAGCCAAACTCGAACCCCTTTTCTGGGATCACGAATCTCGGCGGCCCATTTTCCCCACGGGCGCTGCCTGATGCCTCGGTACAGGTTCTTCCTCTGCCTCTTAGCTGGCTTCTCTTCTTGCACATCACCTGTTTGTGAAAAATCCCCAGTCACAATCCGAACGAAATTTCTCATCTTTTAACTCGCAGAAAAACATCATACGGATGAAAAAAGAGCGTACCTGAAATGGGTTCGGGTAATTTACGCGGAATTGAGTCGGTGCGATTAACTGGGGTGGGATTGCAGTCGAAGAAAGTGTCGGGATCGAACTTGGCGAAGGGAGAGTCCGGCCATATGTCAGAGGCGGTAACACGACGGTGACGGTCGCGAGGGATGAACTTAGCGATTATAGCACCACCGCACATTCTCGAAATCGAAAAACTTGTGTGAATTAACTCTGAGAGATGAACTGAAAATTGAGGGGGGGGAGGAGAGAGAGAAAGAGAAGGGTTTACGGTTTAACGGATGAGTGAGAAAGGAGGAGGGGAGGGGGGGTTTTGTACGAAGAGAAATGGACACTGTTTGCTATTTTGTATTAATTACATGACCTTTTGTGGAACTTTCGTTGGATTTCACCTAACCCTTTATTAAATTCGTTACCATAAATCTTATTGGGCCTTGCGTGGCTGGCAAGCTTGTCGGGCCTTTTCTTTTGAGTCCAGCTAGCCCTAATGAGAGAGCAATGGTACCTACTTATGTGAAAATCTGCCTTCGTAAGTTGAAATGTGACTAATTATTTGGCGGCGGAAGGAGACTTAAAATAGAAATTTTCTATCAATTCTCTGTCATCTCACAATTTAACGTCAATTCTAATATTGATATTATAAAAATTGTGCTAAAATATAAGGTGACAGATAGTTCGTAAAGAGTCTCATTTTTTAGAGAGTTCATTTAGTATTCTCAAGGTTTTTTATGATTAAACTCTACATCTTGTAATACGTGGTGAAGTTGGGAGACAATATCAGGAAGATCAAATCATTGATGGTGGACAATCTGAATAACCGTTTATATCGATTTTAAATCTCAGAAACCAAAGTGAGAAGTTACGATAACCTCATGAATCATTTTGGCTAAAGAAATCTTTTTTGCAATAATAAATGTTGAGTAAAAGTTTGAATGGGTATGTTCTACTTTGAAACAAGTGGAGTATCCTTAACTCAAGTTGTTGATAAGTTGGTGGATATATGCATATAATATAATTAAACATTAGAGGAAAGAGTGAGTGATGCAAGTAAAGCCAGTTTAGAAACCGCTAAGCACATCGTATGAATATTCTAACGTCTAAGTGGTGGGCATAATCCATCATTTGTTTTGGAGGTGGACAGTTGGTAACAAGTCCCTGTTATCCATCTCTTTCTGGCCCAGAAAAGCTAAAGGAAATTCTACACTATCCATAACTACAGTCAGGCAAACTCATAAACTCAGAGTATTGAACCCCAGACCTCGCACATCCATCATCCATCTCATCCATTTTGGCTTGTTTAAGTGACAATTAACAACTAATAAGGGAAAACTTCAAAGCTGTTTTGTTTGTTTGTTGTTTGTGTTTGAATTCAACGGTAAAAATTGCTTTTTGGACCGCCAATATTGCAATATCTGAATTAGTCCACACCACTTCGTGTTCGTCGAGTCTTATTTGACATTACAAATTTACATTAATTTAATGTAATCTTTTTGTCACTTTTGCTACAAGTAGATTGTATTTTATGTTTCATGTTTGCTTGATGTCGTCTTGACTTTTGCAAAAGAGAACCGTGTTAGTTTGGGGTGCTTTTTTATGTTTGTTTAATGTCGATAATGCATCGAGTATCCAGTTGGCACAAATATAAGTGATATGCTAAAAACTATAATCCCAATTGTGTAGTAATTGATGGGAAGCGAAAGATTGAGGAAAAATCCACAAAAGTTATCATAAAATTTACTTTTAGGTTGTTTTTCGACTTTTTAAAATTCATGTTGGATATGGGTCTTGCCAACATGTTTTATTAGTTTTTCTATTTTGGGCTTAAGTACTCAATAAAAAATATTTATATGATTTATAATAATAAGACCGCTTTTAGATGACTTATAATATTTTGTTAATGCCCATAAAAATTAGGAATGTGTTATTGGTATTACAAAAATTTCATTCTACACTCCTCACAAGTGTATTTTTCTTTCCTAATATAAAAAGTTTGGAGTGTAGAATGAGATTTTTGGAGTGTTAATAACAATTCCCAAAAATTATTGCGCTAAAACTCAATGATCACATTATTCACTTAAATTTTGAGCTAATATGTTCTCACGGTTTTAATTGATTTTGGAAATTTCAATATAAAATATATTCTTTTTCTTTTTAGCGTAACCTTAAGCTTCTTAAATTCATGTAGGACATTTTGAAGATGTTCTAGCTAGGTTTTGGCACCCACTATTATGTCTTATTAATTTTTATTCTTTTGACTTACATAGTTAGTAAAAAAAAAAATACTTATGTGAGTTAATAAAGACTTGTTATATTAACACCTTACAAATTATTGAATAAACTCCACATACTTAATACACCCCACATTTGCTTTTTCAATGAAAAATTATCTTAATACACCCCACATATTTCCCCATAATACTCTCACACCTCACATTCTCAATATACACTTTACATTTTCTACATACGTCCCATATTTTCTATACACCCCACATTTCTCAAATCTTATAAAGTTTTTAATTTGGACAAAAAATGCCGATTGGAATTTTGACAAAAGATGTCGCCTTGGATTTAAAGCATAGGTGGGTTGTTTTCAATTCCACTATTAAAACTCATGTCGTTTGTTTTTAATATTTGGTGGTAATTTTAGGTGTTTAATTCTTCATGTAATGTGATCCCTAAAAGATAAATACGAACATAGAAGCTTGAATAACGCAGCAAAAACAAGATTAAATAATTATCGATGTCGTTAAAATCACTAAAACAATAAAAAATATGAAGTCTTACCTCATGTGAAGCTTCCGAAACATCGATTTCTTGTTTCATTCGTCAAAAATAATTTTTCTCAATCAATATGTTTTTAGTTTCATTGGTTAGGGTTTTGTTTAACAATGGAAGGTCAGAGGGATTTTGGTAGTTGAAGAAGATAAATAATACGTTAAAAGTGATTTTGGGTGTATTTAGAAATTTTTTTTCAACCTAATAAGGTCAAAATTGACACACCCCGACCGAAATCAAGACGTGCTAGCCGTCACGCCTTTATTTCAGTCGGGGTGTGTCAGTTTGGTATCAGAGCATAGAAAACCTAAGTGCAGTCCAGAAGAAGAATACTAATTACACAACATCCAAAGGTGATCCAACATGCCTTGATTTCGGTCGGGGTGTGTCAAAAATTGCTATTGCATAGTAGGGTAAATAACTCATTTAATATTAAATTTAAATATGAGGTGCATTCAACATTTTGTGGAATGCTAATATAAAAAGCCTTAATAAATGGTAAGACCGTAAGACCGCTTTTAAGCATTATAACATTTTTCTTAATGTCGTACTAATAATATTTTGTGGAAACTCAACATAATCATTTTTCATTAAAATTGCGAGATAATAGTAATAATATTCACGATATTTTTTTAATAGGATTTGTGAATTTCTACAAAAACCAACACAAAACCTATTATTTTCATGCAACAATTTAAGTTCTTTGAATTCATGTATAACATTTGGGAGATGTTGAATATTTCAAGAATATATTCATATATTTGTTGGTTGAAAAGTTGGGTATATGCCTAACCGTTGCCTCTCTTCGAGTGAAGCATTGCAGCATATGGCATACTACAATATATATATATATATATATATATATATATATATATGTTATATATGTATATATATTTATATAATATATATACATAATATATTGGTGCTACATTGTGCAGAATGTGTGTACGAAAATGATGGTACCAAAAGGTTGGATTTAATTCAACCTTGTATCTTTTGGTTGAACTACAACTTTTGGTTAAAAGACATGATGCTTACTCAAATTGTATGAGTAGAATTAAAAGATATAAATAATCAATATTTATTTTCTGAAAATTCCAAATAAAAGACATGTCTTTTGGGTCAACACTATTAAGAAGGGTTGTATATCTTCAACTAAAATGAAAGGACTCAATGCATGGGTGTTTTAATGCCTATAAATACCTATTATGGCATAATGTTTCATACACAATTTTCAAAAATTTGTTTCTAAGGGAATACAATTCGGTTTTGCTAATCGAACATTCTATACTTTGTTGTATCCTGGAAGCGACTTGCCAATAACCCTTTAGCAAACTCATTCGAGTGGGCCCAAATAACACTTTAAGGAAACGATTTAAGTCGTACCTTAAAGTCATCATTCGGATTATTCTCTATGTTTCTATATTTACTCTAACAATCTTAAAGTGTTATTTTCATCATGGACAACAAGTTTGATAACATGACTTTGAAGATTATCAATCAAGATGTTTACAAGCTAGACAAATTTGATGGATCAAACTTCACCCGATGGAAGGATAAGATGCGTTTCATGCTTACTTTTCTAAATGTCATTTATGTGTTGGACCTGAAATTGAGCCTATTCGTGAACCAAGTGATGAAGACTCGGACAAAAGAGTTGCCGATTGAAAGAAGTGTGAAGAAGATGAATTGGTATGTCGAGAACACATCTTGGGCACATTATCTGACTGCTTATATGATCTGTACACACACATTCAATCTCCAAAGGAAATATGGGAAGCATTCGAATGCAAGTACACAATAGAGAAAATAGGTACCGATAAATTTTTAATGTTCAAATATTATGAGTTCACTATGTTTGATAACAAACTCATCCTAGACCAAGTTCATGAATTATTGGTCTTGGTCTCAAAGCTTCGTGAGTTTAAAATATTTATTTCGGATCCTATGATAGTTGGGGCTATTATTACCCCAAACATGGAATAATTATAGAAAGAAACTTCTACACATGGTGGAAGATATTAGTTTGGAGGATTTGCAAAAAGGGTATTCAAATTGAAGAAGAAACTCGAAATTGTGATAAGAATTTTGCAAATCAAGGTTTCTCCAAAGTTCACATTGTCGAAGGAAACAAATACAAAAAGAACTTCAAACTCAAAATTGACAAAGGGAAATTTAAAAAGACCAATTCCAACAAGAATCAAAAGAATGCAAATGGTGTCTGCTACCATTGTGGAAAGAAAGGCCATTATATTCGTAATTGTAGACACATAAAAGCAAGTGAAGAATATGCCAATAAGATCAATAGCGGAAATATGGTGGACAACTTTGGAATTGATAACATTGTTGCAATGGTATCAATGATGCATATTGTCATGATTACCGAATTGAATATGGCAGAGGCAATAAAATTCTCTGATTGGTGGCTCGACTCAGGAGCTACTATACATGTGTGCAATGATAAGACACAATTCATGACATATGAAGCATCAACGAACAATCAAGAGGTTTTAGTAGGGAATCATAATTCCACCAAAGTTCTATAAAAAGGAACCGTTGAACTTCAGTTTACTTCTAGGAAGAAATTGACATTGCTTAATGTACTGCATGTTCCAAAAATTAGAAAGAGTCTTGTGTCTATAAATTTATTATGTAAAAACAGTATAAAGACTGTTCTAGAGTCCGACAAGTTAATAATGTCAAAAAATGGAATGTTTGTTAGGAAGGAGTATTCTTGTGATGGGATGTTCAAACTAAGTATTAATAATAAAGTGAATTTTTCTGCATATATTGTTGAATCTTCCTCTCATTTATGGCATTTACGTTTAGCACATACAAATTTTAGATCTTTAAAATACA